>NC_054468.1:108448396-108813396 GCF_017639515.1 Carcharodon carcharias
GCAATGTGCTCCCACTTAGTTGCGACTCCCCCATGCCTTGTAATGTGCTCCCACTCAGGTCCGATCCGTCACGCCATGGAATGTGCTCCCACTCAGGTCCGACTCCTCACGCAGTGGAATTTGCTCCCACTCAGGTCTGACTCCCCCTCGCCCTGGAATGTGCTCCCACTCAGGTCTGACTCCCGACATGCTGGAATGTGCTCCCACTGAGGTCCGACAACCCATGCCCTGGAATGTGCTCCCACTCAGGTCCGACTCCCCATGCCCTGGAATGTGCTCAAACTCAGGTCTGACTACCCACGCCCAGGAATGTGCTCCCACTCAGGTCCGACACCCCACGCCCTGGAATGTGCTCCCACTCAGGTCCGACTCCACCATGCCCTGGAATGTGCTCCTACTCAGGTCTGACTCCCCATGCCCTGGAATGTGCTCCCACTCAGATCCGACTCCACCATGCCCTGGAATGTGCTCCTACTCAGGTCTGACTCCCCATGCCCTGGAATGTGCTCCCACTCAGGTCTGACTCCCCCATGCCCTGGAATGTTTTCCCACTCAGGCCCGACATCCCGCACACCTGGAATGTGCTCCCACTCAGGTCCGACTCCTGTCGCCCTGTAATGTGCTCCCATTCTGGTCTGACTCCCCCACGTCCTGGAATGTGTTCCTTCTCAGGTCTGATTCCCCATGTTTTGGAATGTGCTCCCACTCAGGTCCGATTCCCCATGTCCTGGAATGTGATCCCACTCAGGTCCGACTTCCCATGCCCTGGAATGTGCTCCCACTCAGTTGCGACTCCCCCATGCCCTGTATTGTGCTCCCACTCAGGTCCGATCCGTCACGCCATGGAATGTGCTCCCACTCAGGTCCGACTCCTCACGCCGTGGAATTTGCTCCCACTCAGGTCTGACTCCCCCTCACCCTGGGATGTGCTCCCACTCAGGTCTGACTCCCCATGTCCTGGAATGTGGACAACTCAGTTCCGAATTCCCCATGCACTGGAATGTGCTCCCACTCAGGTCCTATTCCCCACGCCGTGGAATTTGCTCCCTCTCAGGTCTGACTCCCCCTCGCCCTGGAATGTGCTCCCACTCAGGTCCGACTCCCCACGCCCTAGAATGTGCTCCCACTCAGCTCTGACACCCCCAAGCCCTGGAATGTGCTCCCACATAGGCCCGACTCGCCATGCCCTGGAATATTCTTCCACTCAGGTCCGAATCCCCATGCTTTGGAATGTGCTCCCAGTTAGGTCCGACTCCCCACACGCTGGAATGTGCTCCCACTCAGGTCCGATTCCCCATGTCCTGGAATGTGATCCCACTCAGGTCCGACTTCCCATGCACTGGAATGTGCTCCCACTCAGTTCCGACTCCCCCATGCCCTGTTATGTGCTCCCACTCAGGTCCGATCCGTCACGCCATGGAATGTGCTCCCACTCAGGTCTGACTCCCCCTCGCCCTGGAAAGTGCTCCCACTCAGGTCTGACTCCCCATGCCCTGGAATGTGCTCCCACTCAGGTCCGACTCCCCACGCCCTGGAATGTGCTCCCACTCAGCTCTCACACCCCCAAGCCCTGGCATGTGCTCCTACATAGGCCTAATCGCAATGCCCTGAAATATTCTTCCACTCAGGTCCGACTCCCCGCGCCCTGGAATGTGCTCCCACTCATTTCCGACTCCCCATGCACTGGAATGTGCTCACACTCAGCTCTGACTCCCCATGCCCTGGAATGGGCTCCCACTCAGGTCCGACTCCCCATGCCCTGGAATGTGCTCCCACTCAGGTCTGACTCCTCTCGCCCTGGAATGTGCTCCCACTCAGGTCCAATTCCCCATGTCCTGGAATGTGATCCCACTCAGGTCCGACTTCCCACGCCCTGGAATGTTCTCCCACTCAGTTCCGACTCCTCTCGCCCTGGAATGTGCTCCCATTCACGTCTGACTCCCCCCAGCTCTGGAATGTGCTCCTACTCAAGTCCGATTCCCCATGTCCTGGAATGTGATCCCACTCAGGTCCGACTTCCCACGCCCTGGAATGTGCTCCCACTCAGGTCCGATTCCTCAAGCCGTGGAATGTGCTCCCACTCAGGTCCAACTCCCCAAGCCCTGGAATGTTCTCCCAAACAGGTCTGTCTCCCCTCGCCCTGGAATGAGCTCCCACTCAGGTCCGACTTCTCTCTCGCTGGAATTTGCTCCCAAAAAGGTCCGACTCCCCACGCCCTGGAATGTGCTCCCACTCAGGTCTGACTCCCCACACGCTGGAATGTGCTCCCACTGAGGTCCGACTCCTCTCGCCCTGGAATCTGCTCCCATTTAGTTCCGACTCCTCACGCCATGGAATGTGCTCCCACTCAGGTCCGACAACCCATGCCCTGGAATGTGCTCCCACTCAGGTCCGACTCCCCATGCCCTGGAATGTGCTCACACTCAGGTCTGACTACCCACGCCCTGGAATGTGCTCCCACTCATGTCCGACTCCCCACGCCCTGGAATGTGCTCCCACTCAGGTCCGACTCCACCATGCCCTGGAGTGTGCTCCTACTCAGGTCTGACTCCCCATGCCCTGGAATGTGCTCCCACTCAGGTCTGACTCCTTTCGCCCTGTAATGTGCTCCCATTCAGGTCTCACTCCCCCACGTCCTGGAATGTGCTCCTTCTCAGGTCTGATTCCCCATGTGTTGGAATGTGCTCCCACTCAGGTCCGATTCCGCATGTCCTGGAATGTGATCCCACTCAGGTCCGACTTCCCATGCCCTGCAATGTGCTCCCACTTAGTTGCGACTCCCCCATGCCTTGTAATGTGCTCCCACTCAGGTCCGATCCGTCACGCCATGGAATGTGCTCCCACTCAGGTCCGACTCCTCACGCAGTGGAATTTGCTCCCACTCAGGTCTGACTCCCCCTCGCCCTGGAATGTGCTCCCACTCAGGTCTGACTCCCGACATGCTGGAATGTGCTCCCACTGAGGTCCGACTCCTCTCGCCCTGGAATCTGCTCCCATTTAGTTCCTACTCCTCACGTCATGGAATGTGCTCCCACTCAGGTCCGACAACCCATGCCCTGGAATGTGCTCCCACTCAGGTCCGACTCCCCATGCCCTGGAATGTGCTCACACTCAGGTCTGACTACCCACGCCCAGGAATGTGCTCCCACTCAGGTCCGACTCCCCACGCCCTGGAATGTGCTCCCAATCAGATCCGACTCCACCATGCCCTGGAATGTGCTCCCACTCAGGTCTGACTCCCCCATGCCCTGGAATGTTTTCCCACTCAGGCCCGACATCCCGCACACCTGGAATGTGCTCCCACTCAGGTCCGACTCCTGTCGCCCTGTAATGTGCTCCCATTCTGGTCTGACTCCCCCACGTCCTGGAATGTGTTCCTTCTCAGGTCTGATTCCCCATGTTTTGGAATGTGCTCCCACTCAGGTCCGATTCCCCATGTCCTGGAATGTGATCCCACTCAGGTCCGACTTCCCATGCCCTGGAATGTGCTCCCACTCAGTTGCGACTCCCCCATGCCCTGTATTGTGCTCCCACTCAGGTCCGATCCGTCACGCCATGGAATGTGCTCCCACTCAGGTCCGACTCCTCACGCCGTGGAATTTGCTCCCACTCAGGTCTGACTCCCCCTCACCCTGGGATGTGCTCCCACTCAGGTCTGACTCCCCATGTCCTGGAATGTGGACAACTCAGTTCCGAATTCCCCATGCCCTGTTATGTGCTCCCACTCAGGTCCGATTCCCCATGTCCTGGAAAGTGATCCCACTCAGGTCCGACTTCCCATGCACTGGAATGTGCTCCCACTCAGTTCCGACTCCCCCATGCCCTGTTATGTGCTCCCACTCAGGTCCGATCCGTCACGCCATGGAATGTGCTCCCACTCAGGTCTGACTCCCCCTCGCCCTGGAAAGTGCTCCCACTCAGGTCTGACTCCCCATGCCCTGGAATGTGCTCCCACTCAGGTCCGACTCCCCACGCCCTGGAATGTGCTCCCACTCAGCTCTCACACCCCCAAGCCCTGGCATGTGCTCCTACATAGGCCCGACTCGCAATGCCCTGAAATATTCTTCCACTCAGGTCCGACTCCCCAGACCCTGGAATGTGCTCCCACTCAGGTCTGACTACCCACACGCTGGAATGTGCTCCCACTCAGGTCCGACTCCCCGCGCCCTGGAATGTGCTCCCACTCATTTCCGACTCCCCATGCACTGGAATGTGCTCACACTCAGCTCTGACTCCCCATGCCCTGGAATGGGCTCCCACTCAGGTCCGACTCCCCATGCCCTGGAATGTGCTCCCACTCAGGTCTGACTCCTCTCGCCCTGGAATGTGCTCCCACTCAGGTCCAATTCCCCATGTGCTGGAATGTGATCCCACTCAGGTCCGACTTCCCACGCCCTGGAATGTTCTCCCACTCAGTTCCGACTCCTCTCGCCCTGGAATGTGCTCCCATTCACGTCTGACTCCCCCCAGCTCTGGAATGTGCTCCTACTCAAGTCCGATTCCCCATGTCCTGGAATGTGATCCCACTCAGGTCCGACTTCCCACGCCCTGGAATGTGCTCCCACTCAGGTCCGATTCCTCAAGCCGTGGAATGTGCTCCCACTCAGGTCCAACTCCCCATGCCCTGGAATGTTCTCCCAAACAGGTCTGTCTCCCCTCGCCCTGGAATGAGCTCCCACTCAGGTCCGACTTCTCTCTCGCTGGAATTTGCTCCCAAAAAGGTCCGACTCCCCACGCCCTGGAATGTGCTCCCACTCAGGTCTGACTCCCCACACGCTGGAATGTGCTCCCACTGAGGTCCGACTCCTCTCACCCTGGAATCTGCTCCCATTTAGTTCCGACTCCTCACGCCATGGAATGTGCTCCCACTCAGGTCCGACAACCCATGCCCTGGAATGTGCTCCCACTCAGGTCCGACTCCCCATGCCCTGGAATGTGCTCACACTCAGGTCTGACTACCCATCCCCTGGAATGTGCTCCCACTCATGTCCGACTCCCCACGCCCTGGAATGTGCTCCCACTCAGGTCCGAATCCACCATGCCCTGGAGTGTGCTCCTACTCAGGTCTGACTCCCCATGCCCTGGAATGTGCTCCCACTCAGGTCTGACTCCTGTTGCCCTGTAATGTGCTCCCATTCAGGTCTCACTCCCCCACGTCCTGGAATGTGCTCCTTCTCAGGTCTGATTCCCCATGTGTTGGAATGTGCTCCCACTCAGGTCCGATTCCGCATGTCCTGGAATGTGATCCCACTCAGGTCCGACTTCCCATGCCCTGCAATGTGCTCCCACTTAGTTGCGACTCCCCCATGCCTTGTAATGTGCTCCCACTCAGGTCCGATCCGTCACGCCATGGAATGTGCTCCCACTCAGGTCCGACTCCTCACGCAGTGGAATTTGCTCCCACTCAGGTCTGACTCCCCCTCGCCCTGGAATGTGCTCCCACTCAGGTCTGACTCCCGACATGCTGGAATGTGCTCCCACTGAGGTCCGACTTCTCTCGCCCTGGAATCTGCTCCCATTTAGTTCCTACACCTCACGTCATGGAATGTGCTCCCACTCAGGTCCGACAACCCATGCCCTGGAATGTGCTCCCACTCAGGTCCGACTCCCCATGCCCTGGAATGTGCTCAAACTCAGGTCTGACTACCCACGCCCAGGAATGTGCTCCCACTCAGGTCCGACTCCCCACGCCCTGGAATGTGCTCCCACTCAGATCCGACTCCACCATGCCCTGGAATGTGCTCCTACTCAGGTCTGACTCCCCATGCCCTGGAATGTGCTCCCACTCAGGTCTGACTCCCCCATGCCCTGGAATGTTTTCCCACTCAGGCCCGACATCCCGCACACCTGGAATGTGCTCCCACTCAGGTCCGACTCCTGTCGCCCTGTAATGTGCTCCCATTCTGGTCTGACTCCCCCACGTCCTGGAATGTGTTCCTTCTCAGGTCTGATTCCCCATGTTTTGGAATGTGCTCCCACTCAGGTCCGATTCCCCAAGTCCTGGAATGTGATCCCACTCAGGTCCGACTTCCCATGCCCTGGAATGTGCTCCCACTCAGTTGCGACTCCCCCATGCCCTGTATTGTGCTCCCACTCAGGTCCGATCCGTCACGCCATGGAATGTGCTCCCACTCAGGTCCGACTCCTCACGCCGTGGAATTTGCTCCCACTCAGGTCTGACTCCCCCTCACCCTGGGATGTGCTCCCACTCAGGTCTGACTCCCCATGTCCTGGAATGTGGACAACTCAGTTCCGAATTCCCCATGCACTGGAATGTGCTCCTACTCAAGTCCGATTCCCCATGTCCTGGAATGTGATCCCACTCAGGTCCGACTTCCCACGCCCTGGAATGTGCTCCCACTCAGGTCCGATTCCTCAAGCCGTGGAATGTGCTCCCACTCAGGTCCAACTCCCCATGCCCTGGAATGTTCTCCCAAACAGGTCTGTCTCCCCTCGCCCTGGAATGAGCTCCCACTCAGGTCCGACTTCTCTCTCGCTGGAATTTGCTCCCAAAAAGGTCCGACTCCCCACGCCCTGGAATGTGCTCCCACTCAGGTCTGACTCCCCACACGCTGGAATGTGCTCCCACTGAGGTCCGACTCCTCTCACCCTGGAATCTGCTCCCATTTAGTTCCGACTCCTCACGCCATGGAATGTGCTCCCACTCAGGTCCGACAACCCATGCCCTGGAATGTGCTCCCACTCAGGTCCGACTCCCCATGCCCTGGAATGTGCTCACACTCAGGTCTGACTACCCACGCCCTGGAATGTGCTCCCACTCATGTCCGACTCCCCACGCCCTGGAATGTGCTCCCACTCAGGTCCGAATCCACCATGCCCTGGAGTGTGCTCCTACTCAGGTCTGACTCCCCATGCCCTGGAATGTGCTCCCACTCAGGTCTGACTCCTGTTGCCCTATAATGTGCTCCCATTCAGGTCTCACTCCCCCACGTCCTGGAATGTGCTCCTTCTCAGGTCTGATTCCACATGTGTTGGAATGTGCTCCCACTCAGGTCCGATTCCGCATGTCCTGGAATGTGATCCCACTCAGGTCCGACTTCCCATGCCCTGCAATGTGCTCCCACTTAGTTGCGACTCCCCCATGCCTTGTAATGAGCTCCCACTCAGGTCCGATCCGTCACGCCATGGAATGTGCTCCCACTCAGGTCCGACTCCTCACGCAGTGGAATTTGCTCCCACTCAGGTCTGACTCCCCCTCGCCCTGGAATGTGCTCCCACTCAGGTCTGACTCCCGACATGCTGGAATGTGCTCCCACTGAGGTCCGACAACCCATGCCCTGGAATGTGCTCCCACTCAGGTCCGACTCCCCATGCCCTGGAATGTGCTCAAACTCAGGTCTGACTACCCACGCCCAGGAATGTGCTCCCACTCAGGTCCGACTCCCCACGCCCTGGAATGTGCTCCCACTCAGATCCGACTCCACCATGCCCTGGAATGTGCTCCTACTCAGGTCTGACTCCCCATGCCCTGGAATGTGCTCCCACTCAGGTCTGACTCCCCCATGCCCTGGAATGTTTTCCCACTCAGGCCCGACATCCCGCACACCTGGAATGTGCTCCCACTCAGGTCCGACTCCTGTCGCCCTGTAATGTGCTCCCATTCTGGTCTGACTCCCCCACGTCCTGGAATGTGTTCCTTCTCAGGTCTGATTCCCCATGTTTTGGAATGTGCTCCCACTCAGTTCCGATTCCCCATGTCCTGGAATGTGATCCCACTCAGGTCCGACTTCCCATGCCCTGGAATGTGCTCCCACTCAGTTGCGACTCCCCCATGCCCTGTATTGTGCTCCCACTCAGGTCCGATCCGTCACGCCATGGAATGTGCTCCCACTCAGGTCCGACTCCTCACGCCGTGGAATTTGCTCCCACTCAGGTCTGACTCCCCCTCACCCTGGGATGTGCTCCCACTCAGGTCTGACTCCCCATGTCCTGGAATGTGGACAACTCAGTTCCGAATTCCCCATGCACTGGAATGTGCTCCCACTCAGGTCCTATTCCCCACGCCGTGGAATTTGCTCCCTCTCAGGTCTGACTCCCCCTCGCCCTGGAATGTGCTCCCACTCAGGTCTGTCTCCCCATGCCCTGAAATTTGCTCCCACTCTGGTCCGACTCCTCATGCCGTGGAATTTGCTCCCTCTCAGGTCTGACTCCCCCTCGCCCTGGAATGTGCTCCCACTCAGGTCTTACTCCCCATGCCCTGGAATGTGCTCCCACTCAGGTCCGACTCCCCACGCCCTGGAATGTGCTCCCACTCAGCTCTGACACCCCCAAGCCCTGGAATGTGCTCCCACATAGGCCCGACTCGCCATGCCCTGGAATATTCTTCCACTCAGATCCGAATCCCCATGCTTTGGAATGTGCTCCCAGTCAGGTCCGACTCCCCACACGCTGGAATGTGCTCCCACTCAGGTCCGATTCTCCATGTCCTGGAATGTGATCCCACTCAGGTCCGACTTCCCATGCCCTGGAATGTGCTCCCACTCAGTTCCGACTCCCCCATGCCCTGTTATGTGCTCCCACTCAGGTCCGATCCGTCACGCCATGGAATGTGCTCCCACTCAGGTCTGACTCCCCCTCGCCCTGGAATGTGCTCCCACTCAGGTCTGACTCCCCATGCCCTGAAATGTGTTCCCACTCAGGTCCGACTCCTCATGCCGTGGAATTTGCTCCCTCTCAGGTCTGACTCCCCCTCGCCCTGGAATGTGCTCCCACTCAGGTCTGACTCCCCATGCCCTGGAATGTGCTCCCACTCAGGTCTGACTCCCCATGCCCTGGAATGTGCTCCCACTCAGCTCTCACACCCCCAAGCCCTGGAATGTGCTCCTACATAGGCCCGACTCGCAATGCCCTGAAATATTCTTCCACTCAGGTCCGACTCCCCAGACCCTGGAATGTGCTCCCACTCAGGTCTGACTACCCACACGCTGGAATGTGCTCCCACTCAGGTCCGACTCCCCGCGCCCTGGAATGTGCTCCCACTCATTTCCGACTCCCCATGCACTGGAATGTGCTCACACTCAGCTCTGACTCCCCATGCCCTGGAATGGGCTCCCACTCAGGTCCGACTCCACATGCCCTGGAATGTGCTCCCACTCAGGTCTGACTCCTCTCGCCCTGGAATGTGCTCCCACTCAGGTCCAATTCCCCATGTCCTGGAATGTGATCCCACTCAGGTCCGACGTCCCACGCCCTGGAATGTTCTCCCACTCAGTTCCGACTCCTCTCGCCCTGGAATGTGCTCCCATTCACGTCTGACTCCCCCCAGCTCTGGAATGTGCTCCTACTCAAGTCCGATTCCCCATGTCCTGGAATGTGATCCCACTCAGCTCCGACTTCCCACGCCCTGGAATGTGCTCCCACTCAGGTCCGATTCCTCAAGCCGTGGAATGTGCTCCCACTCAGGTCCAACTCCCCACGCCCTGGAATGTTCTCCCAAACAGGTCTGTCTCCCCTCGCCCTGGAATGAGCTCCCACTCAGGTCCGACTTCTCTCTCGCTGGAATTTGCTCCCAAAAAGGTCCGACTCCCCACGCCCTGGAATGTGCTCCCACTCAGGTCTGATTCCCCACACGCTGGAATGTGCTCCCACTGAGGTCCGACTCCTCTCGCCCTGGAATCTGCTCCCATTTAGTTCCGATTCCTCACGCCATGGAATGTGCTCCCACTCAGGTCCGACAACCCATGCCCTGGAATGTGCTCCCACTCAGGTCCGACTCCCCGTGCCCTGGAATGTGCTCACACTCAGGTCTGACTACCCACGCCCTGGAATGTTCTCCCACTCATGTCCGACTCCCCACGCCCTGGAATGTGCTCCCACTCAGGTCCGACTCCACCATGCCCTGGAGTGTGCTCCTACTCAGGTCTGACTCCCCATGCCCTGGAATGTGCTCCCACTCAGGTCTGACTCCTCTCGCCCTGTAATGTGCTCCCATTCAGGTCTCACTCCCCCACGTCCTGGAATGTGCTCCTTCTCAGGTCTGATTCCCCATGTGTTGGAATGTGCTCCCACTCAGGTCCGATTCCCCATGTCCTGGAATGTGATCCCACTCAGGTCCGACTTCCCATGCCCTGCAATGTGCTCCCACTTAGTTGCGACTCCCCCATGCCCTGTAATGTGCTCCCACTCAGGTCCGATCCTTCACGCCATGGAATGTGCTCCCACTCAGGTCCGACTCCTCACGCAGTGGAATTTGCTCCCACTCAGGTCTGACTCCCCCTCGCCCTGGAATGTGCTCCCACTCAGGTCTGACTCCCGACATGCTGGAATGTGCTCCCACTGAGATCCGACTCCTCTCGCCCTGGAATCTGCTCCCATTTAGTTCCTACTCCTCACGTCATGGAATGTGCTCCCACTCAGGTCCGACAACCCATGCCCTGGAATGTGCTCCCACTCAGGTCCGACTCCCCATGCCCTGGAATGTGCTCACACTCAGGTCTGACTACCCACGCCCAGGAATGTGCTCCCACTCAGGTCCGACTCCCCACGCCCTGGAATGTGCTCCCACTCAGGTCCGACTCCAACATGCCCTGGAATGTGCTCCTACTCAGGTCTGACTCCCCATGCCCTGGAATGTGCTCCCACTCAGGTCTGACTCCCCCGTGCCCTGGAATGTTTTCCCACTCAGGCCCGACATCCCGCACCCTGGAATGTGCTCCCACTCAGGTCCGACTCCTGTCACCCTGTAATGTGCTCCCATTCTGGTCTGACTACCCCACGTCCTGGAATGTGCTCCTTCTCAGGTCTGATTCCCGATGTTTTGGAATGTGCTCCCACTCAGGTCCGATTCCCCATGTCCTGGAATGTGATCCCACTCAGGTCCGACTTCCCATGCCCTGGAATGTGCTCCCACTCAGTTGCGACTCCCCCATGCCCTGTATTGTGCTCCCACTCAGGTCCGATCCGTCACGCCATGGAATGTGCTCCCACTCAGGTCCGACTCCTCACGCCGTGGAATTTGCTCCCACTCAGGTCTGACTCCCCCTCACCCTGGAATGTGCTCCCACTCAGGTCTGACTCCCCATGTCCAGGAATGTGGACCACTCAGTTCCGAATTCCCCATGCACTGGAATGTGCTCCCACTCAGGTCCTACTCCTCACGCCGTGGAATTTGCTCCCTCTCAGGTCTGACTCCCCCTCGCCCTGGAATGTGCTCCCACTCAGGTCTGTCTCCCCTTGCCCTGAAATTTGCTCCCACTCAGGTCCGACTCCTCATGCCGTGGAATTTGCTCCCTCTCAGGTCTGACTCCCCCTCGCCCTGGAATGTGCTCCCACTCAGGTCTTACTCCCCATGCCCTGGAATGTGCTCCCACTCAGGTCCGACTCCCCACGCCCTGGAAAGTGCTCCCACTCAGCTCTGACACCCCCAAGCCCTGGAATGTGCTCCCACAGGGGCCCGACTCGCCGTGGCCTGGAATATTCTTCCACTCAGGTCCGAATCCCCATGCCTTGGAATGTGCTCCCAGTCAGGTCCGACTCCCCACACGCTGGAATGTGCTCCCACTCAGTTCCGACTCCCCACGCCCTGGAAAGTGCTCCCACTCATTTCCGACTCCCCATGCACTGGAATGTGCTCACACTCAGGTCTGACTCCCCATGCCCTGGAATGGGCTCCCACTCAGGTCCGACTCCCCATGCCCTGGAATGTGCTCCCACTCAGGTCTGACTCCTCTCGCCCTGGAATGTGCTCCCACACAGGTCCGATTCCCCATGTCCTGGAATGTGATCCCACTCAGGTCCGACTTCCCACGCCCTGGAATGTTCGCCCACTCAGGTCTGACTCCTCTCGCCCTGGAATGTGCTCCCATTCACGTCTGACTCCCCCACGCTCTGGAATGTGCTCCTACTCAAGTCCGATTCCCCATGTCCTGGAATGTGATCCCACTCAGGTCCGACTTCCCGCGCCCTGGAATGTGCTCCCAAACAGGTCCGATTCCTCAAGCCGTGGAACGTGCTCCCACTCAGGTCCGACTCCCCGCACCCTGGAATGTTCTCCCACTCAGGTCGGACTCCCCCATGCCCTGGAATGTTCTCCCACTCAGTTCTGTCTCCCCTTGCCCTGGAATAAGCTCCCACTCAGGTCCGACTTCTCTCACCCTGGAATGTGCTCCCACTCAGGTCCGACTCCCCACGCCCTGGAATGTGATCCCACTCAGGTCTGACTCCCCACATGCTGGAATGTGCTCCCACTGAGGTCCGACTCTTCTCGCCCTGGAATCTGCTCCCATTTAGTTCCGACTCCTCACGCCATGGAATGTGCTCCCACTCAGGTCCGACAACCCATGCCCTGGAATGTGCTCCCACTCAGGTCTGACTCCCCATTACCTGGAATGTGCTCACACTCAGGTCTGACTACCCACGCCCTGGAATGTGCTCCCACTCAGGCCCGCCTTCCCACGCCCTGGAATGTGCTCCCACTCAGGTCTGACTCTCCCTTGCCCTGGAATATCATCCCACTCAGGCCTGACTCCCCATGCCCTGGAATGTGCTCCCACTCAGGTCTGACTCCCCATGCCCTGCAATGTGCTCCCACTCAGGTCGTACTCGTAATGCCCTGGAATGTGCTTCCACTCAGGTCCGACTCCTCACGCCGTGGAATGTGCTCCCACTCAGGTCCTACTCCCCATGCCCTGGAATATGCTCCCACTCAGGTCCGACTCCCATCACCCCCACAAGATGCTCCCACTCAGATCTGACTCCCCATGTCCTGGAATGTGATCCCACTCAGGTCCGACTTCCCGCGCCCTGGAATGTGCTCCCAAACAGGTCCGATTCCTCAAGCCGTGGAATGTGCTCCCACTCAGGTCCGACTCCCCACACCCTGGAATGTTCTCCCACTCAGGTCTGACTCCCCCATGCCCTGGAATGTTCTCCCACTCAGTTCTGTCTCCCCCCGCCCTGGAATAAGCTCCCACTCAGGTCCGACTTCTCTCACCCTGGAATGTGCTCCCACTCAGGTCCGACTCCCCACGCCCTGGAATGTGATCCCACTCAGGTCTGACTTCCCACATGCTGGAATGTGCTCCCACTGAGGTCCGACTCTTCTCGCCCTGGAATCTGCTCCCATTTAGTTCCGACTCCTCACGCCATGGAATGTGCTCCCACTCAGGTCCGACAACCCATGCCCTGGAATGTGCTCCCACTCAGGTCTGACTCCCCATGACCTGGAATGTGCTCACACTCAGGTCTGACTACCCACGCCCTGGAATGTGCTCCCACTCAGGCCCGCCTTCCCACGCCCTGGAATGTGCTCCCACTCAGGTCTGACTCTCCCTTGCCCTGGAATATTATCCCACTCAGGCCTGACTCCCCATGCCCTGGAATGTGCTCCCACTCAGGTCTGACTCCCCATGCCCTGCAATGTGCTCCCACTCAGGTCGTACTCGTAATGCCCTGGAATGTGCTTCCGCTCAGGTCCGACTCCTCACGCCGTGGAATGTGCTCCCACTCAGGTCCTACTCCCCATGCCCTGGAATATGCTCCCACTCAGGTCCGACTCCCATCACCCCCACAAGATGCTCCCACTCAGATCTGACTCCCCATGCCCTGGAACGTGATCCCACCCAGGACCGACTCAGCACGCCTTGGAATGTGCTCCCACTCAGGTCCGACTCCCCACATGCTGGAATGTGCTCCCACTCAGGTCCGACTTCTCTCGCCCTGGAATGTGCTCCCACTCAGGTCCGATTCCTCACGCCGTGGAATGTGCTCCCTTTCAGGTCCGACTCCCCATGCCCTGGAATGTTCTCCCACTCAGGTCTGACTCCCCCATGCCCTGGAAGTTTCTTCCACTCAGGTCTGTCTGCCCTCGCCCTGGAATGAGCTCCCACTCAGGTCCGACTTCTCTCGCCCTGGAATGTGCTCCCACTCAGGTCCGACTCCCCACGCCCTGCAATGTGCTCCCACTCAGTTCTGACTCCCCACACGCTGGATTGTGCTCCCACTGAGGTCCGACCCCTCTAGCCCTCGAATCTGCTCCCATTTAGTTCCGGCTCTTCACGCCGTGGAATGTGCTCCCACTCAGGTCCGACACCCCATGCCCTGGAATGTGCTCCCACTCAGGTCCGTCTCCCCATGCCCTGGAATGTGCTCACACTCAGGTCCGACTCCCCACGCCCTGGAATGTGCTCCCACTCAGGTCCGAATCCCCCATGCCCTGGAATGTTCTCCTAAACAGGTCTGACTCCCCATGCCCTGGAATGTTCTCCCACTCAGTTGTGACTCCCCCATGCCCTGGAATGTTTTCCCACTCAGGCCCGACATCCCCACCCTGGAATGCGCTCCCTCTCAGGTCCGACTCCTGTCGCCCTGTAATGTGCTCCCACTCAGGTCCGACTCCTCACGCCGTCGAATTTGCTCCCTCTCAGGTCTGACTCCCCCTCGCCCTGGAATGTGCTCCCACTCAGGTCTGACTCCCCATGCCCTGAAATTTGCTCCCACTCAGGTCCGACTCCTCACGCCGTGGAATTTGCTCCCTCTCAGGTCTCACTCCCCCTCGCCCTGGAATTTGCTCCCACTCAGGTCCGTCTCCTGTCGCCCTGGAATGTGCTCCCATTCAGGTCTGACTCCCCCACGTCCTGGAATGTGCTCCTTCTCAGGTCTGATTCCCCATGTGCTGGAATGTGCTCCCACTCAGGTCCGATTCCCATGCCCTGGAATGTGCTCACACTCAGGTCTGAATACCCACGCCCTGGAATGAGCTCCCACTCAGGTCCGACTCCCCACGCCCTGGAATGTGCTCCCACTGAGGTCCGACTCCACCACGCCCTGGAATGTGCTCCTACTCAGGTCTGACTGTTAATGCCCTGGAATGTGCTCCCACTCAGGTCTGACTCCCGCATGCCCTGGAATGTTTTCCCACTCAGGCCCGACATCCCGCCCCCTGGAATGTGATCCCACTCAGGTCCGACTCCTGTCGCCCTGTAATGTGCTCCCTTTCAGGTCTGTCTCCCGCACGTGCTGGAATGTGCTCCTTCTCAGGTCTGATTCCCCATGTGCTGGAATGTGCTCCCACCCAGGTCCGATTCCCCATGTCCTGGAATGTGATCCCACTCAGGTCCGACTTCCCATGCCCTGGAATGTGCTCCCACTCAGGTCCGATCCGTCACGCCATGGAATGTGCTCCCACTCAGGTCCGACTCCTCACGCCGTGGAATTTGCTCCCAATCAGGTCTGAATCCCCCTCGCCCTGGAATGTGCTCCCACTCAGGTCTGACTCCCCATGCCCTGGAATGTGCTCCCACTCAGTTCCGACTCCCCCATGCCCTGGAATGTGCTCCCACTCAGGTCCGACTCCTCACGCCGTTGAATTTGCTCCCTCTCAGGTCTGACTCCCCCTCGCCCTGGAATGTGCTCCCACTCAGGTCTGACTCCCCATGCCCTGAAATTTGCTCCCACTCAGGCCCGACTCCTCACGCCGTGGAATTTGCTCCCTCTCAGGTCTCACTCCCCCTCGCCCTGGAATTTGCTCCCACTCAGGTCCGTCTCCTGTCGCCCTGGAATGTGCTCCCATTCAGGTCTGACTCCCCCACGTCCTGGAATGTGCTCCTTCTCAGGTCTGATTCCCCATGTGCTGGAATGTGCTCCCACTCAGGTCCGATTCCCATGCCCTGGAATGTGCTCACACTCAGGTCTGAATACCCACGCCCTGGAATGTGCTCCCACTCAGGTCCGACTCCCCACGCCCTGGAATGTGCTCCTACTCAGGTCTGACTGTTAATGCCCTGGAATGTGCTCCCACTCAGGTCTGACTCCCGCATGCCCTGGAATGTTTTCCCACTCAGGCCCGACATCCCGCACCCTGGAATGTGATCCCACTCAGGTCCGACTCCTGTCGCCCTGTAATGTGCTCCCTTTCAGGTCTGTCTCCCGCACGTGCTGGAATGTGCTCCTTCTCAGGTCTGATTCCCAATGTGCTGGAATGTGCTCCCACCCAGGCCCGATTCCCCATGTGCTGGAATGTGATATCACTCAGGTCCGACTTCCCACGCCCTGGAATGTGCTCCCACTCAGGTCCGATTCCTCAAGCCGTGGAATGTGCTCCCACCATGGTCCGACTCCCCACGCCATGGAATGTTCTCCCACTCAGGTCCGACTCCCACATGCCCTGGAATGTTCTCCCACTCAGGTCTGTCTCTCCTCGCCCTGGAATGAGCTCCCACTCAGGTCCGACTTCTCTCACCCTGGAATGTGCTCACACTCAGGTCCGACTCCCCACGCCCTGGAATGTGCTCCCACTCAGTTCTGACTCCCCACACGCTGGATTGTGCTCCCACTGAGGTCCGACCCCTCTAGCCCTCGAATCTGCTCCCATTTAGTTCCGGCTCTTCACGCCGTGGAATGTGCTCCCACTCAGGTCCGACACCCCATGCCCTGGAATGTGCTCCCACTCAGGTCCGTCTCCCCATGCCCTGGAATGTGCTCACACTCAGGTCCGACTCCCCACGCCCTGGAATGTGCTCCCACTCAGGTCCGAATCCCCCATGCCCTGGAATGTTCTCCTAAACAGGTCTGACACCCCATGCCCTGGAATGTTCTCCCACTCAGGTGTGACTCCCCCATGCCCTGGAATGTTTTCCCACTCAGGCCCGACATCCCCACCCTGGAATGCGCTCCCTCTCAGGTCCGACTCCTGTCGCCCTGTAATGTGCTCCCACTCAGGTCCGACTCCTCACGCCGTCGAATTTGCTCCCTCTCAGGTCTGACTCCCCCTCGCCCTGGAATGTGCTCCCACTCAGGTCTGACTCCCCATGCCCTGAAATTTGCTCCCACTCAGGTCCGACTCCTCACGCCGTGGAATTTGCTCCCTCTCAGGTCTCACTCCCCCTCGCCCTGGAATTTGCTCCCACTCAGGTCTGACTCCCCCACGTCCTGGAATGTGCTCCTTCTCAGGTCTGATTCCCCATGTGCTGGAATGTGCTCCCACTCAGGTCCAATTCCCATGCCCTGGAATGTGCTCACACTCAGGTCTGAATACCCACGCCCTGGAATGTGCTCCCACTCAGGTCCGACTCCCCACGCCCTGGAATGTGCTCCCACTGAGGTCCGACTCCACCACGCCCTGGAATGTGCTCCTACTCAGGTCTGACTGTTAATGCCCTGGAATGTGCTCCCACTCAGGTCTGACTCCCGCATGCCCTGGAATGTTTTCCCACTCAGGCCCGACATCCCGCACCCTGGAATGTGATCCCACTCAGGTCCGACTCCTGTCGCCCTGTAATGTGCTCCCTTTCAGGTCTGTCTCCCGCACGTGCTGGAATGTGCTCCTTCTCAGGTCTGATTCCCCATGTCCTGGAATGTGATCCCACTCAGGTCCGACTTCCCATGCCCTGGAATGTGCTCCCACTCAGTTCCGACACCTCCATGCCCTGGAATGTGCTCCCACTCAGGTCCAATCCGTCACGCCATGGAATGTGCTCCCACTCAGGTCCGACTCCTCACGCCGTGGAATTTGCTCCCAATCAGGTCTGAATCCCCCTCGCCCTGGAATGTGCTCCCACTCAGGTCTGACTCCCCATGCCCTGGAATGTGCTCCCACTCAGTTCCGACTCCCCCATGCCCTGGAATGTGCTCCCACTCAGGTCCGACTCCTCACGCCGTCGAATTTGCTCCCTCTCAGGTCTGACTCCCCCTCGCCCTGGAATGTGCTCCCACTCAGGTCTGACTCCCCATGCCCTGAAATTTGCTCCAACTCAGGCCCGACTCCTCACGCCGTGGAATTTGCTCCCTCTCAGGTCTCACTCCCCCTCGCCCTGGAATTTGCTCCCACTCAGGTCCGTCTCCTGTCGCCCTGGAATGTGCTCCCATTCAGGTCTGACTCCCCCACGTCCTGGAATGTGCTCCTTCTCAGGTCTGATTCCCCATGTGCTGGAATGTGCTCCCACTCAGGTCCGATTCCCATGCCCTGGAATGTGCTCACACTCAGGTCTGAAATCCCACGCCCTGGAATGTGCTCCCACTCAGGTCCGACTCCCCATGCCCTGGAATGTGCTCCCACTGAGGTCCGACTCCACCACGCCCTGGAATGTGCTCCTACTCAGGTCTGACTGTTAATGCCCTGGAATGTGCTCCCACTCAGGTCTGACTCCCGCATGCCCTGGAATGTTTTCCCACTCAGGCCCAACATCCCGCACCCTGGAATGTGATCCCACTCAGGTCCGACTCCTGTCGCCCTGTAATGTGCTCCCTTTCAGGTCTGTCTCCCGCACGTGCTGGAATGTGCTCCTTCTCAGGTCTGATTCCCAATGTGCTGGAATGTGCTCCCACCCAGGCCCGATTCCCCATGTCCTGGAATGTGATATCACTCAGGTCCGACTTCCCATGCCCTGGAATGTGCTCCCACTCAGTTCCGACACCCCCATGCCCTGTAATGTGCTCCCACTCAGGTCCGATCCGTCACGCCATGGAATGTGCTCCCACTCAGGTACGACTCCTCACGCCGTGGAATTCGCTGCCACTCAGGTCTGACTCCCCCTCGCCCTGGAATGTGCTCCCACTCAGGTCTGACTACCCATGCCCTGGAATGTGCTCCCACTCAGTTCCGACTCCCCCATGCCCTGGAATGTGCTCCCACTCAGGTCCGACTCCTCACGCCGTGGAATTTGCTCCCACTCAGGTCTGACTCCCCCTCGCCCTGGAATATGCTCCCACTCAGGTCTGACTCCCCATGCCCTGGAATGTGCTCCCACTCAGGACCGACTCCCCACGCCATGGAATGTGCTCCCACTCAGCTCTGACACCCCCAAGCCCTGGAATGTGCTCCAACATAGGCCCGACTCGCCATGCCCTGGAATATGCTTCCACTCAGGTCCGAAACCCCATGTCCTGGAATGTGCTCCCAGTCAGGTCCGACTCCCCAGTCCCTGGAATGTCCTCCCACTCAGGTCTGACTCACAACACGCTGGAATGTGCTCCCACTAAGGTCCGACTCCTCTCGCCCTGGAATGTGCTCCCATTTAGTTCTGACTACTCACGCCGTGGAATGTGCTCCCTCTCAGGTCCGACTCCCCATGCCCTGGAATGTGCTCCCACTAAGGTCCGACTCCCCATGCCCTGGAATGTGCTCACACTCAGGTCTGAATACCTTAGCCCTGGAATGTGTTCCCACTCAGGTCCGACACCCCACGCCCTGGAATGTGCTCCCACTCATTTCCGACTCCCCATGCCCTGGAATGTGCTCACACTCAGGTCTGACTCCCCATGCCCTGGAATGGGCTCCCACTCAGGTCCCACTCCCCATGCCCTGGAATGTGCTCCCACTCAGGTCTGACTCCTCTCGCCCTGGAATGTGCTCCCACTCAGGTCCGATTCCCCATGTCCTGGAATGTGATCCCAAACAGGTCCGACTTCCCACACCCTGGAATCTTCTCCCACTCAGGTCCGACTCCTCTCGCCCTGGAATGTGCTCCCATTCACGTCTGACTCCGCCACGCTCTGGAATGTGCTCCTACTCAAGCCCGATTCCCCATGTTTTGGAATGTGATCCCACTCAGGTACGACTTCCCACGCCCTGGAATGTGCTCCCACTCAGGTCCAATTCCTCAAGCCGTGGAATGTGCTCCCACTCAGGTCCGACTCCCGACGCCCTGGAACGTTCTCCCACTCAGGTCTGACTCCCCCATGCCCTGGAATGTTCTCCCACTCAGGTCTGTCTCCCCTCGCCCTGGAATGAGCTCCCACCCAGGTCCGACTTCTCTCACCCTGGAATGTGCTCCCACTCAGGTCCGACTCCCCACGCCCTGGAATGTGCTCCCACTCAGGTCTGACTCCCCACACACTGGAATGTGCTCCCACTGAGGTCCGACTCCTCTCGCCCTGGAATCTGCTCCCATTTAGTTCCGACTCTTCACGCCGTGGAATGTGCTCCCACTCAGGTCCGACACCCCATGCCCTGGAATGTGCTCCCACTCAGGTCCGACTCCCCATGCCCTGGAATGTGCTCACACTCAGGTCTGACTACCCACGCCCTGGAATGTGCTCCCACTCAGGTCCGACTCCCCACGCCCTGGAATGTGCTCCCACTCAGGTCCGGCTCCACCATGCATTGGAATGTGCTCCTACTCAGGTCTGACTCCCCATGCCCTGGAATGTGCTCCCACTCTGGTCTGACTCCCCCATGCCCTGGAATGTTTTCCCACTCAGGCCCGACATCCCACACCCTGGAATGTGCTCCCACTCAGGTCCTACTCCTGTCGCCCTGTAATGTGCTCCACTTCAGGTCTGTCTCCCCCACGTCCTGGAATGTGTTCCTTCTCAGGTCTGATTCCCCATGTTTTGGAATGTGCTCCCACTCAGGTCCGATTCCCCATGTCCTGGAATGTGATCCCACTCAGGTCCGACTTCCCATGCCCTGGAATGTGCTCCCACTCAGTTCCGACACCCCCATGCCCTGTAAAGTGCTCCCACTCAGGTCCGATCCGTCACGCCATGGAATGTGCTCCCACTCAGGTCCGACTCCTAACGCCGTGGAATTTGCTCCCACTCAGGTCTGACTCCCCCTCGCCCTGGAATGTGCTCTCACTCAGGTCTGACTCCCCATGCCCTGGAATGTGCTCCCACTCAGTTCCGACTCCCCCATGCCCTGGAATTTGCTCCCACTCAGGTCCGACTCCTCACGCCGTGGAATTTGCTCTCTCTCAGGTCTGACTCCCCCTCGCCCTGGAATGTGCTCCCACTCAGGTCTGAATCCCCATGCCCTGAAATTTGCTCCCACTCAGGTCCAACTCCTCACGCCGTGGAATTTGCTCCCTCTCAGGTCTGACTCCCCCTCGCCCTGGAATGTGCTCCCACTCAGGTCAGACTCCCCCTGCCCTGCAATGTGCTCCCACTCAGGTCGTACTCGTAATGCCCTGGAATGTGCTTCCGCTCAGGTCCGACTCGCCATGCCCTGGAATATGCTCCCACTCAGGTCCGACTCCCATCACCCCCAGAAGATTTTCCCACTCAGATCTGACTCCCCATGCCCTGGAATGTGATCCCACCCAGGACCGATTCCTCAAGCCATGGAATGTGCTCCCACTCAGGTCCGACTCCCCACGCTCTGGAATGTTCTCCCACTCAGGTCTGACTCCCCATGCCCTGGAATGTTCTGCCACTCAGGTCTGTCTCCCCTCGCCCTGGAATGAGCTCCCACTCAGGTCCGACTTCTCTCACCCTGGAATGTGCTCCCACTCAGGTCCGACTCCCCACGCCCTGCAATGTGCTCCCACTCATTTCCGACTCCCCATGCCCTGGAATGTGCTCACTCTCAGGTCTGACTCCCCATGACCTGGAATGGGCTCCCACTGAGGTCCGACACCCCATGCCCTGAAATTTGCTCCCACTCAGGTCCGACTCCTCACGCCGTGGAATTTGCTCCCTCTCAGGTCTGACTCCCCCTCGCCCTGGAATGTGCTCCCACTCAGGTCTGACTCCCCATGCCCTGAAATTTGCTCCCACTCAGGTCCGACTCCTCATGCCGTGGAATTTGCTCCCTCTCAGGTCTGACTCCGCCTCGCCCTGGAATGTGCTCCCACTCAGGTCTGACTCCCTATGCCCTGGAATGTGCTCCCACTCAGGTCTGACTTCCCCATGGCCTGGAATGTGCTCCCCCTCAGATCCGACTCCCCACGCCCTGGAATGTGCTTCCTCTCAGGTCTGACTCCCCATGCCCTGGAATGTGCTCCCACTCAGGTCCGACTCCAAACACGCTGGAATCTGCTCCAACCCAGGTGTGACACCCCACACGCTGGAAGTTGCTCCCAATCAGGTCTGACTCCTCTCACACTGGAATTTGCCCCCACTCAGGTCCGACTCCTCACGCCCTGGGATGTGTACCCACTCAAGTCCGAATCGCCATGCCCTGGAATGTGCTCCCACTCAGGTCCGAATCCCAATGTCCTGGGATGTGCTCCCACTCAGGTCTGACTCCCCACGCCTGGAATGTGCTCCCACTCAGGTCTGTCTCCCCATGTCTTGGAACGTGCTCCCACTCAGCTCCGACACATCTCGCCCTGGAATGTGCTCACACTCAGGTCCGACTCTCCATGTCGTGGAATGTGCTCCCACTCAGGCCCGACTACCCACGCCCTGGAAAGTGCTCCCACTCAGGTCTGACTCTCCCATGCCCTGGAATATTATCCCACTCAGGCCTGACTCCCCACGCCCTGGAATGTGCTCCCTCTCAGGTCTGACTCCCCATGCCTAGGAATGTGCTCCACCTCAGGTCGTACTCCCCATGCCCTGGAATGTGCTCCCACTCAGTTTCGACCCCTCACGCTGTGGAATGTGCGCCCACTCAGCTCCGTCTCCCCATGCCCTGGAAAGTGCTCCCACTCAGGTCCGACTCCTAATGCCCTAAAATGTGCTGCCACTCAGGTCCAACTCCCATCACCCCCAGAAGATGCTCCCACTCAGATCTGACTCCCCATGCCCAGGAATGTGCTCCCACGGAGGACCGACTCCGCACGCCCTGGAATGTGCTCTCACTCAGGTCCGACTCCCCACATGCTGGAATGTGCTCCCACTCAGGTCCGACTTCTCTCGCCCTGGAATGTGCTCCCACTCAGGTCCGATTCCTCACGCCGTGGAATGTGCTCCCACTCAGGACCGGCTCCTCACACCCTGGAATGTTCTCCCACTCAGGTCTGACTCCCCCATGCCCTGGAATGTTCTCCCACTCAGGTCTGTCTCTCCTCGCCCTGGAATGAGCTCCCACTCAGTTCCGACTCCCCCATGCCCTGGAATGTGCTCCCACTCAGGTCCGACTCCTCACGCCGTTGAATTTGCTCCCTCTCAGGTCTGACTCCCCCTCGCCCTGGAATGTGCTCCCACTCAGGTCTGACTCCCCATGCCCTGAAATTTGCTCCCACTCAGGCCCGACTCCTCACGCCGTGGAATTTGCTCCCTCTCAGGTCTCACTCCCCCTCGCCCTGGAATTTGCTCCCACTCAGGTCCGTCTCCTGTCGCCCTGGAATGTGCTCCCATTCAGGTCTGACTCCCCCACGTCCTGGAATGTGCTCCTTCTCAGGTCTGATTCCCCATGTGCTGGAATGTGCTCCCACTCAGGTCCGATTCCCATGCCCTGGAATGTGCTCACACTCAGGTCTGAATACCCACGCCCTGGAATGTGCTCCCACTCAGGTCCGACTCCCCACGCCCTGGAATGTGCTCCTATTCAGGTCTGACTGTTAATGCCCTGGAATGTGCTCCCACTCAGGTCTGACTCCCGCATGCCCTGGAATGTTTTCCCACTCAGGCCCGACATCCCGCACCCTGGAATGTGATCCCACTCAGGTCCGACTCCTGTCGCCCTGTAATGTGCTCCCTTTCAGGTCTGTCTCCCGCACGTGCTGGAATGTGCTCCTTCTCAGGTCTGATTCCCAATGTGCTGGAATGTGCTCCCACCCAGGCCCGATTCCCCATGTCCTGGAATGTGATATCACTCAGGTCCGACTTCCCACGCCCTGGAATGTGCTCCCACTCAGGTCCGATTCCTCAAGCCGTGGAATGTGCTCCCACCATGGTCCGACTCCCCACGCCATGGAATGTTCTCCCACTCAGGTCCGACTCCCACATGCCCTGGAATGTTCTCCCACTCAGGTCTGTCTCTCCTCGCCCTGGAATGAGCTCCCACTCAGGTCCGACTTCTCTCACCCTGGAATGTGCTCACACTCAGGTCCGACTCCCCACGCCCTGGAATGTGCTCCCACTCAGTTCTGACTCCCCACACGCTGGATTGTGCTCCCACTGAGGTCCGACCCCTCTAGCCCTCGAATCTGCTCCCATTTAGTTCCGGCTCTTCACGCCGTGGAATGTGCTCCCACTCAGGTCCGACACCCCATGCCCTGGAATGTGCTCCCACTCAGGTCCGTCTCCCCATGCCCTGGAATGTGCTCACACTCAGGTCCGACTCCCCACGCCCTGGAATGTGCTCCCACTCAGGTCCGAATCCCCCATGCCCTGGAATGTTCTCCTAAACAGGTCTGACACCCCATGCCCTGGAATGTTCTCCCACTCAGGTGTGACTCCCCCATGCCCTGGAATGTTTTCCCACTCAGGCCCGACATCCCCACCCTGGAATGCGCTCCCTCTCAGGTCCGACTCCTGTCGCCCTGTAATGTGCTCCCACTCAGGTCCGACTCCTCACGCCGTCGAATTTGCTCCCTCTCAGGTCTGACTCCCCCTCGCCCTGGAATGTGCTCCCACTCAGGTCTGACTCCCCATGCCCTGAAATTTGCTCCCACTCAGGTCCGACTCCTCACGCCGTGGAATTTGCTCCCTCTCAGGTCTCACTCCCCCTCGCCCTGGAATTTGCTCCCACTCAGGTCCGTCTCCTGTCGCCCTGGAATGTGCTCCCATTCAGGTCTGACTCCCCCACGTCCTGGAATGTGCTCCTTCTCAGGTCTGATTCCCCATGTGCTGGAATGTGCTCCCACTCAGGTCCGATTCCCATGCCCTGGAATGTGCTCACACTCAGGTCTGAATACCCACGCCCTGGAATGTGCTCCCACTCAGGTCCGACTCCCCACGCCCTGGAATGTGCTCCTATTCAGGTCTGACTGTTAATGCCCTGGAATGTGCTCCCACTCAGGTCTGACTCCCGCATGCCCTGGAATGTTTTCCCACTCAGGCCCGACATCCCGCACCCTGGAATGTGATCCCACTCAGGTCCGACTCCTGTCGCCCTGTAATGTGCTCCCTTTCAGGTCTGTCTCCCGCACGTGCTGGAATGTGCTCCTTCTCAGGTCTGATTCCCAATGTGCTGGAATGTGCTCCCACCCAGGCCCGATTCCCCATGTCCTGGAATGTGATATCACTCAGGTCCGACTTCCCACGCCCTGGAATGTGCTCCCACTCAGGTCCGATTCCTCAAGCCGTGGAATGTGCTCCCACCATGGTCCGACTCCCCACGCCATGGAATGTTCTCCCACTCAGGTCCGACTCCCACATGCCCTGGAATGTTCTCCCACTCAGGTCTGTCTCTCCTCGCCCTGGAATGAGCTCCCACTCAGGTCCGACTTCTCTCACCCTGGAATGTGCTCACACTCAGGTCCGACTCCCCACGCCCTGGAATGTGCTCCCACTCAGTTCTGACTCCCCACACGCTGGATTGTGCTCCCACTGAGGTCCGACCCCTCTAGCCCTCGAATCTGCTCCCATTTAGTTCCGGCTCTTCACGCCGTGGAATGTGCTCCCACTCAGGTCCGACACCCCATGCCCTGGAATGTGCTCCCACTCAGGTCCGTCTCCCCATGCCCTGGAATGTGCTCACACTCAGGTCCGACTCCCCACGCCCTGGAATGTGCTCCCACTCAGGTCCGAATCCCCCATGCCCTGGAATGTTCTCCTAAACAGGTCTGACACCCCATGCCCTGGAATGTTCTCCCACTCAGGTGTGACTCCCCCATGCCCTGGAATGTTTTCCCACTCAGGCCCGACATCCCCACCCTGGAATGCGCTCCCTCTCAGGTCCGACTCCTGTCGCCCTGTAATGTGCTCCCACTCAGGTCCGACTCCTCACGCCGTCGAATTTGCTCCCTCTCAGGTCTGACTCCCCCTCGCCCTGGAATGTGCTCCCACTCAGGTCTGACTCCCCATGCCCTGAAATTTGCTCCCACTCAGGTCCGACTCCTCACGCCGTGGAATTTGCTCCCTCTCAGGTCTCACTCCCCCTCGCCCTGGAATTTGCTCCCACTCAGGTCTGACTCCCCCACGTCCTGGAATGTGCTCCTTCTCAGGTCTGATTCCCCATGTGCTGGAATGTGCTCCCACTCAGGTCCGATTCCCATGCCCTGGAATGTGCTCACACTCAGGTCTGAATACCCACGCCCTGGAATGTGCTCCCACTCAGGTCCGACTCCCCACGCCCTGGAATGTGCTCCCACTGAGGTCCGACTCCACCACGCCCTGGAATGTGCTCCTACTCAGGTCTGACTGTTAATGCCCTGGAATGTGCTCCCACTCAGGTCTGACTCCCGCATGCCCTGGAATGTTTTCCCACTCAGGCCCGACATCCCGCACCCTGGAATGTGATCCCACTCAGGTCCGACTCCTGTCGCCCTGTAATGTGCTCCCTTTCAGGTCTGTCTCCCGCACGTGCTGGAATGTGCTCCTTCTCAGGTCTGATTCCCCATGTCCTGGAATGTGATCCCACTCAGGTCCGACTTCCCATGCCCTGGAATGTGCTCCCACTCAGTTCCGACACCTCCATGCCCTGGAATGTGCTCCCACTCAGGTCCAATCCGTCACGCCATGGAATGTGCTCCCACTCAGGTCCGACTCCTCACGCCGTGGAATTTGCTCCCAATCAGGTCTGAATCCCCCTCGCCCTGGAATGTGCTCCCACTCAGGTCTGACTCCCCATGCCCTGGAATGTGCTCCCACTCAGTTCCGACTCCCCCATGCCCTGGAATGTGCTCCCACTCAGGTCCGACTCCTCACGCCGTCGAATTTGCTCCCTCTCAGGTCTGACTCCCCCTCGCCCTGGAATGTGCTCCCACTCAGGTCTGACTCCCCATGCCCTGAAATTTGCTCCAACTCAGGCCCGACTCCTCACGCCGTGGAATTTACTCCCTCTCAGGTCTCACTCCCCCTCGCCCTGGAATTTGCTCCCACTCAGGTCCGTCTCCTGTCGCCCTGGAATGTGCTCCCATTCAGGTCTGACTCCCCCACGTCCTGGAATGTGCTCCTTCTCAGGTCTGATTCCCCATGTGCTGGAATGTGCTCCCACTCAGGTCCGATTCCCATGCCCTGGAATGTGCTCACACTCAGGTCTGAAATCCCACGCCCTGGAATGTGCTCCCACTCAGGTCCGACTCCCCACGCCCTGGAATGTGCTCCCACTGAGGTCCGACTCCACCACGCCCTGGAATGTGCTCCTACTCAGGTCTGACTGTTAATGCCCTGGAATGTGCTCCCACTCAGGTCTGACTACCGCATGCCCTGGAATGTTTTCCCACTCAGGCCCGACATCCCGCACCCTGGAATGTGATCCCACTCAGGTCCGACTCCTGTCGCCCTGTAATGTGCTCCCTTTCAGGTCTGTCTCCCGCACGTGCTGGAATGTGCTCCTTCTCAGGTCTGATTCCCAATGTGCTGGAATGTGCTCCCACCCAGGCCCGATTCCCCATGTCCTGGAATGTGATATCACTCAGGTCCGACTTCCCATGCCCTGGAATGTGCTCCCACTCAGTTCCGACACCCCCATGCCCTGTAATGTGCTCCCACTCAGGTCCGATCCGTCACGCCATGGAATGTGCTCCCACTCAGGTACGACTCCTCACGCCGTGGAATTCGCTGCCACTCAGGTCTGACTCCCCCTCGCCCTGGAATGTGCTCCCACTCAGGTCTGACTACCCATGCCCTGGAATGTGCTCCCACTCAGTTCCGACTCCCCCATGCCCTGGAATGTGCTCCCACTCAGGTCCGACTCCTCACGCCGTGGAATTTGCTCCCACTCAGGTCTGACTCCCCCTCGCCCTGGAATATGCTCCCACTCAGGTCTGACTCCCCATGCCCTGGAATGTGCTCCCACTCAGGACCGACTCCCCACGCCATGGAATGTGCTCCCACTCAGCTCTGACACCCCCAAGCCCTGGAATGTGCTCCAACATAGGCCCGACTCGCCATGCCCTGGAATATGCTTCCACTCAGGTCCGAAACCCCATGTCCTGGAATGTGCTCCCAGTCAGGTCCGACTCCCCAGTCCCTGGAATGTCCTCCCACTCAGGTCTGACTCACAACACGCTGGAATGTGCTCCCACTAAGGTCCGACTCCTCTCGCCCTGGAATGTGCTCCCATTTAGTTCTGACTACTCACGCCGTGGAATGTGCTCCCTCTCAGGTCCGACTCCCCATGCCCTGGAATGTGCTCCCACTAAGGTCCGACTCCCCATGCCCTGGAATGTGCTCACACTCAGGTCTGAATACCTTAGCCCTGGAATGTGTTCCCACTCAGGTCCGACACCCCACGCCCTGGAATGTGCTCCCACTCATTTCCGACTCCCCATGCCCTGGAATGTGCTCACACTCAGGTCTGACTCCCCATGCCCTGGAATGGGCTCCCACTCAGGTCCCACTCCCCATGCCCTGGAATGTGCTCCCACTCAGGTCTGACTCCTCTCGCCCTGGAATGTGCTCCCACTCAGGTCCGATTCCCCATGTCCTGGAATGTGATCCCAAACAGGTCCGACTTCCCACACCCTGGAATCTTCTCCCACTCAGGTCCGACTCCTCTCGCCCTGGAATGTGCTCCCATTCACGTCTGACTCCGCCACGCTCTGGAATGTGCTCCTACTCAAGCCCGATTCCCCATGTTTTGGAATGTGTTCCCACTCAGGTACGACTTCCCACGCCCTGGAATGTGCTCCCACTCAGGTCCAATTCCTCAAGCCGTGGAATGTGCTCCCACTCAGGTCCGACTCCCGACGCCCTGGAACGTTCTCCCACTCAGGTCTGACTCCCCCATGCCCTGGAATGTTCTCCCACTCAGGTCTGTCTCCCCTCGCCCTGGAATGAGCTCCCACCCAGGTCCGACTTCTCTCACCCTGGAATGTGCTCCCACTCAGGTCCGACTCCCCACGCCCTGGAATGTGCTCCCACTCAGGTCTGACTCCCCACACACTGGAATGTGCTCCCACTGAGGTCCGACTCCTCTCGCCCTGGAATCTGCTCCCATTTAGTTCCGACTCTTCACGCCGTGGAATGTGCTCCCACTCAGTTCCGACACCCCATGCCCTGGAATGTGCTCCCACTCAGGTCCGACTCCCCATGCCCTGGAATGTGCTCACACTCAGGTCTGACTACCCACGCCCTGGAATGTGCTCCCACTCAGGTCCGACTCCCCACGCCCTGGAATGTGCTCCCACTCAGGTCCGGCTCCACCATGCATTGGAATGTGCTCCTACTCAGGTCTGACTCCCCATGCCCTGGAATGTGCTCCCACTCTGGTCTGACTCCCCCATGCCCTGGAATGTTTTCCCACTCAGGCCCGACATCCCACACCCTGGAATGTGCTCCCACTCAGGTCCTACTCCTGTCGCCCTGTAATGTGCTCCACTTCAGGTCTGTCTCCCCCACGTCCTGGAATGTGTTCCTTCTCAGGTCTGATTCCCCATGTTTTGGAATGTGCTCCCACTCAGGTCCGATTCCCCATGTCCTGGAATGTGATCCCACTCAGGTCCGACTTCCCATGCCCTGGAATGTGCTCCCACTCAGTTCCGACACCCCCATGCCCTGTAAAGTGCTCCCACTCAGGTCCGATCCGTCACGCCATGGAATGTGCTCCCACTCAGGTCCGACTCCTAACGCCGTGGAATTTGCTCCCACTCAGGTCTGACTCCCCCTCGCCCTGGAATGTGCTCTCACTCAGGTCTGACTCCCCATGCCCTGGAATGTGCTCCCACTCAGTTCCGACTCCCCCATGCCCTGGAATTTGCTCCCACTCAGGTCCGACTCCTCACGCCGTGGAATTTGCTCTCTCTCAGGTCTGACTCCCCCTCGCCCTGGAATGTGCTCCCACTCAGGTCTGAATCCCCATGCCCTGAAATTTGCTCCCACTCAGGTCCAACTCCTCACGCCGTGGAATTTGCTCCCTCTCAGGTCTGACTCCCCCTCGCCCTGGAATGTGCTCCCACTCAGGTCAGACTCCCCCTGCCCTGCAATGTGCTCCCACTCAGGTCGTACTCGTAATGCCCTGGAATGTGCTTCCGCTCAGGTCCGACTCGCCATGCCCTGGAATATGCTCCCACTCAGGTCCGACTCCCATCACCCCCAGAAGATTTTCCCACTCAGATCTGACTCCCCATGCCCTGGAATGTGATCCCACCCAGGACCGATTCCTCAAGCCGTGGAATGTGCTCCCACTCAGGTCCGACTCCCCACGCTCTGGAATGTTCTCCCACTCAGGTCTGACTCCCCATGCCCTGGAATGTTCTGCCACTCAGGTCTGTCTCCCCTCGCCCTGGAATGAGCTCCCACTCAGGTCCGACTTCTCTCACCCTGGAATGTGCTCCCACTCAGGTCCGACTCCCCACGCCCTGCAATGTGCTCCCACTCATTTCCGACTCCCCATGCCCTGGAATGTGCTCACTCTCAGGTCAGACTCCCCATGACCTGGAATGGGCTCCCACTGAGGTCCGACACCCCATGCCCTGAAATTTGCTCCCACTCAGGTCCGACTCCTCACGCCGTGGAATTTGCTCCCTCTCAGGTCTGACTCCCCCTCGCCCTGGAATGTGCTCCCACTCAGGTCTGACTCCCCATGCCCTGAAATTTGCTCCCACTCAGGTCCGACTCCTCATGCCGTGGAATTTGCTCCCTCTCAGGTCTGACTCCGCCTCGCCCTGGAATGTGCTCCCACTCAGGTCTGACTCCCTATGCCCTGGAATGTGCTCCCACTCAGGTCTGACTTCCCCATGGCCTGGAATGTGCTCCCCCTCAGATCCGACTCCCCACGCCCTGGAATGTGCTTCCTCTCAGGTCTGACTCCCCATGCCCTGGAATGTGCTCCCACTCAGGTCCGACTCCAAACACGCTGGAATCTGCTCCAACCCAGGTGTGACACCCCACACGCTGGAAGTTGCTCCCAATCAGGTCTGACTCCTCTCACACTGGAATTTGCCCCCACTCAGGTCCGACTCCTCACGCCCTGGGATGTGTACCCACTCAAGTCCGAATCGCCATGCCCTGGAATGTGCTCCCACTCAGGTCCGAATCCCAATGTCCTGGGATGTGCTCCCACTCAGGTCTGACTCCCCACGCCTGGAATGTGCTCCCACTCAGGTCTGTCTCCCCATGTCTTGGAACGTGCTCCCACTCAGCTCCGACACATCTCGCCCTGGAATGTGCTCACACTCAGGTCCGACTCTCCATGTCGTGGAATGTGCTCCCACTCAGGCCCGACTACCCACGCCCTGGAAAGTGCTCCCACTCAGGTCTGACTCTCCCATGCCCTGCAATATTATCCCACTCAGGCCTGACTCCCCACGCCCTGGAATGTGCTCCCTCTCAGGTCTGACTCCCCATGCCTAGGAATGTGCTCCACCTCAGGTCGTACTCCCCATGCCCTGGAATGTGCTCCCACTCAGTTTCGACCCCTCACGCTGTGGAATGTGTGCCCACTCAGCTCCGTCTCCCCATGCCCTGGAAAGTGCTCCCACTCAGGTCCGACTCCTAATGCCCTAAAATGTGCTGCCACTCAGGTCCAACTCCCATCACCCCCAGAAGATGCTCCCACTCAGATCTGACTCCCCATGCCCAGGAATGTGCTCCCACGGAGGACCGACTCCGCACGCCCTGGAATGTGCTCTCACTCAGGTCCGACTCCCCACATGCTGGAATGTGCTCCCACTCAGGTCCGACTTCTCTCGCCCTGGAATGTGCTCCCACTCAGGTCCGATTCCTCACGCCGTGGAATGTGCTCCCACTCAGGACCGGCTCCTCACACCCTGGAATGTTCTCCCACTCAGGTCTGACTCCCCCATGCCCTGGAATGTTCTCCCACTCAGGTCTGTCTCTCCTCGCCCTGGAATGAGCTCCCACTCAGGTCCGACTTCTCTCGCCCTGGAATGTGCTCCCACTCAGGTCCGACTCCCCACGCCCTGGAATGTGCTCCCACTCAGGTCTGACTCCCCCATGCCCAGGAATGTGCTCCCACATAGGCCCGACTCCCCATGCCCTGGAATATGCTTCGACTCAGGTCCGAATCCCCATGCCCTGGAATGAGCTCCCAGTCAGGTCGGACTCCCCAGGCCCTGGAATGTGCTCCCACTCTGGTCTGACTCCCCACATGCTGGAATGTGCTCACACTCAGGTCTGACTACCCAAGCCCTGGAATGTGCTCCCACTCAGGTCCGACACCCCATGCCCTGGAATGTGCTCCCACTCAGGTCCGACTCCCCATGCCCTGGAATGTGCTCCTACTCAGGTCTGACTCCCCATGCCCTGGAATGTGCTCCCACAAAGGTCTGACTCCCCCATGCCCTGGAATGTTTTCCCACTCAGGCCCGACATCCCGCACCCTGGAATGTGCCCCCACTCAGGTCCGACTCCTGTCGTCCTGTAATGTGCTCCCATTCAGGTCTGACTCCCCCACGTTTTGGAATGTGCTCCTTCTCAGCTCTGATTCCCCATGTATTGGAATGTGCTCCCACTCAGGTCCGATTCCGCATGTCCAGGAATGTGATCCCACTCAGGTCTGACTTCCCATGCCCTGGAATGTGCTCCCACTCATTTCCGACTCCCCCATGCCCTGTAATGTGCTGCCACTCTGGTCCGATCCGTCACGCCATGGAATGTGCTCCCACTCAGGTCCGACTCCTCACGCCGTGCAATTTGCTCCCACTCAGGTCTGACTCCCCCTCGCCCTGGAATGTGCTCCCAACCAGGTCTGACTCCCCCACGCCCTGGAATGTGCTCCCACTGAGGTCCGACTCCCCATGCCCTGAAATTTGCTCCCACTCAGGTCCGACTCCTCACGCCGTGGAATTTGCTCCCTCTCAGGTCTGACTCCCCCTCGCCCTGGAATGTGCTCCCACTCAGTTCTGACTCCCCATGCCCTGAAATTTGCTCCCACTCAGGTCCGACTCCTCATGCCGTGGAATTTGCTCCCTCTCAGGTCTGACTCCGCCTCGCCCTGGAATGTGCTCCCACTCAGGTCTGACTCCCTATGCCCTGGAATGTGCTCCCACTCAGGCCTGACTTCCCCATGGCCTGGAATGTGCTCCCACTCAGATCCGACTCCCCACGCCCTGGAATGTGCTTCCTCTCAGGTCTGACTCCCCATGTCCTGGAATGTGCTCCCACTCAGGTCCGACTCCAAATACGCTGGAATCTGCTCCAACCCAAGGTGTGACACCCCACACGCTGGAAGGTGCTCCCAATCAGGTCTGACTCCTCTCACACTGGAATTTGCTCCCACTCAGGTCCGACTCCTCACGCCCTGGAATGTGTACCCACTCAAGTCCGAATCGCCATGCCCTGGAATGTGCTCCCACTCACGTCCGAATCCCAATGTCCTGGGATGTGCTCCCACTCAGGTCTGACTCCCCACGCCTGGAATGTGCTCCCACTCAGGTCTGTCTCCCCATGTCTTGGAACGTGCTCCCACTCAGCTCCGACACATCTCGCCCTGGAATGTGCTCACACTCAGGTCCGACTCTCCATGTCGTGGAATGTGCTCCCACTCAGGCCCGACTACCCACGCCCTGGAATGTGCTCCCACTCAGGTCTGACTCTCCCATACCCTGGAATATTATCCCACTCAGGCCTGACTCCCCACGCCCTGGAATGTGCTCCCTCTCAGGTCTGACTCCCCATGCCTAGGAATGTGCTCCACCTCAGGTCGTACTCCCCATGCCCTGGAATGTGCTCCCACTCAGTTTCGACCCCTCACGCTGTGGAATGTGCGCCTACTCAGCTCCGTCTCCCCATGCCCTGGAAAGTGCTCCCACTCAGGTCCGACTCCTAATGCCCTGGAATGTGCTGCCACTCAGGTCCAACTCCCATCACCCCCAGAAGATGCTCCCACTCAGATCTGACTCCGCATGCCCAGGAATGTGCTCCCATGGAGGACCGACTCTGCACGCCCTGGAATGTGCTCTCACTCAGGTCCGACTCCCCACATGCTGCAAAGTGCTGCCACTCAGGTCCGACTTCTCTCGCCCTGGAATGTGCTCCCACTCAGGTCCGATTCCTCACGCCGTGGAATGTGCTCCCACTCAGGACCGGCTCCCCACACCCTGGAATGTTCTCCCACTCAGGTCTGACTCCCCCATGCCCTGGAATGTTCTCCCACTCAGGTCTGTCTCCCCTTGCCCTGGAATGAGCTCCCACTCAGGTCCGACTTCTCTCGCCCTGGAATGTGCTCCCACTCAGGTCCGACTCCCCACGCCCTGGAATGTGCTCCCACTCAGGTCTGACTCCCCCATTCCCTGGAATGTGCTCCCACATAGGCCCGACCCCCAATGCCCTGGAATATGCTTCGACTCAGGTCCGAATCCCCATGCCCTGGAATGAGCTCCCAGTCAGGTCGGACTCCCCAGGCCCTGGAATGTGCTCCCACTCTGGTCTGACTCCCCACACGCTGGAATGTGCTCACACTCAGGTCTGACTACACAAGCCCTGGAATGTGCTCCCACTCAGGTCCGACACCCCATGCCCTGGAATGTGCTCCCACTCAGGTCCGACTCCCCCATGCCCTGGAATGTGCTCCTACTCAGGTCTGACTCCCCATGCCCTGGAATGTGCTCCCACAAAGGTCTGACTCCCCCATGCCCTGGAATGTTTTCCCACTCAGGCCCGACATCCCGCACCCTGGAATGTGCTCGCACTCAGGTCTGACTCCCCATGCCTAGGAATGTGCTGCACCTCAGGTCGTACTCCCCATGCCCTGGAATGTGCTCCCACTCAGTTTCGACCCCTCACGCTGTGGAATGTGCGCCCACTTAGCTCCGTCTCCCCATGCCCTGGAAAGTGCTCCCACTCAGGTCCGACTCCTAATGCCCTGGAATGTGCTGCCACTCAGGTCCAACTCCCATCACCCCCAGAAGATGCTCCCACTCAGATCTGACTCCCCATGCCCAGGAATGTGCTCCCATGGAGGACCGACTCTGCACGCCCTGGAATGTGCTCTCACTCAGGTCCGACTCCCCACATGCTGCAAAGTGCTGCCACTCAGGTCCGACTTCTCTCGCCCTGGAATGTGCTCCCACTCAGGTCCGATTCCTCACGCCGTGGAATGTGCTCCCACTCAGGACCGGCTCCCCACACCCTGGAATGTTCTCCCACTCAGGTCTGACTCCCCCATGCCCTGGAATGTTCTCCCACTCAGGTCTGTCTCCCCTCGCCCTGGAATGAGCTCCCACTCAGGTCCGACTTCTCTCGCCCTGGAATGTGCTCCCACTCAGGTCCGACTCCCCACGCCCTGGAATGTGCTCCCACTCAGGTCTGACTCCACATGCCCTGGAATGTGCTCACACTCAGGTCTGACTCCCCGTGCACTGGAATGTGCTCCCACTCAGGTCTGACTTCTCTCGCCCTGGAATGTGCTCCCACTCAGGTCCGACTCCCCAGGCCCTGGAATGTGCTCCCACTCAGGTCCGATTCCTCACGCCGTGGAACGTGCTCCCACTCAGGTCCGACTCCCCACGCCTTGGAATGTGGTCCCACTCAGGTCCGACTCCCCCATGCCCTGGAATGTGCCCCACATAAGCCTGACTCCCCATGCCCTGGAATATGCTGCCACTCAGGTCCGAATGCCCATGCCCTGGAATGTGCTCCCAGTCAGGTCCGACTCCCCAGGCCCTGGAATGTGCTCCCACTCAGGTCTGACTCCCCACACGCTGGAATGTGCTCCCACTAAGGTCCGACTCTTCTCGCCCTGGAATGTGCTCCCATTTAGTTCCGACTCCTCACGCCGTGGAATGCGCTCCCACTCAGGTCCGACTCCCCATGCCCTGGAATGTGCTCCCAGTCAGGTCCGACTCCCCATGCCCTGGAATGTGCTCACACTCAGGTCTGACTCCCCACATGCTGGAATGTGCTCCCACTAAGGTCCAACTCCTCTTGCCCTTGAATGTGCTCCCACTCAGGTCCGACTCCCCATGCCCTGGAATGTGCTCCCACTCAGTTCCGACTCCCCATGCCCTGGAATGTGCTCACACTCAGGTCTGACTCCCCATGCCCTGGAATGTGCTACCACTCAGGTCTGACGTCTCTCAACCTGGAATGTGCTCCCACTCAGGTCCGACTCCCCACGCCCTGGCATGTGCTCCCACTCAGGTCCGATTACTCACGCCGTGAAACATGCTCCCACTCAGGTCCAACTCACCATGCCCTGGAATGTGCTCCCACTCAGGTCCGACTCCCCATGCCCTGGAATGTGCTGACACTCAGGTCTGACTACCCACGCCCTGGAATTTGCTCCCACTCAGGTCCGACTCCCCACACCCTGAAATGTGCTCCCACTCAGGTCCGACTCCCCATGCCCTGGAATGTGCTCCCACTCAGGTCCGACTCCCCATGCCCTGGAATGTGCTCACACTCAGGTCTGACTCCCCATGCCCTGGAATGTGCTCCCACTCAGGTCCGACGCCCCACGCCCTGAAATGTGCTCCCAGTCAGGTCCGACTCCCCCATGCCCTGGAATGTTTTCCCAATCTGGAACGACATGTCACACCGTGGAAAGTGCTCCCACTCAGGTCTGACTCCTCTCGCCCTGGAATGTGCTCCCATTCAGGTCTGACTCCCCCACGTCCTGGAATGTGCTCCCACTCAGGTCCGACTCCCCACGCCCTGGAATGTGCTCCCACTCAGGTCTGACTCCCCCATGCCCTGGAATGTGCTCCCACATAGGCCTGACTCCACATGCCCCGGAATGTGCTCCCAGTCATTTCCGACTCCCCAGGCCCTGGAATGTGCTCACACTCAGGTCTGACTCCCCATGCCCTGGAATGTACCCCCACTCAGGTCTGACTTCTCTCGCCCTGGAATGTGCTCCCACTCAGGTCCGACTCCCCTGGCCCTGGAATGTGCTCCCACTCCGGTCCGATTCCTAACGCCGTGGAACGTGCTCCCACTCAGGTCCGACTCCCCATGCCTTGGAATGTGCTCCCAGTCAGGCCTGACTCCCCATGCCCTGTAATATGCTTCCACTCAGGTCCGAATCCCCATGCCCTGGAATGTGCTCCCAGTCAGGTCTGACTCCCCACACGCTGGAATGTGCTCCCACTAAGGTCCGACTCCTCTCGCCCTGGAATGTGCTCCCATTTAGTTCCGACTCCTCACGCCGTGGAATGTGCTCCCCCTCAGGTCCGACTCCCCATGCCCTGGAATGTGCTCCCACTCAGGTCCGGCTCCCCATGCCTGGAATGTGCTCACACTCAGGTCTGACTCCCCATGCACTGGAATGTGCTCCCACTCAGGTCTGACTTCTCTCGCCCAGGAATGTGCTCCCACTCAGGTCCGACTCCCCAGGCCCTGGAATGTGCTCCCACTCAGGTCCGATTCCTCACGCCGTGGAACGTGCTCCCACTCAGGTCCGACTCCCCACGCCTTGGAATGTGGTCCCACTCAGGTCCGACTCCCCCATGCCCTGGAATGTGCCCCACATAAGCCTGACTCCCCATGCCCTGGAATATGCTGCCACTCAGGTCCGAATGCCCATGCCCTGGAATGTGCTCCCAGTCAGGTCCGACTCCCCAGGCCCTGGAATGTGCTCCCACTCAGGTCTGACTCCCCACACGCTGGAATGTGCTCCCACTAAGGTCCGACTCTTCTCGCCCTGGAATGTGCTCCCATTTAGTTCCGACTCCTCACGCCGTGGAATGCGCTCCCACTCAGGTCCGACTCCCCATGCCCTGGAATGTGCTCCCAGTCAGGTCCGACTCCACATGCCCTGGAATGTGCTCACACTCAGGTCTGACTCCCCACATGCTGGAATGTGCTCCCACTAAGGTCCGACTCCTCTCGCCCTTGAATGTGCTCCCACTCAGGTCCGACTCCCCATGCCCTGGAATGTGCTCCCACTCAGTTCCGACTCCCCATGCCCTGGAATGTGCTCACACTCAGGTCTGACTCCCCATGCCCTGGAATGTGCTACCACTCAGGTCTGACGTCTCTCAACCTGGAATGTGCTCCCACTCAGGTCCGACTCCCCACGCCCTGGCATGTGCTCCCACTCAGGTCCGATTACTCACGCCGTGGAACATGCTCCCACTCAGGTCCAACTCACCATGCCCTGGAATGTGCTCCCACTCAGGTCCGACTCCCCATGCCCTGGAATGTGCTCACACTCAGGTCTGACTACCCACGCCCTGGAATTTGCTCCCACTCAGGTCCGACTCCCCACACCCTGAAATGTGCTCCCACTCAGGTCCGACTCCCCATGCCCTGGAATGTGCTCCCACTCAGGTCCGACTCCCCATGCCCTGGAATGTGCTCACACTCAGGTCTGACTCCCCATGCCCTGGAATGTGCTCCCACTCAGGTCCGACGCCCCACGCCCTGAAATGTGCTCCCAGTCAGGTCCGACTCCCCCATGCCCTGGAATGTTTTCCCAATCTGGAACGACATCCCACACCGTGGAAAGTGCTCCCACTCAGGTCTGACTCCTCTCGCCCTGGAATGTGCTCCCATTCAGGTCTGACTCCCCCACGTCCTGGAATGTGCTCCCACTCAGGTCCGACTCCCCACGCCCTGGAATGTGCTCCCACTCAGGTCTGACTCCCCCATGCCCTGGAATGTGCTCCCACATAGGCCTGACTCCACATGCCCCGGAATGTGCTCCCAGTCAGGTCCGACTCCCCAGGCCCTGGAATGTGCTCACACTCAGGTCTGACTCCCCATGCCCTGGAATGTACCCCCACTCAGGTCTGACTTCTCTCGCCCTGGAATGTGCTCCCACTCAGGTCCGACTCCCCTGGCCCTGGAATGTGCTCCCACTCAGGTCCGATTCCTAACGCCGTTGAACGTGCTCCCACTCAGGTCCGACTCCCCATGCCTTGGAATGTGCTCCCACTCAGGTCCGACTCCCCCATGCCCTGGAATGTGCTCCCACATAAGCCCGACTCCCCATGCCCTGGAATATGCTGCCACTCAGGTCCGAATGCCCATGCCCTGGAATGTGCTCCCAGTCAGGCCCGACTCCCCATGCCCTGTAATATGCTTCCACTCAGGTCCGAATCCCCATGCCCTGGAATGTGCTCCCAGTCAGGTCTGACTACCCACACGCTGGAATGTGCTCCCACTAAGGTCCGACTCCTCTCGCCCTGGAATGTGCTCCCATTTAGTTCCGACTCCTCACGCCGTGGAATGTGCTCCCCCTCAGGTCCGACTCCCCATGCCCTGGATAATGCTTCCACTCAGTCCGAATCCCCATGCCCTGGAATGTGCTCCCACTCAGTTCCGACTCCCCATGCCCTGGAATGTGCTCACACTCAGGTCTGACTCCCCATGCCCTGGAATGTGTTCCCACTCAGGTCTGACTGCCCACATGCTGGAATGTGCTCCCACTAAGGTCCTATCGCCCTGGAATGTGCTACCACTCAGGTCTGACGTCTCTCACCCTGGAATGTGCTACCATTCAGGTCCGAATGCCCATGCCCTGGAATGTGCTCCCAGTCAGGTCCGACTCCCCAGGCCCTGGAATGTGCTCCCACTCAGGTCTGACTCCCCACACGCTGGAATGTGCTCCCACTAAGGTCCGACTCTTCTCGCCCTGGAATGTGCTCCCATTTAGTTCCGACTCCTCACGCCGTGGAATGCGCTCCCACTCAGGTCCGACTCCCCATGCCCTGGAATGTGCTCCCAGTCAGGTCCGACTCCCCATGCCCTGGAATGTGCTCACACTCAGGTCTGACTCCCCACATGCTGGAATGTGCTCCCACTAAGGTCCGACTCCTCTCGCCCTTGAATGTGCTCCCACTCAGGTCCGACTCCCCATGCCCTGGAATGTGCTCCCACTCAGTTCCGACTCCCCATGCCCTGGAATGTGCTCACACTCAGGTCTGACTCCCCATGCCCTGGAATGTGCTACCACTCAGGTCTGACGTCTCTCAACCTGGAATGTGCTCCCACTCAGGTCCGACTCCCCACGCCCTGGCATGTGCTCCCACTCAGGTCCGATTACTCACGCCGTGGAACATGCTCCCACTCAGGTCCAACTCACCATGCCCTGGAATGTGCTCCCACTCAGGTCCGACTCCCCATGCCCTGGAATGTGCTGACACTCAGGTCTGACTACCCACGCCCTGGAATTTGCTCCCACTCAGGTCCGACTCCCCACACCCTGAAATGTGCTCCCACTCAGGTCCGACTCCCCATGCCCTGGAATGTGCTCCCACTCAGGTCCGACTCCCCATGCCCTGGAATGTGCTCACACTCAGGTCTGACTCCCCATGCCCTGGAATGTGCTCCCACTCAGGTCCGACGCCCCACGCCCTGAAATGTGCTCCCAGTCAGGTCCGACTCCCCCATGCCCTGGAATGTTTTCCCAATCTGGAACGACATCCCACACCATGGAAAGTGCTCCCACTCAGGTCTGACTCCTCTCGCCCTGGAATGTGCTCCCATTCAGGTCTGACTCCCCCACGTCCTGGAATGTGCTCCCACTCAGGTCCGACTCCCCACGCCCTGGAATGTGCTCCCACTCAGGTCTGACTCCCCCATGCCCTGGAATGTGCTCCCACATAGGCCTGACTCCACATGCCCCGGAATGTGCTCCCAGTCAGGTCCGACTCCCCAGGCCCTGGAATGTGCTCACACTCAGGTCTGACTCCCCTTGCCCTGGAATGTACCCCCACTCAGGTCTGACTTCTCTCGCCCTGGAATGTGCTCCCACTCAGGTCCGACTCCCCTGGCCCTGGAATGTGCTCCCACTCAGGTCCGATTCCTAACGCCGTGGAACGTGCTCCCACTCAGGTCCGACTCCCCATGCCTTGGAATGTGCTCCCACTCAGGTCCGACTCCCACATGCCCTGGAATGTGCTCCCACATAAGCCCGACTCCCCATGCCCTGGAATATGCTGCCACTCAGGTCCGAATGCCCATGCCCTGGAATGTGCTCCCAGTCAGGCCCGACTCCCCATGCCCTGTAATATGCTTCCACTCAGGTCCGAATCCCCATGCCCTGGAATGTGCTCCCAGTCAGGTCTGACTCCCCACACGCTGGAATGTGCTCCCACTAAGGTCCGACTCCTCTCGCCCTGGAATGTGCTCCCATTTAGTTCCGACTCCTCACGCCGTGGAATGTGCTCCCCCTCAGGTCCGACTCCCCATGCCCTGGAATATGCTTCCACTCTGGTCCGAATCCCCATGCCCTGGAATGTGCTCCCACTCAGTTCCGACTCCCCATGCCCTGGAATGTGCTCACACTCAGGTCTGACTCCCCATGCCCTGGAATGTGTTCCCACTCAGGTCTGACTGCCCACATGCTGGAATGTGCTCCCACTAAGGTCCTATCGCCCTGGAATGTGCTACCACTCAGGTCTGACGTCTCTCACCCTGGAATGTGCTACCATTCAGGTCCGAATCCCCATGCCCTGGAATGTGCTCCCAGTCAGGTCTGACTCCGCACACGCTGGAATGTGCTGCCACTAAGGTCCGACTCCTCTCGCCCTGGAATGTGCTCCCATTTAGTTCCGACTCCTCACGCCGTGGAATGGGCTCCCGCTCAGGTCCGACTCCACAAGCCCTGGAATGTGCTCACACTCAGGTCTGACTCCCCATGCACTGGAATGTGCTCCCACTCAGGTCTGACTTCTCTCGCCCTGGAATGTGTTCCCACTCAGGTCCGACTCCCCAGGCCCTGGAATGTGCTCCCACTCAGGTCCGATTCCTCACGCCGTGGAACGTGCTCCCACTCAGGTCCGAATCCCCACGCCTTGGAATGTGGTCCCACTCAGGTCCGACTCCCCCATGCCCTGGAATGTGCTCCCACATAAGCCTGACTCCCAATGCCCTGGAATATGCTGCCACTCAGGTCCGAATGCCCATGCCCTGGAATGTGCTCCCAGTCAGGTCCAACTCCCCAGGCCCTGGAATGTGCTCCCACTCAGGTCTAACTCCCCACACGCTGGAATGTGCTCCCACTAAGGTCCGACTCCTCTCGCCCTGGAATGTGCTCCCATTTAGTTCCGACTCCTAATGCCGTGGAATGTGCTCCCACTCAGGTCCGACTCCCCATGCCCTGGAATGTGCTCCCAGTCAGGTCCGACTCCCCATGCCCTGGAATGTGCTCACAATCAGGTCTGACTCCCCACATGCTGGAATGTGCTCCCACTAAGGTCCGACTCCTCTCGCCCTTGAATGTGCTCCCACTCAGGTCCGACTCCCCATGCCCTGGAATGTGCTCCCACTCAGTTCCGACTCCCCATGCCCTGGAATGTGCTCACACTCAGGTCTGACTCCCCATGCCCTGGAATGTGGTACCACTCAGGTCTGACGTCTCTCACCCTGGAATGTGCTCCCACTCAGGTCCGACTCCCCACGCCCTGGAATGTGCTCCCACTCAGGTCCGATTCATCACGCCGTGGAACATGCTCCCACTCAGGTCCAACACACCATGCCCTGGAATGTGCTCCCACTCAGGTCCGACTCCCCATGCCCTGGAATGTGCTCACACTCAGGTCTGACTACCCACGCCCTGGAATTTGCTCCCACTCAGGTCCGACTCCCCACACCCTGTAATGTGCTCCCACTCAGGTCCGACTCCCCATGCCCTGGAATGTGCTCACACTCAGGTCTGACTCCCCATGCCCTGGAATGTGCTCCCACTCAGGTCCGACGCCCCATGCCCTGAAATGTGCTCCCACTCAGGTCCGACTCCCCATGCCCTGGAATGTGCTCCCACTCAGCTCCGACTCCCCATGCCCTGGAATGTGCTCACACTCAGGTCTGACTCCCCATGCCCTGGAATGTGCTCCCAATCAGGTCCGACGCCCCACGCCCTGAAATGTGCTCCCAGTCAGGTCCGACTCCCCCATGCCCTGGAATGTTTTCCCAATCCGGAACGACATCCCACACCCTGGAAAGTGCTCCCACTCAGGTCTGACTCCTCTCGCCCTGGAATGTGCTCCCACTCAGGTCCGACTCCCTACGCCTTGGAATGTGCTCCCACTCAGGTCCGACTCCCCACGCCCTGGAATGTGCTCCCACTCAGGTCTGACTCCCCCATGCCCTGGAATATGCTGCCACTCAGGTCCGAATGCCCATGCCCTGGAATGTGCTCCCAGTCAGGCCCGACTCCCCATGCCCTGGAATATGCTTCCACTCAGGTCCGAATCCCCATGCCCTGGAATGTGCTCCCACTCAGTTCCGACTCCCCATGCCCTGGAATGTGCTCACACTCAGGTCTGACTCCCCATGCCCTGGAATGTGCTACCACTCAGGTCTGACGTCTCTCAACCTGGAATGTGCTCCCACTCAGGTCCGACTCCCCACGCCCTGGCATGTGCTCCCACTCAGGTCCGATTACTCACGCCGTGGAACATGCTCCCACTCAGGTCCAACTCACCATGCCCTGGAATGTGCTCCCACTCAGGTCCGACTCCCCATGCCCTGGAATGTGCTCACACTCAGGTCTGACTACCCACGCCCTGGAATTTGCTCCCACTCAGGTCCGACTCCCCATGCCCTGGAATGTGCTCACACTCAGGTCTGACTCCCCATGCCCTGGAATGTGCTCCCACTCAGGTCCGACGCCCCACGCCCTGAAATGTGCTCCCACTCAGGTCCGACTCCCCATGCCCTGGAATGTGCTCCCACTCAGGTCCGACTCCCCATGCCCTGGAATGTGCTCACACTCAGGTCTGACTCCCCATGCCCTGGAATGTGCTCCCACTCAGGTCCGACGCCCCACGCCCTGAAATGTGCTCCCAGTCAGGTCCGACTCCCCCATGCCCTGGAATATTTTCCCAATCTGGAACGACATCCCACACCCTGGAAAGTGCTCCCACTCAGGTCTGACTCCTCTCGCCCTGGAATGTGCTCCCATTCAGGTCTGACTCCCCCACGTCCTGGAATGTGCTCCCACTCAGGTCCGACTCCCCACGCCCTGGAATGTGCACCCACTCAGGTCTGACTCCCCCATGCCCTGGAATGTGCTCCCACATAGGCCTGACTCCACATGCCCCGGAATGTGCTCCCAGTCAGGTCCGACTCCCCAGGCCCTGGAATGTGCTCACACACAGGTCTGACTCCCCATGCCCTGGAATGTGCCCCCACTCAGGTCTGACTTCTCTCGCCCTGGAATGTGCTCCCACTCAGGTCCGACTCCCCTGGCCCTGGAATGTGCTCCCACTCAGGTCCGATTCCTAACGCCGTGGAACGTGCTCCCACTCAGGTCCGACTCCCCACGCCTTGGAATGTGCTCCCACACAGGTCCGACTCCCCCATGCCCTGGAATGTGCTCCCACATAAGCCCGACTCCCCATGCCCTGGAATATGCTGCCACTCAGGTCCGAATGCCCATGCCCTGGAATGTGCTCCCAGTCAGGCCCGACTCCCCATGCCCTGTAATATGCTTCCACTCAGGTCCGAATCCCCATGCCCTGGAATGTGCTCCCAGTCAGGTCTGACTCCCCACACGCTGGAATGTGCTCCCACTAAGGTCCGACTCCTCTCGCCCTGTAATGTGCTCCCATTTAGTTCCGACTCCTCACGCCGTGGAATGTGCTCCCCCTCAGGTCCGACTCCCCATGCCCTGGAATGTGCTCCCACTCAGGTCCGGCTCCCCATGCCCTGGAATGTGCTCACACTCAGGTCTGACTCCCCATGCACTGGAATGTGCTCCCACTCAGGTCTGACTTCTCTCGCCCTGGAATGTGCTCCCACTCAGGTCGAACTCCCCAGGCCCTGGAATGTGCTCCCACTCAGGTCCGATTCCACACGCCGTGGAACGTGCTCCCACTCAGGTCTGACTCCCCACGCCTTGGAATGTGCTCCCACTCAGGTCTGACTCCCCCATGCCCTGGAATGTGCTCCCACATAAGCCCGACTCCCTTTGCAGTGGATTGTGCTGCCACTCAGGTCCGAATGCCCATGCCCTGGAATGTGCTCCCAGTCAGGTCCGACTCCCCAGGCCCTGGAATGTGCTCCCACTCAGGTCTGACTGCCCACATGCTGGAATGTGCTCCCACTAAGGTCCTATCGCCCTGGAATGTGCTACCACTCAGGTCTGACTTCTCTCACCCTGGAAAGTGCTACCATTCAGGTCCGAATCCCCATGCCCTGGAATGTGCTCCCAGTCAGGTCTGACTCCCCACACGCTGGAATGTGCTGCCACTAAGGTCCGACTCCTCTCGCCCTGGAATGTGCTCCCATTTAGTTCCGACTCCTCACGCCGTGGAATGTGCTCCCACTCAGGTCCGACTCCACATGCCCTGGAATGTGCTCACACTCAGGTCTGACTCCCCATGCACTGGAATGTGCTCCCACTCAGGTCTGACTTCTCTCGCCCTGGAATGTGCTCCCACTCAGGTCCGACTCCCCAGGCCCTGGAATGTGCTCCCACTCAGGTCCGATTCCTCACGCCGTGGAACGTGCTCCCACTCAGGTCCGAATCCCCACGCCTTGGAATGTGGTCCCACTCAGGTCCGACTCCCCCATGCCCTGGAATGTGCTCCCAGTCAGGTCCGACTCCCCAGGCACTGGAATGTGCTCCCACTGAGGTCTGACTCCCCACACGCTGGAATGTGCTCCCACTAAGGTCCGACTCCTCTCGCCCTGGAATGTGCTCCCATTTAGTTCCGACTCCTCATGCCGTGGAATGTGCTCCCACTCAGGTCCGACTCCCCATGCCCTGGAATGTGCTCCCAGTCAGGTCCGACTCCCCATGCCCTGGAATGTGCTCACACTCAGGTCTGACTCCCCACATGCTGGAATGTGCTCCCACTAAGGTCCGACTCCTCTCACCCTTGAATGTGCTCCCACTCAGGTCCGACTCCCGATGCCCTGCAATGTGCTCCCACTCAGTTCCGACTCCTCATGCCGTGGAATGTGCTCACACTCAGGTCTGACTCCCCATGCCCTGGAATGTGCTACCACTCAGGTCTGACGTCTCTCACCCTGGAATATGCTCCCACTCAGGTCCGACTCCCCACGCCCTGGAATGTGCTCCCACTCAGGTCCGATTCCTCACGCCGTGGAACATGCTCCCACTCAGGTCCAACTCACCATGCCCTGGAATGTGCTCCCACTCAGGTCCGACTCCCCATGCCCTGGAATGTGCTCACACTCAGGTCTGACTACCCACGCCCTGGAATTTGCTCCCACTCAGGTCCGACTCCCCACACCCTGTAATGTGCTCCCACTCAGGTCCGACTCCCCTTGCCCTGGAATGTGCTCACACTCAGGTCTGACTACCCTTCCCTCTGGAATGTGCCCCCATTCAGTTCTGACTCCTCTCGCCCTGGAATGTGCTCCCACTCAGGTCCGATTCCCCATGTCCCGGAATGTGATCCCACTCAGGTCCGACTTCCCAAGCCCTGGAATGTGCTCACACTCAGGTCCGACTCCTCTCGCCCTGGAATGTGCTCCCATTAAGGTCTGACTCCCCCATGCCCTGGAATGTTTTCCCACTCAGGCCCAACATCACACACCCTGGAATGTGCTCCCACTCGGTCCGGCTCCTCTCGCCCTGGAATGTGCTACCATTCAGGTCTGACTCCCCCACATCCTGGAATGTGCTCCCACTCATGTCCGACTCCCCACGCCCTGGAATGTGCTTTCACTCAGGTCTGACTCCCCCAGGCCCTGGAATGTGCTCCCACATAGGCCCGACTCCCCATACCCTGGAATATGCTTCCACTCAGGTCCGAATCCCCATGCCCTGGGATATGCTTCCACACAGGTCCGAATCCCCATGCCCTGGAATGTGCTCCCACTCAGGTCCGATTCCTCACGCCGTGGAACATGCTCCCACTCAGGTCCAACACACCATGCCCTGGAATGTGCTCCCACTCAGGTCCGACTCCCCATGCCCTGGAATGTGCTCACACTCAGGTCTGACTACCCACGCCCTGGAATTTGCTCCCACTCAGGTCCGACTCCCCACACCCTGTAATGTGCTCCCACTCAGGTCCGACTCCCCATGCCCTGGAATGTGCTCACACTCAGGTCTGACTCCCCATGCCCTGGAATGTGCTCCCACTCAGGTCCGACGCCCCATGCCCTGAAATGTTTTCCCACTCAGGTCCGACTCCCCATGCCCTGGAATGTGCTCCCACTCAGCTCCGACTCCCCATGCCCTGGAATGTGCTCACACTCAGGTCTGACTCCCCATGCCCTGGAATGTGCTCCCACTCAGGTCCGACGCCCCACGCCCTGAAATGTGCTCCCAGTCAGGTCCGACTCCCCCATGCCCTGGAATGTTTTCCCAATCCGGAACGACATCCCACACCCTGGAAAGTGCTCCCACTCAGGTCTCACTCCTCTCGCCCTGGAATGTGCTCCCACTCAGGTCCGACTCCCTACGCCTTGGAATGTGCTCCCACTCAGGTCCGACTCCCCACGCCCTGGAATGTGCTCCCACTCAGGTCTGACTCCCCCATGCCCTGGAATATGCTGCCACTCAGGTCCGAATGCCCATGCCCTGGAATGTGCTCCCAGTCAGGCCCGACTCCCCATGCCCTGGAATATGCTTCCACTCAGGTCCGAATCCCCATGCCCTGGAATGTGCTCCCACTCAGTTCCGACTCCCCATGCCCTGGAATGTGCTCACACTCAGGTCTGACTCCCCATGCCCTGGAATGTGCTACCACTCAGGTCTGACGTCTCTCAACCTGGAATGTGCTCCCACTCAGGTCCGACTCCCCACGCCCTGGCATGTGCTCCCACTCAGGTCCGATTACTCACGCCGTGGAACATGCTCCCACTCAGGTCCAACTCACCATGCCCTGGAATGTGCTCCCACTCAGGTCCGACTCCCCATGCCCTGGAATGTGCTCACACTCAGGTCTGACTACCCACGCCCTGGAATTTGCTCCCACTCAGGTCCGACTCCCCACACCCTGTAATGTGCTCCCACTCAGGTCCGACTCCCCATGCCCTGGAATGTGCTCACACTCAGGTCTGACTCCCCACGCCCTGAAATGTGCTCCCACTCAGGTCCGACTCCCCATGCCCTGGAATGTGCTCCCACTCAGGTCCGACTCCCCATGCCCTGGAATGTGCTCACACTCAGGTCTGACTCCCCATGCCCTGGAATGTGCTCCCACTCAGGTCCGGCGCCTCACGCCCTGAAATGTGCTCCCAGTCAGGTCCGACTCCCCCATGCCCTGGAATGTTTTCCCAATCTGGAACGACATCCCACACCCTGGAAAGTGCTCCCACTCAGGTCTGACTCCTCTCGCCCTGGAATGTGCTCCCATTCAGGTCTGACTCCCCCACGTCCTGGAATGTGCTCCCACTCAGGTCCGACTCCCCACGCCCTGGAATGTGCACCCACTCAGGTCTGACTCCCCCATGCCCTGGAATGTGCTCCCACATAGGCCTGACTCCACATGCCCCGGAATATGCTTCCACTCAGGTCCGAATCCCCATGCCCTGGAATGTGCTCCCAGTCAGGTCTGACTCCCCACACGCTGGAATGTGCTCCCACTAAGGTCCGACTCCTCTCGCCCTGTAATGTGCTCCCATTTAGTTCCGACTCCTCACGCCGTGGAATGTGCTCCCCCTCAGGTCCGACTCCCCATGCCCTGGAATGTGCTCCCACTCAGGTCCGGCTCCCCATGCCCTGGAATGTGCTCACACTCAGGTCTGACTCCCCATGCACTGGAATGTGCTCCCACTCAGGTCTGACTTCTCTCGCCCTGGAATGTGCTCCCACTCAGGTCGAACTCCCCAGGCCCTGGAATGTGCTCCCACTCAGGTCCGATTCCACACGCCGTGGAACGTGCTCCCACTCAGGTCTGACTCCCCACGCCTTGGAATGTGCTCCCACTCAGGTCTGACTCCCCCATGCCCTGGAATGTGCTCCCACATAAGCCCGACTCCCTTTGCCCTGGATTGTGCTGCCACTCAGGTCCGAATGCCCATGCCCTGGAATGTGCTCCCAGTCAGGTCCGACTCCCCAGGCCCTGGAATGTGCTCCCACTCAGGTCTGACTGCCCACATGCTGGAATGTGCTCCCACTAAGGTCCTATCGCCCTGGAATGTGCTACCACTCAGGTCTGACTTCTCTCACCCTGGAATGTGCTACCATTCAGGTCCGAATCCCCATGCCCTGGAATGTGCTCCCAGTCAGGTCTGACTCCCCACACGCTGGAATGTGCTGCCACTAAGGTCCGACTCCTCTCGCCCTGGAATGTGCTCCCATTTAGTTCCGACTCCTCACGCCGTGGAATGTGCTCCCACTCAGGTCCGACTCCACATGCCCTGGAATGTGCTCACACTCAGGTCTGACTCCCCATGCACTGGAATGTGCTCCCACTCAGGTCTGACTTCTCTCGCCCTGGAATGTTCTCCCACTCAGGTCCGACTCCCCAGGCCCTGGAATGTGCTCCCACTCAGGTCCGATTCCTCACGCCGTGGAACGTGCTCCCACTCAGGTCCGAATCCCCACGCCTTGGAATGTGGTCCCACTCAGGTCCGACTCCCCCATGCCCTGGAATGTGCTCCCACATAAGCCTGACTCCCCATGCCCTGGAATATGCTGCCACTCAGGTCCGAATGGCCATGCCCTGGAATGTGCTCCCAGTCAGGTCCGACTCCCCAGGCCCTGGAAGTGCTCCCACTCAGGTCTAACTCCCCACACGCTGGAATGTGCTCCCACTAAGGTCCGACTCCTCTCGCCCTGGAATGTGCTCCCATTTAGTTCCGACTCCTCATGCCGTGGAATGTGCTCCCACTCAGGTCCGACTCCCCATGCCCTGGAATGTGCTCCCAGTCAGGTCCGACTCCCCATGCCCTGGAATGTGCTCACACTCAGGTCTGACTCCCCACATGCTGGAATGTGCTCCCACTAAGGTCCGACTCCTCTCGCCCTTGAATGTGCTCCCACTCAGGTCCGACTCCCCATGCCCTGGAATGTGCTCCCACTCAGTTCCGACTCCCCATGCCCTGGAATGTGCTCACACTCAGGTCTGACTCCCCATGCCCTGGAATGTGCTACCACTCAGGTCTGACGTCTCTCACCCTGGAATGTGCTCCCACTCAGGTCCGACTCCCCACGCCCTGGAATGTGCTCCCACTCAGGTCCGATTCCTCACGCCGTTGAACATGCTCCTACTCAGGTCCAACTCACCATGCCCTGGAATGTGCTCCCAATCAGGTCCGACTCCCCACGCCCTGGAATGCGCTCCCACTCAGGTCTGACTCCCCCATGCCCTTAATGTGCTCCCACATAGGCCCGACTCCCCATACCCTGGAATATTCTTCCACTCAGGTCCGAATCCCCATGCCCTGGAATGTGCTCCCAGTCAGGTCCGACTCCCCAGGCCCTGGAATGTTCTCCCACTCAGGTCTGACTCCCCACACGCTGGAATGTGCTCCCACTAAGGTCCGACTCCTCTCGCCCTGGAATGTGCTACCATTTAGTTCCGACTCCTCACGCCGTGGAATGTGCTCCCACTCAGGTCCGACTCCCCATGCCCTGGAATGTGCTCCCACTCAGGTCCGACTCCCCATGCCCTGGAATGTGCTCACACTCAGGTCTGACTCCCCATGCCCTGGAATGTGCTCCCACTCAGGTCCGACGCCCCACGCCCTGAAATGTGCTCCCAGTCAGGTCCGACTCCCCCATGCCCTGGAATGTTTTCCCAATCTGGAACGACATCCCACACCCTGGAAAGTGCTCCAACTCAGGTCTGACTCCTCTCGCCCTGGAATGTGCTCCCATTCAGGTCTGACTCCCCCACGTCCTGGAATGTGCTCCCACTCAGGTCCGACTCCCCACGCCCTGGAATGTGCTCCCACTCAGGTCTGACTCCCCCATGCCCTGGAATGTGCTCCCACATAGGCCTGACTCCACATGCCCCGGAATGTGCTCCCAGTCAGGTCCGACTCCCCAGGCCCTGGAATGTGCTCACACTCAGGTCTGACTCCCCATGCCCTGGAATGTGCCCCCACTCAGGTCTGACTTCTCTCGCCCTGGAATGTGCTCCCACTCAGGTCCGACTCCCCAGGCCCTGGAATGTGCTCCCACTCAGGTCCGATTCCTAACGCCGTGGAACGTGCTCCCACTCAGGTCCGACTCCCCACGCCTTGGAATGTGCTCCCACTCAGGTCCGACTCCCCCATGCCCTGGAATGTGCTCCCACATAAGCCCGACTCCACATGCCCTGGAATATGCTGCCATTCAGGTCCGAATGCCCATGCCCTGGAATGTGCTCCCAGTCAGGTCCGACTCCCCAGGCCCTGGAATGTGCTCCCACTCAGGTCTGACTCCCCACATGCTGGAATGTGCTCCCACTAAGGTCCGACTCCTCTCGCCCTGGAATGTGCTCCCATTTAGTTCCGACTCCGCACGCCGTGGAATGTGCTCCCACTCAGGTCCACACTCCCCATGCCCTGGATTGTGCTCCCACTCAGTTCCGACTCCCCATGCCCTGGAATGTGCTCACACTCAGGTCTGACTCCCCATACCCTGGAATGTGCTACCACTCAGGTCTGACGTCTCTCACCCTGGAATGTGCTCCCACTCAGGTCCGACTCCCCACGACCTGGAATGTGCTCCCACTCAGCTCCGATTCCTCACGCCGTGGAACGTGCTCCCACTCAGGTCCAACTCCCCATGCCCTGGAATGTGCTCCCACTCCGCTCCAACTCCCCATGCTCTGGAATGTGCTCACACTAAGGTCTGACTACCCACGCCCTGGAATGTGCTCCCACTCAGGTCCGACTCCCCACACCCTGGAATGTGCTCCCACTCAGGTCCGACTCCCCTTGCCCTGTAATGTGCTCACACTCAGGTCTGACTACCCATCCCTCTGGAATGTGCCCCCACTCAGTTCTGACTCCTCTCACCCTGGAAAGTGCTCCCAATCAGGTCCGATTCCCCATGTCCCAGAATGTGATCCCACTCAGGTCCGACTCCTCTCGCCCTGGAATGTGCTCCCATTCAGGTCTGACTCCCCCATGCCCTGGAATGTTTTCCCACTCAGGCCCGACATCCCACACCGTGGAACGTGCTCCCACTCAGGTCCGACTCCTCTCGCCCTGGAATGTGCTATCATTCAGGTCTGACTCCCCCACATCCTGGAATGTGCTCCCACTCAGGTCCGACTCCCCACGCCCTGGAATGCGCTCCCACTCTGGTCTGACTCCCCCATGCCCTTAATGTGCTCCCACATAGGCCCGACTCCCCATACCCTGGAATATTCTTCCACTCAGGTCCGAATCCCCATGCCCTGGCATGTGCTCCCAGTCAGGTCCGACTCCCCAGGCCCTGGAATGTTCTCCCACTCAGGTCTGACTCCCCACATGCTGGAATGTGCTCCCACTAAGGTCCGACTCCTCTCGCCCTGGAATGTGCTACCATTTAGTTCCGACTCCTCACGCCGTGGAATGTGCTCCCACTCAGGTCCGACTCCCCATGCCCTGGAATGTGCTCCCACTCAGGTCCGACTCCCCATGCCCTGGAATGTGCTCACACTCAGGTCTGACTCCCCATGCCCTGGAATGTGCTCCCACTCAGGTCCGACGCCCCACGCCCTGAAATGTGCTCCCACTCAGGTCCGACTCCCCCATGCCCTGGAATGTTTTCCCAATCTGGAACGACATCCCACACCCTGGAAAGTGCTCCCACTCAGGTCTGACTCCTCTCGCCCTGGAATATGCTCCCATTCAGGTCTGACTCACCCACGTCCTGGAATGTGCTCCCAGTCAGGTCCGACTCCCCAGGCCCTGGAATGTGCTCACACTCAGGTCTGACTCCCCATGCCCTGGAATGTGCTCCCACTCAGGTCTGACTTCTCTCTCCCTGGAATGTGCTCCCAGTCAGGTCCGACTCCCCACGCCTTGGAATGTGCTCCCACTCAGGTCCGACTCCCCCATGCCCTGGAATGTGATCCCACATAAGCCCGACTCCCCATGCCCTGCAATATGCTGCCACTCAGGTCCGAATGCCCATGCCCTGGAATGTGCTCCCAGTCAGGTCCGACTCCCCAGGCCCTGGAATGTGCTCCCACTCAGGTCTGACTCCCCACATGCTGGAATGAGCTCCCACTAAGGTCCGACTCCTCTCGCCCTGGAATGTGCTCCCATTTAGTTCCGACTCCTCACGCCGTGGAATGTGCTCCCACTCAGGTCCACACTCCCCATGCCCTGGATTGTGCTCCCACTCAGTTCCGACTCCCCATGCCCTGGAATGTGCTCACACTCAGGTCTGACTCCCCATACCCTGGAATGTTCTACCACTCAGGTCTGACGTCTCTCACCCTGGAATGTGCTCCCACTCAGGTCCGACTCCCCACGCCCTGGAATGTGCTCCCACTCAGCTCCGATTCCTCACGCCGTGGAACGTGCTCCCACTCAGGTCCAACTCCCCATGCCCTGGAATGTGCTCCCACTCCGCTCCAACTCCCCATGCTCTGGAATGTGCTCACACTAAGGTCTGACTACCCACGCCCTGGAATGTGCTCCCACTCAGGTCTGACTACCCACGCCCTGGAATTTGCTCCCACTCAGGTCCGACTCCCCACACCCTGTAATGTGCTCCCACTCAGGTCCGACTCCCCTTGCCCTGGAATGTGCTCATACTCAGGTCTGACTACCCTTCCCTCTGGAATGTGCCCCCACTCAGTTCTGACTCCTCTCGCCCTGGAATGTGCTCCCACTCAGGTCCGATTCCCCATGTCCCGGAATGTGATCCCACTCAGGTCCGACTTCCCAAGCCCTGGAATGTGCTCACACTCAGGTCCGACTCCTCTCGCCCTGGAATGTGCTCCCATTAAGGTCTGACTCCCCCATGCCCTGGAATGTTTTCCCACTCAGGCCCGACATCACACACCCTGGAATGTGCTCCCACTCGGGTCCGACTCCTCTCGCCCTGGAATGTGCTACCATTCAGGTCTGACTCCCCCACATCCTGGAATGTGCTCCCACTCATGTCCGACTCCCCACGCCCTGGAATGTGCTTTCACTCAGGTCTGACTCCCCCATGCCCTGGAATGTGCTCCCACATAGGCCCGACTCCCCATACCCTGGAATATGCTTCCACTCAGGTCCGAATCCCCATGCCCTGGGATATGCTTCCACTCAGGTCCGAATCCCCATGCCCTGGAATGTGCTCCCAGTCAGGTCTGACTCCCCACACGCTGGAATGTGCTCCCAATAAGGTCCGACTCCTCTCGCCCTGGAATGTGCTCCCATTTAGTTCCGACTCCTCACACCGTGGAATGTGCTCCCACTCAGGTCCGACTCCACATGCCCTGGAATGTGCTCACACTCAGGTCTGACTCCCCATGCCCTGGAATGTGCTCCCACTCAGGTCTGACTTCTCTCGCCCTGGAATGTGCTCCCACTCAGGTCCGACTCCCCAGGCCCTGGAATGTGCTCCCACTCAGGTCCGATTCCTAACGCCGTGGAACGTGCTCCCACTCAGGTCCGAATCCCCACGCCTTGGAATGTGCTCCCACTCAGGTCCGACTCCCCCATGCCCTGGAATGTGCTCCCACATAAGCCCGACTCCCCATGCCCTGGAATATGCTGCCACTCAGGTCTGAATGCCCATGCCCTGGAGTGTGCTCCCAGTCAGGTCCGACTCCCCAGGCCCTGGAATGTGCTCCCACTCAGGTCTGACTCCCCACATGCTGGAATGTGCTCCCACTAAGGTCCGACTCCTCTCGCCCTGAAATGTGCTCCCATTTAGTTCCGACTCCTCACGCCATGGAATGTGCTCCCACTCAGGTCCACACTCCCCAAGCCCTGGATTGTGCTCCCACTCAGTTCCGACTCCCCATGCCCTGGAATGTGCTCACACTCAGGTCTGACTCCCCATACCCTGGAATGTGCTACCACTCAGGTCTGACGTCTCTCACCCTGGAATGTGCTCCCACTCAGGTCCGACTCCCCACGACCTGGAATGTGCTCCCACTCAGCTGCGATTCCTCACGCCGTGGAACGTGCTCCCACTCAGGTCCAACTCCCCATGCCCTGGAATGTGCTCCCACTCCGCTCCAACTCCCCATGCTCTGGAATGTGCTCACACTAAGGTCTGACTACCCACGACCTGGAATGTGCTCCCACTCAGGTCTGACTCCCCACACCCTGGAATGTGTTCCCACTCAGGTCCGACTCCCCTTGCCCTGGAATGTGCTCACACTCAGGTCTGACTACCCATCCCTCTGGAATGTGCCCCCACTCAGTTCTGACTCCTCTCGCCCTGGAAAGTGCTCCCAATCAGGTCCAATTCCCCATGTCCCAGAATGTGATCCCACTCAGGTCCGACTCCTCTCGCCCTGGAATGTGCTCCCATTCAGGTCTGACTCCCCCATGCCCTGGAATGTTTTCCCACTCAGGCCCGACATCCCACACCGTGGAACGTGCTCCCACTAAGGTCCGACTCCTCTCGCCCTGGAATGTGCTACCATTTAGTTCTGACTCCTCACGCCGTGGAATGTGCTCCCACTCAGGTCCGACTCCCCATGCCCTGGAATGTGCTCCCACTCAGGTCCGACTCCCCATGCCCTGGAATGTGCTCACACTCAGGTCTGACTCCCCATGCCCTGGAATGTGCTCCCACTCAGGTCCGACGCCCCACGCCCTGAAATGTGCTCCCAGTCAGGTCCGACTCCCCCATGCCCTGGAATGTTTTCCCAATCTGGAACGACATCCCACACCCTGGAAATTGCTCCCACTCAGGTCTGACTCCTCTCGCCCTGGAATGTGCTCCCATTCAGGTCTGTCTCCCCCACGTCCTGGAATGTGCTCCCACTCAGGTCCGACTCCCCACGCCCTGGAATGTGCACCCACTCAGGTCTGACTCCCCCATGCCCTGGAATGTGCTCCCACATCGGCCTGTCTCCACATGCCCCGGAATGTGCTCCCAGTCAGGTCCGACTCCCCAGGCCCTGGAATGTGCTCACACTCAGGTCTGACTCCCCATGCCCTGGAATGTGCCCCCACTCAGGTCTGACTTCTCTCGCCCTGGAATGTGCTCCCACTCAGGTCCGACTCCCCAGGCCCTGGAATGTGCTCCCACTCAGGTCCGATTCCTAATGCCGTGGAACGTGCTCCCACTCAGGTCCGACTCCCCACGCCTTGGAATGTGCTCCCACTCAGGTCCGACTCCCCCATGCCCTGGAATGTGCTCCCACATAAGCCCGACTCCCCATGCCCTGGAATATGCTGCCATTCAGGTCCGAATGCCCATGCCCTGGAATGTGCTCCCAGTCAGGTCCGACTCCCCAGGCCCTGGAATGTGCTCCCACTCAGGACTGACTCCCCACATGCTGGAATGTGCTCCCACTAAGGTCCGACTCCTCTCGCCCTGGAATGTGCTCCCATTTAGTTCCGACTCCTCACGCCGTGGAATGTGCTCCCACTCAGGTCCACACTCCCCATGCCCTGGATTGTGCTCCCACTCAGTTCCGACTCCCCATGCCCTGGAATGTGCTCACACTCAGGTCTGACTCCCCATACCCTGGAATGTGCTACCACTCAGGTCTGACGTCTCTCACCCTGGAATGTGCTCCCACTCAGGTCCGACTCCCCTCGCCCTGGAATGTGCTCACTCTCAGCTCCGATTCCTCACGCCGTGGAACGTGCTCCCACTCAGGTCCAACTCCCCATGCCCTGGAATGTGCTCACACTAAGGTCTGACTACCCACGCTCTGGAATGTGCTCCCACTCAGGTCCGACTCCCCACACCCTGGAATGTGCTCCCACTCAGGTCCGACTCCCCTTGCCCTGGAATGTGCTCACACTCAGGTCTGACTACCCATCCCTCTGGAATGTGCCCCCACTCAGTTCTGACTCCTCTCACCCTGGAAAGTGCTCCCAATCAGGTCCGATTCCCCATGTCCCAGAATGTGATCCCACTCAGGTCCGACTCCTCTCGCCCTGGAATGTGCTCCCATTCAGGTCTGACTCCCCCATGCCCTGGAATGTTTTCCCACTCAGGCCCGACAACCCACACCGTGGAATGTGCTCCCACTCAGGTCCGACTCCTCTCGCCCTGGAATGTGCTATCATTCAGGTCTGACTCCCCCACATCCTGGAATGTGCTCCCACTCAGGTCCGACTCCCCACGCCCTGGAATGCGCTCCCACTCAGGTCTGACTCCCCCATGCCCTTAATGTGCTCCCACATAGGCCCGACTCCCCATACCCTGGAATATTCTTCCACTCAGGTCCGAATCCCCATGCCCTGGAATGTGCTACCATTTAGTTCCGACTCCTCACGCCGTGGAATGTGCTCCCACTCAGGTCCGACTCCCCATGCCCTGGAATGTGCTCCCACTCAGGTCCGACTCCCCATGCCCTGGAATGTGCTCACACTCAGGTCTGACTCCCCATGCCCTGGAATGTGCACACACTCAGGTCCGACGCCCCACGCCCTGAAATGTGCTCCCACTCAGGTCCGACTACCCCATAACCTGGAATGTTTTCCCAATCTGGAACGACATCCCACACCCTGGAAAGTGCTCCCACTCAGGTCTGACTCCTCTCGCCCTGGAATGTGCTCCCATTCAGGTCTGACTCCCCCACGTCCTGGAATGTGCTCCCAGTCAGGTCCGACTCCCCAGGCCCTGGAATGTGCTCACACTCAGGTCTGACTCCCCATGCCCTGGAATGTGCTCCCACTCAGGTCTGACTTCTCTCTCCCTGTAATGTGCTCCCAGTCAGGTCCGACTCCCCAGGCCCTGGAATGTGCTCCCACTCAGGTCCGATTCCTAACGCCGTGGAACGTGCTCCCACTCAGGTCCGACTCCCCACGCCTTGGAATGTGCTCCCACTCAGGTCCGACTCCCCCATGCCCTGGAATGTGCTCCCACATAAGCCCGACTCCCCATGCCCTGGAATATGCTGCCACTCAGGTCCGAATGCCCATGCCCTGGAATGTGCTCCCAGTCAGGTCCGACTCCCCAGGCCCTGGAATGTGCTCCCACTCAGGTCTGACTCCCCACATGCTGGAATGTGCTCCCACTAAGGTCCGACTCCTCTCGCCCTGGAATGTGCTCCCATTTAGTTCCGACTCCTCACGCCGTGGAATGTGCTCCCACTCAGGTCCACACTCCCCATGCCCTGGATTGTGCTCCCACTCAGTTCCGACTCCCCATGCCCTGGAATGTGCTCACACTCAGGTCTGACTCCCCATACCCTGGAATGTTCTACCACTCAGGTCTGACGTCTCTCACCCTGGAATGTGCTCCCACTCAGGTCCGACTCCCCACGCCCTGGAATGTGCTCCCACTCAGCTCCGATTCCTCACGCCGTGGAACGTGCTCCCACTCAGGTCCAACTCCCCATGCCCTGGAATGTGCTCCCACTCCGCTCCAACTCCCCATGCTCTGGAATGTGCTCACACTAAGGTCTGACTACCCACGCCCTGGAATGTGCTCCCACTCAGGTCCGACTCCCCACACCCTGGAATGTGCTCCCACTCAGGTCCGACTCCCCTTGCCCTGGAATGTGCTCACACTCAGGTCTGACTACCCATCCCTCTGGAATGTGCCCCCACTCAGTTCTGACTCCTCTCGCCCTGGAAAGTGCTCCCAATCAGGTCCGATTCCCCATGTCCCAGAATGTGATCCCACTCAGGTCCGACTCCTCTCGCCCTGGAATGTGCTCCCATTCAGGTCTGACTCCCCCATGCCCTGGAATGTTTTCCCACTCAGGCCCGACATCCCACACCGTGGAACGTGCTCCCACTCAGGTCCGACTCCTCTCGCCCTGGAATGTGCTATCATTCAGGTCTGACTCCCCCACATCCTGGAATGTGCTCCCACTCAGGTCCGACTCCCCACGCCCTGGAATGCGCTCCCACTCAGGTCTGACTCCCCCATGCCCTTAATGTGCTCCCACATAGGCCCGACTCCCCATACCCTGGAATATTCTTCCACTCAGGTCCGAATCCCCATGCCCTGGAATGTGCTCCCAGTCAGGTCCGACTCCCCAGGCCCTGGAATGTTCTCCCTCTCAGGTCTGACTCCCCACACGCTGGAATGTGCTCCCACTAAGGTCCGACTCCTCTTCCCCTGGAATGTGCTACCATTTAGTTCTGACTCCTCACGCCGTGGAATGTGCTCCCACTCAGGTCCGACTCCCCATGCCCTGGAATGTGCTCCCACTCAGGTCCGACTCCCCATGCCCTGGAATGCGCTCACACTCAGGACTGACTCCCCATGCCCTGGAATGTGCTCCCACTCAGGTCCGACGCCCCACGCCCTGAAATGTGCTCCCACTCAGGTCCGACTCCCCCATGCCCTGGAATGTATCCCAATCTGGAACGACATCCCACACCCTGGAAAGTGCTCCCACTCAGGTCTGACTCCTCTCGCCCTGGAATGTGCTCCCATTCAGGTCTGACTCCCCCACGTCCTGGAATGTGCTCCCACTCAGGTCCGACTCCCCACGCCCTGGAATGTGCTCCCACTCAGGTCTGACTCCCCCATGCCCTGGAATGTGCTCCCACATAGGCCCGACTCCCCATGCCCCGGAATGTGATCCCAGTCAGGTCCGACTCCCCAGGCCCTGGAATGTGCTGCCTTTCAGGTCTGACTCCCCACACGCTGGAATGTGCTCCCACTCAGGTCTGACTCCTCTCGCCCTGGAATGTGCTCCCATTCAGGTCTGACTCCCCCACGTCCTGGAATGTGCTCCCACTCAGGTCCGACTCCTACGCCCTGGAATGTGCTCCCACTCAGGTCTGACTCCCCCATGCCTTGGAATGTGCTCCCACATAGGCCCGACTCCCCATGCCCCGGAATGTGCTCCCAGTCAGGTCCGACTCCCCAGGCCCTGGAATGTGCTCCCTTTCAGGTCTGACTCCCCACACGCTGGAATGTGCTCCCACTAAGGTCCGACTCCTCTCGCCCTGGAATGTGCTCCCATTTAGGTCCGACTCCTCACGCCGTGGAATGTGCTCCCACTCATGTCCGACTCCCCATGGCCTGGAATGTGCTCCCACTCAGGTCCAACTCCCCATGCCCTGGAATGTGCTCCCACTCCGCTCCAACTCCCCATGCTCTGGAATGTGCTCACACTAAGGTCTGACTACCCACGCCCTGGAATGTGCTCCACTCAGGTCCGACTCCCCACACCCTGGAATGTGCTCCCACTCAGGTCCGATTCCCCTTGCCCTGGAATGTGCTCACACTCAGGTCTGACTACCCATCCCTCTGGAATGTGCCCCCACTCAGTTCTGACTCCTCTCGCCCTGGAAAGTGCTCCCAATCAGGTCCGATTCCCCATGTCCCAGAATGTGATCCCACTCAGGTCCGACTCCTCTCGCCCTGGAATGTGCTCCCATTCAGGTCTGAGTCCCCCATGCCCTGGAATGTTTTCCCACTCAGGCCCGACATCCCACACCGTGGAACGTGCTCCCACTCAGGTCCGACTCCTCTCGCCCAGGAATGTGCTATCATTCAAGTCTGACTTCCCCACATCCTGGAATGTGCTCCCACTCAGGTCCGACTCCCCACGCCCTGGAATGCGCTCCCACTCAGGTCTGACTCCCCCATGCCCTTAATTTGCTCCCACATAGGCCCGACTGCCCTTACCCTGGAATATTCTTCCACTCAGGTCCGAATCCCCATGCCCTGGAATGTGCTCACACTCAGGTCCGACTCGCAAGGCCCTGGAATGTTCTCCCACTCAGGTCTGACTCCCCACACGCTGGAATGTGCTCCCACTAAGGTCCGACTCCTCTTGCCCTGGAATGTGCTACCATTTAGTTCCGACTCCTCACGCCGTGGAATGTGCTCCCACTCAGGTCCGACTCCCCATGCCGTGGAATGTGCTCACACTCAGGTCTGACTCCCCGTGCCCTGGAATGTGCTCACACTCAGGTCTGACTCCCCGTGCCCTGGAATGTGCTCCCACTCAAGTCCGACGCCCCACGCCCTGAAATGTGCTCCCACTCAGGTCCGACTCCCCCATGCCCTGGAATGTTTTCCCAATCTGGAACGACATCCCACACCCTGGAAAGTGCTCCCACTCAGGTCTGACTCCTCTCGCCCTGGAATGTGCTCCCATTCAGGTCTGACTCCACCACATCCTGGAATGTGCTCCCACTCAGGTCCGACTCCCCACGCCCTGGAATGTGCTCCCACTCAGGTCTGACTCCCCCACGCCCCGGAATGTGCTCCCAGTCAGGTCTGACTCCCCAGGCCCTGGAATGTGCTCCCTTTCAGGTCTAACTCCCCACACGCTGGAATGTGCTCCCACTAAGGTCCGACTCCTCTCGCCCTGGAATGTGCTCCCATTTAGGTCCGACTCCTCACCCCGTGGAATGTGCTCCCACTCATGTCCGACTCCCCATGCCCTGGAATGTGCTCCCACTCATTTCCGACTCCCCATGCCCTGGAATGTGCTCACACTCAGGTCTGACTCCCCATGCCCTGGAATGTGCTCACACTCAGGTCTCACTTCTCTCGCCCTGGAATGTGCTCCCAATCAGGTCCGACTCCCCATGCCCTGGAATGTGCTCGGGCTCAGGTCCGATTCCTCACGCCTTGGAATATGCTCCCACTCAGGTTCGGCTCCCCACGCCCGGGAATGTGCTCCCACTCTGGTCTGATTCCCCCATGCCCTGGAATGTGCTCCCATTCAGGCCCGACTCCCCATGCCCTGGAATATGCTTCCACTTAGGTCCGACTCCCCATGCCCAGGAATGTGCTCCCACTCAGGTCCGACTCCCCACGCCCTGGAATTTGCTCCCACTCAGGTCTGACTCCCCACACGCTGGAATGTGCTCCCACTCAGGTCCGACTCATCTCACCCTGGAATGTGCTCCCATTCAGGTCTGACTCCCCCACGCTCTGGAATGTGCTCCTACTCTGGTCCGATTCCCCACGCCCTGGAATGTGCTCCCACTCAGCTCCGACTCCTCATGCCGTGGACTGTGCTACCACTCAGGTCCGACGCCTCACGCCCTGAAATGTGCTCCCACTCAGGTCCAACTCCCCCATGCCCTGGAATGTTTTCCCACTCTGGAACGACATACCACTCCCTGGAATGTGCTCCCACTCAGGTCTGACTCCTCTCGCCCTGGAATGTACTCCCATTCAGGTCTGACTCCCCCACGTCCTGGAATGTGCTCCCACTCAGGTCCGACTCCCCACGCCCTGGAATGAGCTCCCACTCAGGTCTGACTCCCCCATGCCCTGGAATGTGCTCCCACATAGGCCCGACTCCCCATGCCCCGGAATGTGCTCCCAGTGAGGTCCGACTCCCCAGGCCCTGGAATGTGCTCCCTTTCAGGTCTGACTCCCCACACGCTGGAATGTGCTCCCACTAAGGTCCGACTCCTCTCGCCCTGGAATGTGCTCCCATTTAGTTCCGACTATTCACGCCGTGGAATGTGCTCCCACTCATGTCCGACTCGCCATGCCCTGGAATGTGCTCCCACTCAGTTCCGACTCCCCATGCCCTGGAATGTGCTCACACTCAGGTCTGACTCCCCATGCCCTGGAATGTGCTCACACTCAGGTCTCACTTCTCTCACCCTGGAATGTGCTCCCAATCAGGTCCGACTCCCCACGCCCTGGAATGTGCTCGGACTCAGGTCCGATTCCTCACGCCTTGGAATATGCTCCCACTCAGGTTCGGCTCCCCACGCCCGGGAATGTGCTCCCACTCTGGTCTGATTCCCCCATGCCCTGGAATGTGCTCCCACTCAGGCCCGACTCCCCATGCCCTGGAATATGCTTCCACTTAGGTCCGACTCCCCATGCCCAGGAATGTGCTCCCACTCAGGTCCGACTCCCCACGCCCTGGAATTTGCTCCCACACAGATCTGACTCCCCACACGCTGGAATGTGCTCCCACTCAGGTCCGACTCATCTCACCCTGGAATGTGCTCCCATTCAGGTCCGACTCCCCCACGCTCTGGAATGTGCTCCTACTCTGGTCCGATTCCCCACGCCCTGGAATGTGCTCCCACTCAGCTCCGACTCCTCACGCCGTGGAATGTGCTCCCACTCAGGTCCGACGCCCCACGCCCTGAAATGTGCTCCCACTCATGTCCAACTCCCCCATGCCCTGGAATGTTTTCCCACTCTGGAACGACATACCACTCCTTGGAATGTGCTCCCACTCAGGTCTGACTCCTCTCGCCCTGGAATGTACTCCCATTCATGTCTGACTCCCCCACGTCCTGGAATGTGCTCCTTCTCAAGTTTGATTCCCCATGTCCTGGATGTGCTCCCAGTCAGTTCTGACTCCCCCAATCCCTGGAATGTGCTCCCACTCTGGCCCGACTCCCGACGTCCTGGAATGTGCTTCCACTCAGGTCTGACTCCCCACGCCCTGGAATGTGCTCCCACTCAGGTCCGACTCCCCACACCCTGGAATGTGCTCCCACCCAGGTCTGACTCCCCACAGGCTGGAATGTGCTCCCAATCAGGTCTGACTCCTCTCACCCAGGAATGTGCTCCCACTCAGTTCCGACTACCCATGTCCTGCAATGTGCTCCCACTCAGGTCTGACTCCTCACGCCCTGGAATGTGTTCCCACTCAAGTCCGACTCGCCATGCCCTGGAATGTGCTCCCACTCAGGTCTGACCGATCTCGCCCTGGAATGTGCTTCCACTCAGGTCTGACTCACCATGCCCTGAAATGTGCTCCTACTCAGGTCGTACTCGCCATGCCCTGGAATGTGCTCCCACTCAGGTCCGACTCCACATGCCCTGGAATGTGCTCCCACTCAAGTCTGACTCCCCACACGCTGGAATGTGCTAACACTCAGGTCCAACTCCTCTCTCCCTGGAATGTGCTCCCACTCAGGTCCGACTCCCCACGCCCTGGAAAGTGCTCCCACTCAGGTCCGATTCCTCAAGCCGTGGAATGTGCTCCCATTAAGGTCTGACTCCCCCATGCCCTGGAATGTGTTCCCACTTAAGCCCGACTCCCGTGCCCTTGAATATGCTTCCACTCAGGTCCGACTCCCCATGCCCTGTAATGAACTCCCACTCAGGTCTGACTCCCCAGAGGCTGGAATGTGCTCCCACTCTGGTCCGACTCATCTCGCCCGGGAATGTGCTCCCACTCATGTCCGACTCCCCAGGCCCTGGAATGTGCTCCCACTCAGGTCTGTCTCCCCACGGCCTGGAATGTGCTCCCACTCAGGTCTGACTCCCCTCTCCCTTGAATGACCTCCCACTCAGGTCCGACTTCTCTCACCATGGAATGTGCTCCCACTCAGGTCCGACTCCTCACGCCGTGGAATGTGCTCCCACTCAGGTCCGACTCCCCATGCCCTGGAATGTGCTCCCACTCAGGTCCGACTCCCCATGCCCTGGAATGTGCTCACACTCAGGTCTGACTACCCACGCCCTGGAATGTGCTCCCACTCAGGTCCGACTCTACACACCCTGGAATGTGCTCTGACTCAGTTCCGACTCCCCATGCCCTGGAATGTGATCCCACTCAGGTCCGACTTCCCACGCCCTGGAATGTGCTCCCACTCAGGTCCGACTCCTCTAGCCCTGGAATGTGCTCCCATTCAGGTCTGACACCCCCATGCCCTGGAATGTTTTCCCACTCAGGCCCGACATCCCACACCCTGGAATGTGCTCCCACTCAGGTCCGACTCCTCTCGCCCTGGAATGTGCTCCCATTCAGGTTTGACTGCCCCACGTCCTGGAATGTGCTCCTTCTCAGGTCTGATTCACCATGTCCTGGAATGTGCTCCCACTCAGGTCCGATTCCACATATCCTGGAATGTGATCCCACTCAGGTCCGACTTCCCACTCCCTGGAATGTGCTCCAACTCAGGTCCGACTCCCCCATGCCTTGGAATGTGCTCCCGCTCAAGTCCGATTCGTCACATCATGGAATATGCTCCCACTCAGGTCCGACTCCCCACGCCGTGGAATGTGCTCCCACTCAGGTCTGACTCCCCCATGCCCTGGAATATGCTCCCAATCAGGTCCGACTCCCCACGCCCTGGAATGTGCTCCTACTCTGGTCTGACTCCCCATGCCCGGGAATGTGCTCCCACTCAGGTCTGACTCCCCCATGCCCTGGAATGTGCTCCCACTCATTTCCGACTCCCCCATGCACTGGAATGTGCTCCCACTCAGGTCCGATTTGTCACGTCATGGAATGTGCTCCCACTCAGGTCTGACTCTCCCATGTACTGGAATATTCTCCCACTCAGGCTTGACTCCCCACGCCCTGGAAGGTACTCCCATTCAGGTCTGAGTCCCCATGCCCTCGAATGTGCTCCCACTCAGGTCGTACTCCCCATTCCCTGGAATGTGCTCCAACTCAGTTCCGACTTCTCAAGCCATGGAATGTGCTCCCACTAAGGTCCAACTCCCATCACCCCCTGAACATGCTCCCTCTCAGGTCCGACTCCCCACGCCCTGGACTGTGCTCCCACTCAGGTCCGAATCCCCATGCCCTGGAATGTGATCCCACTCAGTTCCGACTCCCCACACGCTGGAATGTGTTCCCACTCAGGTCCGACTCCCCTCGCCCTGGAATGTGCACCCACTTAGGTCCGACCCCACATGCCGTGGATTGTGCTCCCACTCAGGTCCGACTCCCCAGGCCCTGGAATGTTCTCCCACTCAGGTCTGTCTCCCGATGCCCTGGAATTTGCTCCGACTTAGGTCTGTCACCACTCGTCCTGGAATGTGCTCCCACTCAGGTCCGACACCCCACGCCCTGGAATGTGCTCCCACTCAGGTCTGACTCCCCCATGCCCGGGAATCTGCTCCCACATAGGCCCGACTCCCCATGCCCTGGAATATGCTTCCACTGAGGTCCGAATCCCCATGCCCTGGAATGTGCTCCCACTCAGGTCTGAGTCCCCAGACGCTGGAATGTGCTCCCACTGAGGTCCGACTCCTCTCACCCTGGAATGTCCTCCCATTTAGTTCCGACTCCTCACGCCGTGGAATGTGCTCCCACTCAGGTCCGACTCCCCATGCCCTGGAATGTGCTCCCACTCAGGTCCAACTCCCCATGCCCAAGAATGTGCTCACACTCAGGGCTGACTCCACATGCCCTGGAATGTGCTCCCACTCAGGTCTGACTTCTCTCGCCCTGGAATGTGCTCCAACAAACGTCCGACTCCCCACGCCCTGGAATGTGCTCCCACTCAGGTCCGATTCCTCACGCCGTGGAATGTGGCCCCACTCAGATTCGATTCCCCAAGCCCTGGAATGTGCTCCCACTCAGGTCTGATTCCCCCATGCCCTGGAATGTGTTCCCACTTAGGCCCGACTCCCCATGCCCTGGAATATGCTTCCACTCAGGTCCGACTCCCCATGCCCTGGAAAGTGCTCCCACTCAGGTCTGTCTCCACTCGCCCTGGAATGAGCTCCCACTCAGGTCCGACTTCTCTCGCCCTGGAATGTGCTCCCACTCAGGTCTGACTCCCCACACGCTGGAAGGTGCTCCCACTGAGGTCCGACTCCTCTCACCCTGGAATGTGCTCCCATTTAGGTCCGACTCCTCACGCCGTGGAATGTGCTCCCACTCAGGTCCGACTCCCCATGCCCTGGAATGTGCTCACACTCAGGTCTGACTCCCCATGCCCTGGAATGTGCTCCCACTCAGGTCTGACTTCTCTCGCCCTTGAATGTGCTCCAAAAAAGGTCCGACTCCCCACGCCCTGGAATGTGCTCCCACTCAGGTCCGATTCCTCACGCCGTGGAATGTGCCCCCACTCAGGTTCGATTCCCCAAGCCCTGGAATGTGCTCCCACTCAGGTCTGATTGCCCCATGCCCTGGTATGTGTTCCCACTTAGGCCCGACTCCCCATGCCCTGGAATATGCTTCCACTCAGGTCCGACTCCCATGCCCTGGAATGTGCCCCACTCAGATCTGTCTCCCCACGCCCTGGAATTTGCTCCGCCTCAGGTCTGTCTCCACTCGCCCTTGAATGAGCTCCCACTCAGGTCCGACTTCTCTCGCCCTGGAATGTGCTCCCACTCAGGTTCGACTTCCCACGCCCTGGAATGTGCTTCTACTCAGGTCTGACTCCCCCATGCCCTGGAATCTGCTCCCACATAGGCCCGACTCCCCATGCCCTGGAATATGCTTCCACTCAGGTCCGAATCTCCAGGCCCTGGAATGTGCTCCCAGTCAGGTCCGACTCCCCAGGCCCTGGAATGTGCTCCCACTCAGGTCTGACTCCCCACACACTGGAATGTGCTCCCACTGAGGTCCGACTCCTCTAACCCTGGAATGTGCTCCCATTTAGTTCCAACTCCTCACGCCGTGGAATGTGCTCCCACTCAGTTGCGACTCCCCATGCCCTGGAATGTGCTCCCACTCAGGTCCGACTCCACATGCCCTGGAATGTGCTCACACTCAGGTCTGACTCCCCATACACTGGAATGTGCTCCCACTCAGGTCTGACTTCTCTCGCCCTGGAATGTGCTCCAACACAGGTCCGACTCCCCATGCCCAGGAATGTGCTCCCACTCAAGTCTGACTCCCCACACGCTGGAATGTGCTCACACTCAGGTCCGACTCCCCTCGCCCTGGAATGTGCTCCCACTTAGGTCCGACCCCACACGCCGTGGATTGTGCTCCCACTCAGGTCCGACACCCCAGACCCTGGAATGTTCTCCCACTCAGGTCTGTCTCCCCATGTCCTGGAATTTGTTCCGACTCAGGTCTGTCTCCACTCGCCCTGGAATGAGCTCCCACTCAGGTACGACTCCTCTCTCCCTGGAATGTGCTCCCACTCAGGTCCGACTCCCCACACCCTGGAATGTGCTCCCACTCAGGTCTGACTCCCCCATGCCCTGGAGTCAGCTCCCACATAGGCCCGACTCCCCATGCCCTGGAATATGCTTCCACTCAGGTCCGAATCCCCATGCCCTGGAATGTGCTCCCACTCAGGTCTGACTCCCCACACGCTGGAATGTGCTCCCACTGAGGTCCGATTCCTCTCACCCTGGAATGTGCTCCCATTTAGTTCCGACTCCTCATGCCGTGGAATGTCCTCCCACTCAGGTCCGACTCCCCATGCTCTGGAATGTGCTCCCGCTCAGGTCCGACTCCCCATGCCCTGGAATGTGCTCACACTCAGGTCTGACTCCCCATGCCCTGGAATGTGCTCCCACTCAGGTCTGACTTCTCTCGCCCTGGAAAGTGCTCCCACTCAGGTCCGACTCCCCACACGCTGGAAGGTGCTCCCACTGAGGTCCGACTCCTCTCACCCTGGAATGTGCTCCCATTTAGTTCCGACTCCTCACGCCGTGGAATGTGCTCCCACTCAGGTCCGACTCCCCATGCCCTGGAATGTGCTCCCACTCAGGTCCGACTCCCCATGCCCTGGAATGTGCTCACACTCAGGTCTGACTCCCCATGCCCTGGAATGTGCTCCCACTCAGGTCTGACTTCTCTCGCCCTTGAATGTGCTCCAAAAAAGGTCCGACTCCCCACGCCCTGGAATGTGCTCCCACTCAGGTCCGATTCCTCACGCCGTGGAATGTGCCCCCACTCAGGTTCGATTCCCCAAGCCCTGGAATGTGCTCCCACTCAGGTCTGATTGCCCCATGCCCTGGTATGTGTTCCCACTTAGGCCCGACTCCCCATGCCCTGGAATATGCTTCCACTCAGGTCCGACTCCCATGCCCTGGAATGTGCCCCACTCAGATCTGTCTCCCCACGCCCTGGAATTTGCTCCGCCTCAGGTCTGTCTCCACTCGCCCTTGAATGAGCTCCCACTCAGGTCCGACTTCTCTCGCCCTGGAATGTGCTCCCACTCAGGTTCGACTTCCCACGCCCTGGAATGTGCTTCTACTCAGGTCTGACTCCCCCATGCCCTGGAATCTGCTCCCACATAGGCCCGACTCCCCATGCCCTGGAATATGCTTCCACTCAGGTCCGAATCTCCAGGCCCTGGAATGTGCTCCCAGTCAGGTCCGACTCCCCAGGCCCTGGAATGTGCTCCCACTCAGGTCTGACTCCCCACACACTGGAATGTGCTCCCACTGAGGTCCGACTCCTCTAACCCTGGAATGTGCTCCCATTTAGTTCCAACTCCTCACGCCGTGGAATGTGCTCCCACTCAGTTGCGACTCCCCATGCCCTGGAATGTGCTCCCACTCAGGTCCGACTCCACATGCCCTGGAATGTGCTCACACTCAGGTCTGACTCCCCATACACTGGAATGTGCTCCCACTCAGGTCTGACTTCTCTCGCCCTGGAATGTGCTCCAACACAGGTCCGACTCCCCATGCCCAGGAATGTGCTCCCACTCAAGTCTGACTCCCCACACGCTGGAATGTGCTCACACTCAGGTCCGACTCCCCTCGCCCTGGAATGTGCTCCCACTTAGGTCCGACCGCACACGCCGTGGATTGTGCTCCCACTCAGGTCCGACTCCCCAGGCCCTAGAATGTTCTCCCACTCAGGTCTGTCTCCCCATGCTCTGGAATTTGTTCCGACTCAGGTCTGTCTCCACTCGCCCTGGAATGAGCTCCCACTCAGGTCCGACTCCTCTCTCCCTGGAATGTGCTCCCACTCAGGTCCGACTCCCTTCATCCTGGAATGTGCTCCCACTCAGGTTTGACTCCCCCATGCCCTGGAATCTGCTCCCACATAGGCCCGACTCCCCATGCCCTGGAATATGCTTCCACTCAGGTCCGAATCCCCATGCCCTGGAATGTGCTCCCACTCAGGTCTGACTCCCCACACGCTGGAATGTGCTCCCACTGAGGTCCGATTCCTCTCACCCTGGAATGTGCTCCCATTTAGTTCCGACTCCTCATGCCGTGGAATGTGCTCCCACTCAGGCCCGACTACCCATGCCCTGGAATGTGCTCCCGCTCAGGTCCGACTCCCCATGCCCTGGAATGTGCTCACACTCAGGTCTGACTCCCCATGCCCTGGAATGTGCTCCCACTCAGGTCTGACTTCTCTCGCCCTGGAATGTGCTCCAACAAAGGTCCGACTCCTCACGCCCTGGCATGTCCTCCCACTCAGGTCCGATTCCTCACGCCGTGGAATGTGCACCCACTCAGGTTCGATTCCTTAAGCCCTGGAATGTGCTCCCACTCAGGTCTGACTCCCCACATGCTGGAATGTGTTCCCACTTAGTCCCGTCTCCCCATGCCCTGGAATATGCTTCCACTCAGGTGCGACTCCCCATGCCCTGGAATGTGCTCCCACTCAGGTCTGTCTCTCCACGCCCTGGAATTTGCTCCACCTCAGGTGTGTCTCCACTCGCCCTGGAATGAGCTCCCACTCAGGTCCGACTTCTCTCGCCCTGGAATGTGCTCCCACTCAGGTTCGACTCCCCACGATATGGAATGTGCTCCCACTCAGGTCTGACTCCCCCATGCCCTGGAATCTGCTCCCACATAGGCCCGAATCCCCATGCCCAGGAATATGCTTCCACTCAGTTCCGAATCCCCATGCCCTGAATGTGCTCCCAGTCTGGTCCGACTCCCCATGCCCTGGAATGTGCTCCCACTCAGGTCTGACTCCCCACATGCTGGAATGTGCTCCCACTGAGGTCCGACACCTCTCACCCTGGAATGTACTCCCATTTAGTTCCGACTCCTCACGCCATGGAATGTGCTCCCACTCAGGTCCGACTCCCCATGCCATGGAATGTGCTCCCACTCAGGTCCGACTCCCCATGCCCTGGAAGGTGCTCACACTCAGGTCTGACTCCCCATACGCTGGAATGTGCTCCACTCAGGTCTGACTTCTCTCGCCCTGGAATGTGCTCCAACAAACGTCCGACTCCCCACGCCTTGGAATGTGCTCCCACTCAGGTCCGATTCCTCACGCCGTGGAATGTGGCCCCACTCAGGTTCGATTCCCCAAGCCCTGGAATGTGCTCCCACTTAGGTCTGATTCCCCCAAGCCCTGGAATGTGTTCCCACTTAGGCCCGACTCCCCATGCCCTGGAATATGCTTCCACTCAGGTCCGACTCCCCATGCCCTGGAATTTGCTCCGACTCAGGTCTGTCTCCACTCGCCCTGGAATGAGCTCCCACTCAGGTCCGACTTCTCTCGCCCTGGAATGTGCTCCCACTCAGGTCTGACTCCCCACACGCTGGAAGGTGCTCCCACTGAGGTCCGACTCCTCTCACCCTGGAATGTGCTACCATTTAGTTCCGACTCCTCACGCCGTGGAATGTGCTCCCACTGAGGTCCGACTCCCCATGCCCTGGAATGTGCTCCCACTCAGGTCCGACTCCCCATGCCCTGGAATGTGCTCCCACTCAGGTCTGATTCCCCCATGCCCTGGTATGTGTTCCAACTTAGGCCCGACTCCCCATGCCCTGGAATATGCTTCCACTCAGGTCCGACTCCCCATGCCCTGGAATGTGCCCCCACTCAGATCTGTCTCCCCACGCCCTGGAATTTGCTCCGCCTCAGGTCTGTCTCCACTCGCCCAGGAATGAGCTCCCACTCAGGTCCGACTTCTCTCGCCCTGGAATGTGCTCCCACTCAGGTTCGACTTCCCACGCCCTGGAATGTGCTTCTACTCAGGTCTGACTCCCCCATGCCCTGGAATCTGCTCCCACATAAGCCCGACTCCCCATGCCCTGGAATGTGCTCACACTCAGGTCTGACTCCCCATACACTGGAATGTGCTCCCACTCAGGTCTGACTTCTCTCGCCCTGGAATGTGCTCCAACACAGGTTCGACTCCCCATGCCCAGGAATGTGCTCCCACTCAAGTCTGACTCCCCACACGCTGGAATGTGCTCACACTCAGGTCCGACTCCCCTCGCCCTGGAATGTGCTCCCACTTAGGTCCGACCCCCCACGTCCTGGAATGTGCTCCCACTCAGGTCCGACTCCCCACGCCCTGGAATGTGCTCCCACTCAGGTCTGACTCCCCCATGCCCTGGAATGTGCTCCCACATAGGCCCGACTCCCCATGCCCCGGAATGTGATCCCAGTCAGGTCCGACTCCCCAGGCCCTGGAATGTGCTGCCTTTCAGGTCTGACTCCCCACACGCTGGAATTTGCTCCCACTCAGGTCTGACTCCTCTCGCCCTGGAATGTGCTCCCATTCAGGTCTGACTCCCCCACGTCCTGGAATGTGCTCCCACTCAGGTCCGACTCCTACGCCCTGGAATGTGCTCCCACTCAGGTCTGACTCCCCCATGCCTTGGAATGTGCTCCCACATAGGCCCGACTCCCCATGCCCCGGAATGTGCTCCCAGTCAGGTCCGACTCCCCAGGCCCTGGAATGTGCTCCCTTTCAGGTCTGACTCCCCACACGCTGGAATGTGCTCCCACTAAGGTCCGACTCCTCTCGCCCTGGAATGTGCTCCCATTTAGGTCCGACTCCTCACGCCGTGGAATGTGCTCCCACTCATGTCCGACTCCCCATGGCCTGGAATGTGCTCCCACTCAGGACCAACTCCCCATGCCCTGGAATGTGCTCCCACTCCGCTCCAACTCCCCATGCTCTGGAATGTGCTCACACTAAGGTCTGACTACCCACGCCCTGGAATGTGCTCCACTCAGGTCCGACTCCCCACACCCTGGAATGTGCTCCCACTCAGGTCCGATTCCCCTTGCCCTGGAATGTGCTCACACTCAGGTCTGACTACCCATCCCTCTGGAATGTGCCCCCACTCAGTTCTGACTCCTCTCGCCCTGGAAAGTGCTCCCAATCAGGTCCGATTCCCCATGTCCCAGAATGTGATCCCACTCAGGTCGGACTCCTCTCGCCCTGGAATGTGCTCCCATTCAGGTCTGAGTCCCCCATGCCCTGGAATGTTTTCCCACTCAGGCCCGACATCCCACACCGTGGAACGTGCTCCCACTCAGGTCCGACTCCTCTCGCCCAGGAATGTGCTATCATTCAAGTCTGACTTCCCCACATCCTGGAATGTGCTCCCACTCAGGTCCGACTCCCCACGCCCTGGAATGCGCTCCCACTCAGGTCTGACTCCCCCATGCCCTTAATTTGCTCCCACATAGGCCCGACTGCCCTTACCCTGGAATATTCTTCCACTCAGGTCCGAATCCCCATGCCCTGGAATGTGCTCACACTCAGGTCCGACTCGCAAGGCCCTGGAATGTTCTCCCACTCAGGTCTGACTCCCCACACGCTGGAATGTGCTCCCACTAAGGTCCGACTCCTCTTGCCCTGGAATGTGCTACCATTTAGTTCCGACTCCTCACGCCGTGGAATGTGCTCCCACTCAGGTCCGACTCCCCATGCCGTGGAATGTGCTCACACTCAGGTCTGACTCCCCGTGCCCTGGAATGTGCTCACACTCAGGTCTGACTCCCCGTGCCCTGGAATGTGCTCCCACTCAAGTCTGACTTCTCTCGACCTGGAATGTGCTCCAACACAGGTCCGACTCCCCACGCCATGGAATGTGCTCCCACTCAGCTCCGATTCCTAATGCCGTGGAATGAGCCCCCACTCAGGTTCGACTCCCCAAGCCCTGGAATGTGCTCCCACTCAGGTCTGATTCCCCCTTGCCCTGGAATGTGTACCCACTTAGGCACGAATCCCCATGCCCTGGAATGTGCTTCCACTCAGGTCCGACTCCCCACGCCCTGGAATGTTCTCCCACTCAGGTCAGTCTCCCCACGCCCTGGAATGTGCTCCGACTCAGGTCTGTCTCCACTCGCCCTGGAATGAGCTCCCACTCAGGTCCGACCTCTCTCGCCCTGGAATGTGCTCCCACTCAGGTCCGACTCCCCAGGCCCTGGAAAGTGCTCCCACTCAGGTCTGACTCCCCCATGCCCTGGAATCTGCTCCCACGTAGTCCCGACTCCCCATGCCCTGGAATATGCTTCCACTCAGATCCGAATTCCCATGCCCTGGAATGTGCTCCCAGTCAGGTCGGACTCCCCAGGCCCTTGAATATGCTCCCACTCAGGTCTGACTCCCCACACGCTGGAATGTGCTCCCACTGAATTCCGACTCCTCTCGCCCTGGAATGTGCTCCCATTTAGTTCCGACTCCTCACGCCGTGGAATGTGCTCCCACTCAGGTCCGACTCCCCATGCCCTGGAATGTGCTCCCACTCAGGTCCGACTCCCCATGCCCTGGAATGTGCTCACACTCAGGTCTGACTCCCCATACCCTGGAATGTGCTCCCACTCAGGTCTGACTTCTCTCGCCCTGGAATGTGCTCCAACACAGGTCCGACTCCCCACGCCCTGGAATGTTCTCCCACTCAGGCCCGATTCCTCACGCCGTGGAATGTGCCCCCACTCAGGTTCGACTCCCCAAGCCCTGGAATGTGCTCCCACTCAGGTCTGATTCCCCCATGCCCTGGAATGTGTTCCCAATTAGGCCCGACTCCCCATGCCCTGGAATATGCTTCCACTCAGGTCCGACTCCCCATGCCCTGGAATGTGCTCCCACTCAGATCCGACTCCGCTCGCCATGGATTGTGCTTCCACACAGGTCTGACTCCCCTCACGCTGGAATGTGCTCCCACTCTGGTTTGACTCCTCTCACCCTGGAATGTGCTCCCACTCAGGTCCGACTCCCCATGCCCTGGAACGTGCTCCCAATCAGTTCCGAGTCCCCATGCCCTGGAATGTGCTCCCACTCAGGTCCGACTCCTCACGCCCTTGAATGTGTTCCAACTCAAGTCCGCCTCGCCATGCCCTGGAATGTGCTCCCATTCAGGTCTGACCCCCCATGCCCTGGAATGTGCTCCTACTCAGGTCTGACTCCCCATGCCCTGGAATGATCTTCCACTCAGGTCTAACTCCCACATACCCTGGAATGTGCTCCCACTCAGGCCCGACTCACCCCAGCCCTGGAATGTGCTCCCACTCAGGTCCGACTTCTCACGCCCTGGAATGTGCTCCCACTCAGGTCCGACTCCCCACGCCCTGGAATGTGCTCCTACTCAGGTCTGATTCCCATGCCCTGGAATGAGCTCCCACTCAGGTCTGACTCCCCCATGCCCTGGAATGTGCTCCCACTCAGTTCCGAATCCCCCTGCCCTGGAATGATCTCCCACTCAGGTCCGATTTGTCACGTCATAGAATGTGCTCCCACTCAGGTCTGACTCTCCCATGTCCTGGAATATTCCTGCACTCAGGCCTGACTCCCCACGCACTGGAAGGTACTCCCATTCAGGTCTGAGTCCCCATGCCCTGGAATGTGCTCCCACTCAGGTCGTACTCCCCGTGCCCTGGAATGTGCTCCCACTCAGGTCCGACTCCTCAGGCCGTGGAATGTGCTCCCATTCAGGTCCGACTCCCCATGCTTTGGAATGTGCTCCCAGTCAGGTCCGACTCCCCAGGCCCTGGACTGTGCTCCCACTCAGGTCTGACTCCCCACACGCAGGAATGTGCTCCCACTCAGGTCTGACTCTCCCATGTCCTGGAATATTCGTCCACTCAGGCCTGACTCCCCACGCACTGGAAGGTACTCCCATTCAGGTCTGAGTCCCCATGCCCTGGAATGTGATCCCACTCAGGTCCGACTCCTCACGCCCTTGAATGTGTTCCAACTCAAGTCCGCCTCGCCATGCCCTGGAATGTGCTCCCACTCAGGTCTGACTCCCCCATGCCCTGGAATGTGCTCCTACTCAGGTCTGACTCGCCATGCCCTGGAATGATCTTCCACTCAGGTCTAACTCCCACATACCCTGGAATGTGCTCCCACTCAGGCCCGACTCACCCACGCCCTGGAATGTGCTCCCACTCAGGTCCGACTTCTCACGGCTGGAATGTGCTCCCACTCAGGTCCGACTCCCCACGCCCTGGAATGTGCTCCTACTCAGGTCTGATTCCCATGCCCTGGAATGAGCTCCCACTCAGGTCTGACTCCCCCATGCCCCGGAATGTGCTCCCACTCAGTTCCGACTCCCCCTGCCCTGGAATGATCTCCCACTCAGGTCCGATTTGTCACGTCATAGAATGTGCTCCCACTCAGCTCTGACTCCCTACACGCTGGAATGTGCTCCCACTCAGGTCCGACTCCCCATGCCCTGGAATGTGCTCCCACTCTGGTCTGACTCCCCATACCCTGGAATGTGCTCCAACACAGGTCCGACTCCCCATGCCCTGGAATGTGCTCCCACTCAGGTCCGATTCCTCACGCTGTGGAATGTGCCCCCACTCAGGTTCGACTCCCCAAGCCCTGGAATGTGCTCCAACTCAGGTCTGATTCCCCCATGCCCTGGAATGTGTTCCCACTTAGGCCCGACTCCCCATGCCCTGGAATATGCTTCCACTCAGGTCCGACTCCCCATGCCCTGGAATGTGCTCCCACTCAGGTCCGACTCCCCACGCCCTGGAATGTGCTCCCACTGAGATCTGTCTCCCAACGCCTTGTAATGTGCTCCGACTCAGGTCTGTCTTCACTCGCCCTGGATTGAGGTCCCACTCAGGTCCGACTTCTCTCGTGCTGGAATGTGCTCCCACTCAGGTCCGACTCCCCACGCCCTGGAATGTGCTCCCACTCAGGTCTGACTCCCCCATGCACTGGAATCTGCTCCCACATAGGCCCCACTCCCCATGACCTGGAATATGCTTCTACTCAGGTCCGAATCCCCATGCCCTGGAATGTGCTCCCAGTCAGGTCCGACTCCCCAGGCCGTGGAATGTGCTCCCACTCAGGTCTGACTCCCCACACGCTGGAATGTGCTCCCACTGAATTCCGACTCCTCTCGCCCTGGAATGTGTTCCCATTGAGTTCCGACTCCTCACGCCGTGGAATGTGCTCCCACTCAGGTCCGACTCCCCATGCCCTGGAATGTGCTCCCACTCAGGTCCGACTCCCCATGCCCTGGAATGTGCTCCAACATGGGTCTGACTCCCCACGCCCTGGAATGTGCTCCCACTCAGGTCCGATTCATTACGCCGTGTAATGTGCTCCCACTTCGGTCCAACTCCACACGCCGTGGATTGTGCTACAACTCAGGTCCGACTCCCATGTCCTGGATTTTGCTCCCACTCAGGTCCGAATCCCCCAGGCACTGGAATGTGCTCCTACTCAGGTCCGACACCCCACGCCCTGAAATGTGCTCCCACTCAGGTCCGACTTCTAATGCCCTGGAATTTGCTCCCACTCAGGTCCGACTCCCCATGCCTTGGATTGTGCTCCCACTCAGGTCTGTCTCGCCACGCCCTGGAATGAGCTCCCACTCAGGTCCGACTTCTCTCGCCCTGGAATGTGCTCCCACTCAGGTCCGACTCCCCAAGCCCTGGAATGTGCTCCCACTCAGGTCTGACTCCCCCATGCCCTGGAATCTGCTCCCACATAGGCCCGACTCCCCATGCCCTGGAATATGCTTCCACTCAGGTCCGAATCCCCATGCCCTAGAATGTGCTCCCACTCAGGTCTGACTCCCAACATGCTGGAATGTGCTCCCACTGAGGTCCGACTCCCCATGCCCTGGAATGTGCTCCCACTCAGGTCCGACTCCCCATGACCTGGAATGTGCTCCCACTCAGGTCCGATTCCTCACGCCGTGGAATGTGCTCCCACTTCGGTCCAACTCCACACGCCCTGAAATGTGCTCCCACTCAGGTTCGACTTCTCACGCCCTGGAATTTGCTCCCACTCAGGTCCGACTCCCCATGCCCTGGAATGAGCTCCCACTCAGGTCTGACTCCCCCATGCCCTGGAATGTGCTCCCACTCAGTTCCGAATCCCCCTGCCCTGGAATGATCTCCCACTCAGGTCCGATTTGTCACGTCATGGAATGTGCTCCCACTCAGGTCTGACTCTCCCATGTCCTGGAATATTCCTGCACTCAGGCCTGACTCCCCACGCACTGGAAGGTACTCCCATTCAGGTCTGAGTCCCCATGCCCTGGAATGTGCTCCCACTCAGGTCGTACTCCCCATTCCCTGGAATGTGCTCCCACTCAGGTCCGACTCCTCAGGCCGTGGAATGTGCTCCCATTCAGGTCCGACTCCCCATGCTTTGGAATGTGCTCCCAGTCAGGTCCGACTCCCCAGGCCCTGGACTGTGCTCCCACTCAGGTCTGACTCCCCACACGCAGGAATGTGCTCCCACTCAGGTCTGACTCTCCCATGTCCTGCAATATTCCTCCACTCAGGCCTGACTCCCCACGCACTGGAAGGTACTCCCATTCAGGTCTGAGTCCCCATGCCCTGGAATGTGCTCCCACTCAGGTCGTACTCCTCTCGCCCTGGAATGTACTCCCATTTAGTTCCGACTCCTCACGCCGTGGAATGTGCTCCCACTCAGGTCCGACTCCCCATGCCCTGGAATGTGCTCCCACTTAGTTCCGACTCCCCATGCCCTGGAATGTGCTCACACTCAAGTCTGACTCCACATGCCCTGGAATGTACTCCCACTCAGCTCTGACTTCTCTTGCCCTGGAATGTGCTCCCACTCAGGTCCGACTCGCCACGCCCTGGAATGTGCTCCCACTCAGGTCCGATTCCTCACGCCGTGGAACGTGCTCCCACTCAGGTCCGACTCCCCATGCCCTGGAATGTGCTCCCACTCAGGTCCGACACCCCACACTCTGGAATGTGCTCCCACTCAGGTCCCACTCCTCTCGCTCTGGAATGAGCTCCTACTTAGGTCCGACTCCACACGCCGTGGATTGTGCTCCCCCTCAGGTCCGACTCCCCATGCCCTGGATTGTGCTCCCACTCAGGTCCGACTCTCCAACGCCCTGGAATGTTCTCCTACTCAGGTCCGACACCCCACGCCATGGAATGTGCTCCCACTCAGGTCCGACTCCCCATGCCCTGGAACGTGCTCCCAATCAGGTCTGTCTCCCCGCGCCCTGGAATTTGATCTGACTCAGGTCTGTCTCCACTCGCCCTGGAATGAGCGCCCACTCAGGTCCGACTTCTCTCGCCCTGGAATGTGCTCCCACTCAGGTCCGAATCCCCACGCCCTGGAATGTGCTCCCACTCAGGTCTGACTCCCCCATGCCCTGGAATCTGCTCCCACATAGGCCCGACTCCCCATGCCCTGGAATATGCTTCCACTCAGGTCCGAATCCCCATGCCCTGGAATGTGCTCCCACTCAGCTCTGACTCCCTACACGCTGGAATGTGCTCCCACTCAGGTCCGACTCCCCATGCCCTGGAATGTGCTCCCACTCTGGTCTGACTCCCCATACCCTGGAATGTGCTCCAACACAGGTCCGACTCCCCATGCCCTGGAATGTGCTCCCACTCAGGTCCGATTCCTCACGCTGTGGAATGTGCCCCCACTCAGGTTCGACTCCCCAAGCCCTGGAATGTGCTCCAACTCAGGTCTGATTCCCCCATGCCCTGGAATGTGTTCCCACTTAGGCCCGACTCCCCATGCCCTGGAATATGCTTCCACTCAGGTCCGACTCCCCATGCCCTGGAATGTGCTCCCACTCAGGTCCGACTCCCCACGCCCTGGAATGTGCTCCCACTGAGATCTGTCTCCCAACGCCTTGTAATGTGCTCCGACTCAGGTCTGTCTTCACTCGCCCTGGATTGAGGTCCCACTCAGGTCCGACTTCTCTCGCCCTGGAATGTGCTCCCACTCAGGTCCGACTCCCCACGCCCTGGAATGTGCTCCCACTCAGGTCTGACTCCCCCATGCACTGGAATCTGCTCCCACATAGGCCCCACTCCCCATGACCTGGAATATGCTTCTACTCAGGTCCGAATCCCCATGCCCTGGAATGTGCTCCCAGTCAGGTCCGACTCCCCAGGCCCTGGAATGTGCTCCCACTCAGGTCTGACTCCCCACACGCTGGAATGTGCTCCCACTGAATTCCGACTCCTCTCGCCCTGGAATGTGTTCCCATTGAGTTCCGACTCCTCAGGCCGTGGAATGTGCTCCCACTCAGGTCCGACTCCCCATGACCTGGAATATGCTTCTACTCAGGTCCGAATCCCCATGCCCTAGAATGTGCTCCCACTCAGGTCTGACTCCCAACATGCTGGAATGTGCTCCCACTGAGGTCCGACTCCCCATGCCCTGGAATGTGCTCCCACTCAGGTCCGACTCCCCATGCCCTGGAATGTGCTCCCACTCAGGTCCGATTCCTCGCGCCGTGGAATGTGCTCCCACTTCGGTCCAACTCCACACGCCGTGGATTGTGCTACCACTCAGGTCCGACTCCCCATGTCCTGGATTTTGCTCCCACTCAGGTCCGACTCCCCCAGGCCCTGGAATGTGCTCCTACTCAGGTCCGACACCCCACGCCCTGAAATGTGCTCCCACTCAGGTTCGACTTCTCACGCCCTGGAATTTGCTCCCACTCAGGTCCGACTCCCCATGCCCTCGAACGTGCTCCCACTCAGGTCTGTCTCGCCATGCCCTGGAATGAGCTCCCACTCAGTTCCGACTTCTCTCGCCCTGGAATATGCTCCCACTCAGGTCCGACTCCACACGCCCTGGAATGTGCTCCCACTCAGGTCTGACTCCCCCATGCCCTGGAATCTGCTCCCACATAGGCCCGACTCCCCATGCCCTGGAATATGCTTCCACTCAGACCGAGTCCCCATGCCCTGGAATGTGCTCCCACTCAGGTCTGACTCCCAACATGCTGGAATGTTCTCCCACTGAGGTCCGACTCCTCTCGCCCTGGAAAGTGCTCCCACTCAGGTCCGACTCCCCATGCCCTGGAATGTGCTCCCACTCAGGTCCGACTGCCCATGCCCTGGAATGTGCTCACACTCAGGTCTGACTCCCCATACACTGGAATGTGCTCCCACTCAGGTCTGACTTCTCTCACCCTGGAATGTGCTGCAACACAGGTCCGACTCCCCACGCCCTGGAATGTTCTCCCACTCAGGTCCGATTCCTTTCGCCGTGGAATGTGCCCCCACTCAGGTTCGACTCCCCAAGCCCTGGAATGTGCTCCAACTCAGGTCTGATTCCCCCATGCCCTGGAATGTGTTCCCACTTAGGCCCAACTGCCCATGCCCTGGAATATGCTTCCATTCAGGTCCCACTCCCCATGCCCTGGAAAGTGCTCCCACTCAGGTCTGACTCCCCACACGCTGGAATGTGCTCCCACTCAGGTCCGACTCCTCTCGCCCTGGAATGTTCTCCCACTGAGGTCTGTCTCCACACGCCTTGGAATTTTCTCCGACTCAGGTCTGTCTCCACTCGCCCTGGAATGAGCTCCCACTCAGGTCCGACTTCTCTCGCCCTGGAATGTGCTCCCACTCAGGTCCGACTCCCCATGCCCTGGAATATGCTTCCACTCAGGTCCGAATCCCCATGCCCTGGAATGTGCTCCCAGTCAGGTCCGACTCCCCATGCCCTGGAATGTGCTCCCAGTCAGGTCTGACTCCCCACATGCTGGAAAGTGCTCCCACTGAATTCCGACTCCTCTCGCCCTGGAATGTGTTCCCATTTAGTTCCGACTCCTCACGCCGTGGAATGTGCTCCCACTCAGGTCCGACTCCCTATGCCCTGGAATGTGCTCCCAATCAGGTCCGACTCCCCATGCCCTGGAATGTGCTCCAACACAGGGCTGACTCCCCACGCCCTGGAATGTGCTCCCACTCAGGTCCGATTCCTCACGCCATGGAATGTGCCCCAACTCTGGTTCGACTCCCCAAGCCCTGGAATGTGCTCCCCTCAGGTCTGATTCCCCCATGCCCTGGAATGTGTTCCCACTTAGGCCCGACTCCGCATGCCCTGGAATATGCTTCCACTCAGGTCCGACTCCCTATGCCCTGGAATGTGCTCCCACTCAGCTCCGACTCCACACGCCCTGGAATGTGCTCCCACTCAGGTCTGACTCCCCACACGCTGGAATGTGCTCTCACTCAGGTCCGACTCCTCTCGCCCAGGAATGTACTCCCACTTAGGTCCGACTCCACACGCCGTGGATTGTGCTACCACTCAGGTCCGACTCCCCAAGCCCTGGATTGTGCTCCCAATCAGGTCCGACTCCCCCACGCCCTGGAATGTGCTCCTACTCAGGTCCGACACCCCACGCCCTGAAATGTGCTCCCACTCAGGTCCGACTTCTCACGCCCTGGAATGTGCACCCACTGAGGTCCGACTCCCCACGCCATGAAAAGTGCTCCCACTCAGGTCCGACTCCCCCATGATTGGAATGTTTTCCCACTCAGGCCCGACATCCCGCACCCTGGAATGTGCTCCCACTCAGGTCCGACTCTTGTCGCCCTGTAATGTGCTCCCATTCAGGTCTGACTCCCCCACGTCCTGGAATGTGCTCCTTCTCAGGTCTGATTCCCCATGTCCTGGAATGTGCTCCCACTCAGGTCCGATTTTCCATGTCCTGGAATGTGCTCCCACTCAGGTCCGACTTCCCACGCCTTGTAATGTGCTACCACTCATGTCCGAGTCCCGATGCGCTGGAATGTGCTCCCTTTCAGTTCCGACTTCCCCATGCCCTGGAATGTGCTCCCACTAAGATCTGACTCCCCCACACCTTGGAATGTGCTCCATCTCAGGTCTGACTCCCCCATGCCCTGGAATGTGCTCCCACTCAGGCCCGACTCCCCTTGCCCTGGAATGTGCTTCCACCCAGGTCTGACTCCCCACCCGCTGGAATGTGCTCCCACTCAGGTCTGACTCCTCTCATCCTGGAATGTGCTCCCACTCAGGTCCGACTCCTCACGCCCTGGAATGTGTTCACACTCAAGTCCGACTCGCCATGCCCTGGAATGTGCTCCCACTCAGGTCTGACTCCCCCATGCCCTGGAATGTGCTCCTACTCAGGTCTGACTCCCCATGCCCTGGAATGTTCTCCCACTCAGGTCTGACTCCCCCATACCCTGGAATGTGCTCCCACTCAGGTCCGACTCCCCACACGCTGGAATGTGCTCCCACTCAGGTCCCACTCCTCTCGCCCTGGAATGTGCTCCCATTTAGGTCCGACTCCACACGCCGTGGATTGTGCTCCCACTCAGGTCCGACACCCCACGCGCTGGATTGTGCTCCCACTCAGGTCCGACTTCTCATGCCCTGGAATGTGCACCCACTGAGGTCCGGCTCCCCACGCCATGAAATGTGCTCCCACTCAGGTCCGACTCCCCCATGCCCTGGAATGTTTTCCCACTCAGGCCCGACATCCCGCACCCTGGAATGTGCTCCCACTCAGGTCCGACTCCTGTCGCCCTGTAATGTGGTCCCATTCAGGTCTGACTCCCCCACGTCCTGGAATGAGCTCCTTCTCAGGTCTGATTCCCCATGTCCTGGAATGTGCTCCCACTCAGGTCCGATTCTCCATGTGCTGGAATGTGCTCCCACTCAGGTCCGACTTCCTATGCCCTGGAAGGTGCTCCCACTCAGGTCCGAGTCCCGACGCCCTGGAATGTGCTCCCAATCAGTTCCGACTTCCCCATGCCCTGGAATGTGCGCCCACTCAGATCTGACTCCCCCACACCCTGGAATGTGCTCCTACTCAGGACTGACTCCCCATGCCCTGCAATGTGCTCCCACTCAGGTCTGACTCCCCCATGCCCAGGAATGTGCTCCCACTCAGGCCCGACTCCCCAAGCCCTGGAATGTGCTTCCACCCAGGCTTGACACCCCACACGCTGGAATGTGCTCCCACTCAGGTCTGACTCTCCCATGTCCTGGAATATTCTCCCACTCAGGCCTGACTCCCCAAGCCCTGGAAGGTACTCCCATTCAGATCTGAGTCCCCATGCCCTGGAATGTGCTCCCACTCAGGTCGTACTCCCCATGCACTGGAATGTGCTCCCACTCAGGTCCGACTCCTCACGCCGTGGAATGTGCTCCCATTCAGGTCCGACTCCCCATGCCCTGGAATGTGCTCCCAGTCAGGTCCGACTCCCCAGGCCCTGGAATGTGCTCCCACTCAGGTCCCACTCCTCTCGCCCTGGAATGTGCTCCCATTTAGGTCCGACTCCACACGCCGTGGATTGTGCTCCCACTCAGGTCCGACACCCCACGCGCTGGATTGTGCTCCCACTCAGGTCCGACTTCTCATGCCCTGGAATGTGCACCCACTGAGGTCCGGCTCCCCACGCCATGAAATGTGCTCCCACTCAGGTCCGACTCCCCCATGCCCTGGAATGTTTTCCCACTCAGGCCCGACATCCCGCACCCTGGAATGTGCTCCCACTCAGGTCCGACTCCTGTCGCCCTGTAATGTGGTCCCATTCAGGTCTGACTCCCCCACGTCCTGGAATGAGCTCCTTCTCAGGTCTGATTCCCCATGTCCTGGAATGTGCTCCCACTCAGGTCCGATTCTCCATGTGCTGGAATGTGCTCCCACTCAGGTCCGACTTCCTACGCCCTGGAAGGTGCTCCCAGTCAGGTCCGAGTCCCGACGCCCTGGAATGTGCTCCCAATCAGTTCCGACTTCCCCATGCCCTGGAATGTGCGCCCACTCAGATCTGACTCCCCCACACCCTGGAATGTGCTCCTACTCAGGACTGACTCCCCATGCCCTGCAATGTGCTCCCACTCAGGTCTGACTCCCCCATGCCCAGGAATGTGCTCCCACTCAGGCCCGACTCCCCAAGCCCTGGAATGTGCTTCCACCCAGGCTTGACACCCCACACGCTGGAATGTGCTCCCACTCAGGTCTGACTCTCCCATGTCCTGGAATATTCTCCCACTCAGGCCTGACTCCCCAAGCCCTGGAAGGTACTCCCATTCAGATCTGAGTCCCCATGCCCTGGAATGTGCTCCCACTCAGGTCGTACTCCCCATGCCCTGGAATGTGCTCCCACTCAGGTCCGACTCCTCACGCCGTGGAATGTGCTCCCATTCAGGTCCGACTCCCCATGCCCTGGAATGTGCTCCCAGTCAGGTCCGACTCCCCAGGCCCTGGAATGTGCTCCCACTCAGGTCTGACTCCCCACACGCTGGAATGTGCTCCCACTACGGTCCGACTCCGCACGCCCTGGAATGTGCTCTCATTTAGTTCCGACTCCTCAAGCCGTGGAATGTGCTCCCACTCAGGTCCGACTCCCCATGCCCTGGAATGTGCTCCCACTCAGTTCCGACTCCCCATGCCCTGGAATGTGCTCACACTCAAGTCTGACTCCACATACCCTGGAATGTGCTCCCACTCAGGTCTGACTTCTCTCGCCCTGAAATGTGCTCCCACTCAGGTCCGACTCCCCACGCCCTGGAATGTGCTCCCACTCAGGTCCGATTCCTCACGCCGTGGAACGTGCTCCCACTCAGGTCCGACTCCCCATGCCCAGGAATGTGCTCCCACTCAGGTCCGACTCCCCACACGCTGGAATGTGCTCCCACTCAGGTCCGACTCCCCACGCCCTGGAATGTGCTCCTACTCAGGTCCAACACCCCACGCCCTAGAATGTGCTCCCACTCAGGCCCGACTCCCCCACGCCCTGGAATGTGCTCCAATTCAGGTCCGACTCCTCACAGCGTGGAATGTGCTCCCACTCAGGTGCGACACCCCCACTCCCTGGAATGTGCTCCTACTCAGCTCAAACACCCCACGGCCTGAAATGTGCTCCCACTCAGGTCCGGCTCCCCACGCCCTGGAATGTGCTCCTACTCATGTCTGACTCCCCATGCCCTGGAATGTGCTCCCACTCAGGCCGACTCCCCATGCCCTGGAATGTGCTCCCACTCAGTTCCGACTCCCCCATGTCCTGGAATGTGCTCCCACTCAGGTCTGACTCTCCCATGTACTGGAATATTCTCCCACTCAGGCCTGACTCCCCAAGCCCTGGAAGGTTCTCCCATTCAGGTCTGAGTCCCCATGCCCTGGAATTTGCTCCCTCTCAGGTCGTACTCCCCATGCCTTGGAATGTGCTCCAACACACTTCCGACTTCTCATGCCCTGGAATGTGCTCCCACTCAGGTCCGACACCCCATGCCCTGGAATGTGCTCACACTCATGTCTGACTCGCCATACCCTGGAATGTGCTCCCACTCAGGTCTGAATTCTATGGCCCTGGAATGTGCTCCAACAGAGTTCCCACTCCCCAGGCCCTGGAATGACCTCCCACTCAGGTCCGATTCCTCACGCCGTGGAATGTGCTCCCACTCAGGTTCGACTCCCCAAGCCCTAGAATGTGCTCCCACTCAGGTCTGATTCGCCCATGCCCTGGAATGTTTTCCCACTTAGGCCCAACTCCCCATGCCCTGGAATATGCTTCCTCTCAGGTCCGACTCCCCATGCCCTGGAAAGTGCTCCCACTCAGGTCCGACTCCCCAAGCCCTGAAATGTGCTCCCACTCAGGTCTGACTGCCCACACGCTGGAATGTGCTCCCACTCAGGTCCGACTCCTCTCGCCCTGGAATGTGCTCCCACTTAGGTCCGACTCCACACGCCGTGGATTGTGCTCCCACTCAGGTCCGCCTCCCCATGCCCTGGATTGTGCTCCCACTCAGGTCCGACTCCCCCACGCCCTGGAATGTGCTCCTACTCAGGTCCGACACCCCACACCCTGAAATGGGCTCCCACACAGGTCCGACTTCTCACGCCCTGGAATGGGCACCCACTGAGGTCCGACTCCCCACGCCATGAAATGTGCTCCCACTCAGGTCCGACTCCCCCATGCCCTGGAATGTTTTCCCACTCAGGCCCGACATCCCGCACCCTGGAAAGTGCTCCCACTCAGGTCCGACTCCTGTCGCCCTGTAATGTGCTCCCATTCAGGTCTGACTCCCCCAAGTCTTGGAATGTGCTCCTTCTCAGGTCAGATTCCCCATGTCCTGGAATGTGCTCCCACTCAGGTCCGATTCTCCATGTCCTGGAATGTGATCCCACTCAGGTCCGACTTCCAACACCCTGGAATGTGCTCCCACTCAGGTCCGAGTCCCGATGCGCTGCAATGTGCTCCCAATCAGTTCCGACTTCCCCATGCCCTGGAATGTGCTCCCACCCAGGTCTGACTCCCCACACGCTGGAATGTGCTCGCACTCAGGTCTGACTCCTCTCATCCTGGAATGTGCTCCCACTCAGGTCTGACTCCCCATGCCCTGGAACGTGCTCCCACTCAGTTCCGAGTCCCCATGTCCTGCAATGTGCTCCCACTCAGGTCCGACTCCTCACGCCCACGAATGTGTTCCCACTCAAGTCCGACTCGCCATGCCCGGGAATGTGCTCCCACTCACGTCCGACTCCCAATGTCCTAGAACGTGCTCCCACACAGGTCTGACTCCCCGCGCCCTGGAATGTCTCGCACTCAAGTCTGTCTCCCCACGTATTGGAATGTGCTCCCACTCAGATCCGACTCATATCACCCTGGAATGTGCTCCCACTCATTTCTGACTCTCCCATGCCCTGGAATATTATCCCACTCATTCCTGACTCCCCAAGCCCTGGAATGTGCTCCAATTCAGGTCCGACTCCCCATGCCCTGGAATGTGCTCCCAGTCAGGTCCGACTCCACAGGCCCTGGAATATGCTCCCACTCAGGTCTGACTCCCCACACGCTGGAATGTGCTCCCACTAAGGTCCGACTCCTCTCGCCCTCGAATGTACTCCCATTTAGTTCCGACTCGTCACGCCGTGGAACGTGCTCCCACTCAGGTCCGACTCCCCATGCCCTGGAATGTGCTCCCACTCAGTTCCAACTCCCCATGCCCTGGAATGTGCTCACACTCAGGTCTGACTCCCCATGCCCTGGAATGTGCTCCCACTAAGGTCTGACTTCTCTCGCCCTGGAATGTGCTCCCACTCAGGTCCGACTCCCCACGCCCTGGAATGTGCTCCCAATCAGTTCCGACTTCCCCATGCCCTGGAATGTGCGCCCACTCAGATCTGACTCCCCCACACCCTGGAATGTGCTCCTACTCAGGACTGACTCCCCATGCCCTGCAATGTGCTCCCACTCAGGTCTGACTCCCCCATGCCCAGGAATGTGCTCCCACTCAGGCCCGACTCCCCAAGCCCTGGAATGTGCTTCCACCCAGGCTTGACACCCCACACGCTGGAATGTGCTCCCACTCAGGTCTGACTCTCCACACGCTGGAATGTGCTCCCACTACGGTCCGACTCCGCACGCCCTGGAATGTGCTCTCATTTAGTTCCGACTCCTCAAGCCGTGGAATGTGCTCCCACTCAGGTCCGACTCCCCATGCCCTGGAATGTGCTCCCACTCAGTTCCGACTCCCCATGCCCTGGAATGTGCTCACACTCAAGTCTGACTCCACATACCCTGGAATGTGCTCCCACTCAGGTCTGACTTCTCTCGCCCTGAAATGTGCTCCCACTCAGGTCCGACTCCCCACGCCCTGGAATGTGCTCCCACTCAGGTCCGATTCCTCACGCCGTGGAACGTGCTCCCACTCAGGTCCGACTCCCCATGCCCAGGAATGTGCTCCCACTCAGGTCCGACTCCCCACACGCTGGAATGTGCTCCCACTCAGGTCCGACTCCCCACGCCCTGGAATGTGCTCCTACTCAGGTCCAACACCCCACGCCCTAGAATGTGCTCCCACTCAGGCCCGACTCCCCCACGCCCTGGAATGTGCTCCAATTCAGGTCCGACTCCTCACAGCGTGGAATGTGCTCCCACTCAGGTGCGACACCCCCACTCCCTGGAATGTGCTCCTACTCAGGTCAAACACCCCACGGCCTGAAATGTGCTCCCACTCAGGTCCGGCTCCCCACGCCCTGGAATGTGCTCCTACTCATGTCTGACTCCCCATGCCCTGGAATGTGCTCCCACTCAGGCCGACTCCCCATGCCCTGGAATGTGCTCCCACTCAGTTCCGACTCCCCCATGTCCTGGAATGTGCTCCCACTCAGGTCTGACTCTCCCATGTACTGGAATATTCTCCCACTCAGGCCTGACTCCCCAAGCCCTGGAAGGTTCTCCCATTCAGGTCTGAGTCCCCATGCCCTGGAATTTGCTCCCTCTCAGGTCGTACTCCCCATGCCTTGGAATGTGCTCCAACACACTTCCGACTTCTCATGCCCTGGAATGTGCTCCCACTCAGGTCCGACACCCCATGCCCTGGAATGTGCTCACACTCATGTCTGACTCGCCATACCCTGGAATGTGCTCCCACTCAGGTCTGAATTCTATGGCCCTGGAATGTGCTCCAACAGAGTTCCCACTCCCCAGGCCCTGGAATGACCTCCCACTCAGGTCCGATTCCTCACGCCGTGGAATGTGCTCCCACTCAGGTTCGACTCCCCAAGCCCTAGAATGTGCTCCCACTCAGGTCTGATTCGCCCATGCCCTGGAATGTTTTCCCACTTAGGCCCAACTCCCCATGCCCTGGAATATGCTTCCTCTCAGGTCCGACTCCCCATGCCCTGGAAAGTGCTCCCACTCAGGTCCGACTCCCCAAGCCCTGAAATGTGCTCCCACTCAGGTCTGACTGCCCACACGCTGGAATGTGCTCCCACTCAGGTCCGACTCCTCTCGCCCTGGAATGTGCTCCCACTTAGGTCCGACTCCACACGCCGTGGATTGTGCTCCCACTCAGGTCCGCCTCCCCATGCCCTGGATTGTGCTCCCACTCAGGTCCGACTCCCCCACGCCCTGGAATGTGCTCCTACTCAGGTCCGACACCCCACACCCTGAAATGGGCTCCCACTCAGGTCCGACTTCTCACGCCCTGGAATGGGCACCCACTGAGGTCCGACTCCCCACGCCATGAAATGTGCTCCCACTCAGGTCCGACTCCCCCATGCCCTGGAATGTTTTCCCACTCAGGCCCGACATCCCGCACCCTGGAAAGTGCTCCCACTCAGGTCCGACTCCTGTCGCCCTGTAATGTGCTCCCATTCAGGTCTGACTCCCCCAAGTCTTGGAATGTGCTCCTTCTCAGGTCAGATTCCCCATGTCCTGGAATGTGCTCCCACTCAGGTCCGATTCTCCATGTCCTGGAATGTGATCCCACTCAGGTCCGACTTCCAACACCCTGGAATGTGCTCCCACTCAGGTCCGAGTCCCGATGCGCTGCAATGTGCTCCCAATCAGTTCCGACTTCCCCATGCCCTGGAATGTGCTCCCACCCAGGTCTGACTCCCCACACGCTGGAATGTGCTCGCACTCAGGTCTGACTCCTCTCATCCTGGAATGTGCTCCCACTCAGGTCTGACTCCCCATGCCCTGGAACGTGCTCCCACTCAGTTCCGAGTCCCCATGTCCTGCAATGTGCTCCCACTCAGGTCCGACTCCTCACGCCCACGAATGTGTTCCCACTCAAGTCCGACTCGCCATGCCCGGGAATGTGCTCCCACTCACGTCTGACTCCCAATGTCCTAGAACGTGCTCCCACACAGGTCTGACTCCCCGCGCCCTGGAATGTCTCGCACTCAAGTCTGTCTCCCCACGTATTGGAATGTGCTCCCACTCAGATCCGACTCATATCACCCTGGAATGTGCTCCCACTCATTTCTGACTCTCCCATGCCCTGGAATATTATCCCACTCATTCCTGACTCCCCAAGCCCTGGAATGTGCTCCAATTCAGGTCCGACTCCCCATGCCCTGGAATGTGCTCCCAGTCAGGTCCGACTCCACAGGCCCTGGAATATGCTCCCACTCAGGTCTGACTCCCCACACGCTGGAATGTGCTCCCACTAAGGTCCGACTCCTCTCGCCCTCGAATGTACTCCCATTTAGTTCCGACTCGTCACGCCGTGGAACGTGCTCCCACTCAGGTCCGACTCCCCATGCCCTGGAATGTGCTCCCACTCAGTTCCAACTCCCCATGCCCTGGAATGTGCTCACACTCAGGTCTGACTCCCCATGCCCGGGAATGTGCTCCCACTCAGGTCTGACTTCTCTCGCCCTGGAATGTGCTCCCACTCAGGTCCGACTCCCCACGCCCTGGAATGTGCTCCCACTCAGGTCCGACTCCCCATGCCCTGGAATGTGCTCCCACTCAGGTCCGATTCCTCACGCCGTGGAATGTGCTCCCACTCAGGTTCGACTCCCCAAGCCCTGGAATGTGCTCCCACTCAGGTCTGATTCGCCCATGCCCTGGAATGTGTTCCCACTTAGGCCCGACTGCACATGCCCTGGAATATGCTTCCACTCAGGTCCGACTCCCCATGACTAGGAATGTGCTCCCACTCAGGTCCGACTCCCCACGCCCTGTAATGTGCTCTCACTCAGGTCTGATTGCCCACACGCTGGAATGTGCTCCCACTCTGGTCCGACTCCTCTCACCCTGGAATGTGCTCCCATTCAGGTCTGACTCACCCACGCTCTGGAATGAGCTCGTACTCAGGTTCGATTCCCCACGCCCTGGAATGTGCTCCCACTTAGCTCCGACTCCTCACACTGTGGAATGTGCTCCCACTCAGGTCCGATGCCCCACGCCCTGAAATGTGCTCCCACTCAGGTCCGACTCCCCCATGCCCTGGAATGTTTTCCCCCTCTGGAACAACATCCCACACCCTGGAATGTGCTCCCACTCAGGTCTGACTCCTCTCGCCCTGGAATGTGCTCCCACTCAGGTCTGACTCCCCCACGTCCTGGAATGTGCTCCTTCTCAGGTCTGATTCCCCATGTCCTGGATGTGCTCCCACTCAGGTCTGACTCCCCCATGCCCTGGAATGTGCTCCCACTCAGGCCCGACTCCCGACGCCCTGGAATGAGCTTCCACTCAGGTCTGACTCCCCACGCCCTGGAATGTGCTCCCACTCAGGTCCGACACCACACACCCTGTAATGTGCTCCCACTCAGGTCCGACTCCTCACGCCCTGGAATGTATTCCCACTCAAGTCCGACTCGCCATGCCCGGGAATGAGCTCCCACTCACGTCCAACTCCCAATGTCCTAGAATGTGCTCCCACTCTGGTCTGACTCCCCGCGCCCTGGAACGTGCTCGCACTCAGGTCTGTCTCCCCACATATTGGAACGTGCTCCCACTCAGATCCGACTCATCTCGCCCTGGAATGTGCTCCCACTCATGTCTGACTCTCCCATGCCCTGGAATATTATCCCACTTAGGCCTGACTCCCCACGCCCTGGAATGAGCTTACATTCAGGTCTGACTCCCCATGCCCTGGAATGTGCTCCCACTCAGGTCGTACTCCTCACGCTGTGGAATGTGCTCCCATTAAGGTCCGACTCCCCATGCCCTGGAATATGCTCCCAGTGAGGTCCGACTCCCCAGGCCCTGGAATGTGCTCCCACTCAGGTCTGACTCCCCCATGCCCTGGAATGTGCTCCCACTCAGGCCCGACTCCCGACGCCCTGGAATGAGCTTCCACTCAGGTCTGACTCCCCACGCCCTGGAATGTGCTCCCACTCAGGTCCGACACCACACACCCTGTAATGTGCTCCCACTCAGGTCCGACTCCTCACGCCCTGGAATGTATTCCCACTCAAGTCCGACTCGCCATGCCCGGGAATGAGCTCCCACTCACGTCCAACTCCCAATGTCCTAGAATGTGCTCCCACTCTGGTCTGACTCCCCGCGCCCTGGAACGTGCTCGCACTCAGGTCTGTCTCCCCACATATTGGAACGTGCTCCCACTCAGATCCGACTCATCTCGCCCTGGAATGTGCTCCCACTCATGTCTGACTCTCCCATGCCCTGGAATATTATCCCACTTAGGCCTGACTCCCCACGCCCTGGAATGAGCTTACATTCAGGTCTGACTCCCCATGCCCTGGAATGTGCTCCCACTCAGGTCGTACTCCTCACGCTGTGGAATGTGCTCCCATTAAGGTCCGACTCCCCATGCCCTGGAATATGCTCCCAGTGAGGTCCGACTCCCCAGGCCCTGGAATGTGCTCCCACTCAGGTCTGACTCCCCACACGCTGGAACGTGCTCCCACTAAGGTCCGACTCCTCTCGCCCTGGAATGTGCTCCCATTTTATTCCGACTCCTCACGCCGTGGAATGTGCTCCCACTCAGGTCCGACTCCCAATGCCCTGGAATGTGCTCCCACTCAGTTCCGACTCCCCATGCCCTGGAATGTGCTCACACCCAGGTCTGACTTCTCTCGCCCTGGAATGTGCTCCCACTCAGGTCCGACTCCCCACGCCCTGGAATGTGCTCCCACTCAGGTCCGATTTCTCACGCCGTGGAACGTGCTCCCACTCAGGTCCGACTCCCCATGCGCTGGAATGTGCTCCCACTCATGTCCGACTCCCCAAGCCCTGGAATGTTCTCACATTCAGCTCTGACTACTCACTACCTGGAATGTGCTCCCACTCAGGTCCGACTCCCCACACCCTGGAATGTGCTCCCACTCAGGTCCGACTCCCCATGCCCTTGAAAGTGCTCACACTCAGGTCTAACTACCCATCCCTCTGGAATGTGCTCCCACTCAGGTCCGATTTCTCACGCCGTGGAACGTGCTCCCACTCAGGTCCGACTCCCCATGCGCTGGAATGTGCTCCCACTCATGTCCGACTCCCCATGCCCTAGAATGTGCTCACATTTAGCTCTGACTACTCACTGCCTGGAATGTGCTCCCACTCAGGTCCGACTCCCCACACCCTGGAATGTGCTCCCACTCAGGTCCGACTCCCCATGCCCTTGAAAGTGCTCACACTCAGGTCTAACTACCCATACCTCTGGAATGTGCTCCCACTCAGGTCTGACTCCTCTCGCCCTGGAATGTGCTCCCACTCAGGTCCGATTCCCCATGTCCTGGAATGTGATCCCACTCAGGTCCGATTTTCCACGCCCTGGAATGTGCTCCCACTCAGGTCCGACTCCTCTCGCCCTGGAATGTGCTCCCATTCAGGTCTGACTCCCCAATGCCCTGGAATGTGTTCCAACTCAGGCCCGACATCCCACACCCTGGAATGTGCTCCCACTCAGGTCCGACTCCTGTCGCCCTGTAATGTGATCCCATTCAGGTCTGACTCCCCCACGTCCTGGAATGTGCTCCTTCTCAGGTCTGATTCCCCATGTCCTGGAATGTGCTCCTTCTCAGGTCTGATTCCCCATGCCCTGGAATATGCTTCCACTCAGGTCCGAATCCTCATGCCCTGGAATGTGCTCCCATTAATGTCTGACTCCCCCATGCCCTGGAATGTATTCCCACTTAAGCCCGACTCCGCTGCCCTTGAATATGCTTCCAATCAGGTCCGACTTCCCATGCCCTGGAATGTGCTCCCACTCAGGTCCGACTCCCCAGGCCCTGGAATGTGCTCCCACCCAGGTCTGACTCCCCACAGGCTGGAATGTGCTCCCACTCTGGTCCGACTCATCTCGCCCTAGAATGTGCTCCCACTCAGGTCCGACTCCCCAGGCCCTGGAATGTGCTCGCACTCAGGTCTGTCTCCCCATGGACTGGAATGTGCTCCCACTCAGGTCTGAATCCCCTCTCCCTGGAATGAGCTCCGAATCAGGTCCGACTTCTCTCACCCTGGAATGTGCTCCCACTCAGATCCGACTCCCCACGCCCTGTAATGTGCTCCCACTCAGGTCTGAGTCCCCCATGCACTGGAATCTGCTCCCACATAGGCCCGACTCCCCGTCCCCTGGAATGTGCATCCACTCAGGTCCGATTCCCCATGCCCTGGAATGTGCTCCCACTCAGGTCCGACTCCCCAGGCCCTGGAATGTGCTCCCACTCAGGTCTGACTGCCAACACGCTGGAATGTGCTCCCACTGAGGTCTGACTCCTCTCATCCCGGAATGTGCTCCCATTTAGTTCCGACTCCTCACGCCGTGGAATGTGCTCCCACTCAGGTCCGACTCCCCATGCCCTGGAATGTGCTCCCACTCAGGTCCGACTCCCCATGCCCTGGAATGTGCTCACACTCAGGTCTGACTACCCACGCCCTGGAATGTGCTCCCACTCAGATCCGACTCCCCACACCCTGGAATGTGCTCCCACTCAGGTCCGACTCCCCATGCCCTGGAATGTGCTCCCACTCAGTTCCGACTCCCATGCCCTGTAATGTGCTCACACTCAGGTCTGACTCCTCTCGCCCTGGAATTTGCTCCCACCCAGTTCTGACTTCTCTCGCCCTGGAATGTGCACCCACTCAGTTCCGACTCCCCACGCCCTGGAATGTCTCCCACTCAGGTCCGATTCCTCTCGCCGTGGAACGTGCTCCCACTCAGGTCCGACTCCGCATGCCCTGGAATGTGCTCCCACTCATGTCCGACTCGCCATGCCCTGGAATGTGCTCACATTCAGCTCTGACTACCCAATCCCTGGAATGTGCTCCCACTCAGGTCCGACTCCCCAAACCCTGGAATGTGCTCCCACTCAGGTCCGACTCCCCATGCCCTGGAATGTGCTCACCCTCAGGTCTGACTACCCATCCCTCTGGAATGTGCTCCCACTCAGGTCTGACTCCTCTCGCCCTGGAATGTGCTCCCACTCAGGTCCGATTCCCCATGTCCTGGAATGTGATCCCACTCAGGTCCGAATTTCCATGCCCTGGAATGTGCTCCCACTCAGGTCCGACTCCTCTCGCCCTGGAATGTGCTCCCATTCAGGTCTGACTCCCCCATGCCCTGGAATGTGCTCTCACTCAGGTCCGAATCCCCACATGCTGGAATGTGCTCCCAGGCAGGTCCGACTTCTCTCGCCCTGGAATGTGCTCCCACTCAGGTCCGATTCCACACGCCGTGGAATGTGCTCCCACTCAGGTCCGACTCCCCACACCCTGAAATGTTTTCCCACTGAGATCTGACTCCCACATGCCCTGGAATGTGCTCCCACTCAGGTCCAACTCCCCACGCCCTGGACTGTGCTCCCACTCAGGTCTGACTCCCCTATGCCTTGTAATGTGTTCCCACTTAGGCCCGACTCCCCATGCCCTGGAATATGCTTCCTCTCAGATCCGAATCCCCATGCCCTGGAATGTGATCCCACTCAGGTTCGATTCCCCACGCCCAGGAATGTGCTCCCACTCAGGTCCGACTCCTCTCGCCCTGGAATGTGCTCCCACTTAGGTCCGACTCTACACGCCGTGGATTGTGCTCCGACTTAGGTTCGACTCCCCAGGCCCTGGAATGTTCTCCCACTCAGGTCTGTTTCCCACGCCCTGGAATGTGCTCAGACACAGCTCTGTCTCCACTCGCCCTGGAATGAGCTCCCACTCAGGTCCGACTTCTCACGCCCTGGAATGTGCTCCCACTCAGGTCCGACTCCCCAGGCCCTGGAATGTACTCCCACTCAGGTCTGACTCCCCACATGCTGGAATGTGGTCCCACTGAGGTCCGACTCCTCTCGTCCTGGAATGTGCTCCCATTTAGTTCTGACTCCTCACGCCGTGGAACGTGCTCCCACTCAGGTCCGACTCCCCATGCCCTGGAAAGTGCTCCCACACAGGTCCGACTCCCCATGCCCTGGAATGTGCTCACACTCAGGTCTGACTCCCCATACCCTGGAATGTGCTCCCACTCAGGTCTGGCTTCTCCTGCCCTGGAATGTGCTCCAACACAGGTCCGACTCCCCACGCCCTGGAATGTGCTCCCACTCAGGTCTGATTCCTCACGCCGTGGAATGTGCTCCCACTCAGGTTCGACTCCCCAAGCCCTGGAATGTGCTCCCACTCAGGTCTGATTCCCCCATGCCCTGGAATGTGTTCCCACTTAGGTCCGACTCCCCATGCCCTGGAATATGCTTCCACTCAGGTCCGACTCCCCATGCCCTGGAATGTGCTCCCACTCAGGTCCGACTCCCCACGCCCTGGAATGTGCTCGCACTCAGGTCTGACTCCCCACACACTGGAATGTGCTCCCACTGAGGTCCGACTCCCACGCCATGAAATGTGCTCCCACTCAGGTCCGACTCCCCCATGCCCTGGAATGTTTTCCGACTCAGGCCCGACATCCCACACCCTGGAATGTGCTCCCACTCAGGTCCGACTCCTGTCGCCCTGTATTGTGGTCCCATTCAGGTCTGACTCCCCCAGATCCTGGAATGTGCTCCTTCTCAGGCCTGATTCCCCATGTCCTGGAATGTGCTCGGACTCAGGTCCGATTCTCCATGTCCTGGAATGTGATCCCACTCAGGTCAGACTTCCCACGCCCTGGAATGTGCTCCCACTCAGGTCCGAGTCCCGACGCCCTGGAATGTGCTCCCACTCTGTTCCTACTTCCCCATGCCCTGGAATGTGCTCCCATTCAGGTCTGACTCACCCAAACCCTGGAATGTGCTCCTACTCAGGACTGCCTCCCCTGCCCTGGAATGTGCTCCCACTCAGGTCTGACTCCCCCAAGCCCTGGAATTGCTCCCACTCAGGCCCGACTCCCCACGCCCTGGAATGTGCTTCCACCCAGGTCCGACTTCTCACGCCCTGATATGTGCTCCCACTCAGGTCCGACTCCCCATGCCCTGGAATGTGCTCCTACTCAGGTCTGACACCCCATGCCCTGGAATGTGCTCCCACTCAGGTCTGACTTCCCCATGCCCTGGAATGTGCTCCCAAAAAGTTCCGACTCCCCCATGCCCTGGAATGTGCTCCCACTCAGGTCCGATTTGTCACGTCATGGAATGTGCTCCCACTCAGGTCTGACTCTCCCATGCCCTGGAACATTCTCGCACTCAGGCCTGACTCCCCGCACCCTGGAAGGTACTCCCATTCAGGTCTGAGTCCCCATGCCCTGGAATGTGCTTCCACTCAGGTCGTACTCCCCATGCCCTGGAATGTGCTCCCACTCAGGTCCGAATCCCCACATGCTGGAATGTGCTCCCACTCAGGTCCGACTTCTCTCGCCCTGGAATCTGCTCCCACTCAGGACCCATTCCACACGCCTTGGAATGTGCTCCCACTCAGGTCCGACTCCCCACGCCATGAAATGTTCTCCCACTCAGGTCTGGCTCCCACATGCCCTGGAATGTGCTCCAACTCAGGTCCGACTCCCAGGCCTGGAATGTTCTCCCACTCAGGTCTGTCTCCCCACGCCCTGGAATGTGCTCCGACTCGGGTCTGTCTCCACTCGCCCTGGAATGAGATCCCACTCAGGTCCGACATCTCTCGCCCTGGAATGTGCTCCCACTCAGGTCTGACTCCCCCATGCCCTGTAATGTGATCCCACTCAGGTCCGACTCCCCACGCCCAGGAATGTGCTCCCACTCAGGTCCGACTCCACACGCCGTGGATTGTACTCCCACTCAGGTCCGACTCCACATGCCGTGGATTGTGCTCCCACTCAGGTCCGACTCCCCAGGCCCTGGAATGTTCTCCCACTCAGGTCTGTCTCCCCACGCCCTGGAATGTGCTCCGACTCAGGTCTGTCTCCACTCGCCCTGGAATGAGCTCCCACTCAGGTCCGACTTCTCTCGCCCTGGAATGTGCTCCCACTCAGGTCCGAATCCCCACATGCTGGAATGTGCTCCCAGGCAGGTCCGACTTCTCTCGCCCTGGAATGTGCTCCCACTCAGGTCCGATTCCACACGCCGTGGAATGTGCTCCCACTCAGGTCCGACTCCCCACACCCTGAAATGTTTTCCCACTGAGATCTGACTCCCACATGCCCTGGAATGTGCTCCCACTCAGGTCCAACTCCCCACGCCCTGGACTGTGCTCCCACTCAGGTCTGACTCCCCTATGCCTTGTAATGTGTTCCCACTTAGGCCCGACTCCCCATGCCCTGGAATATGCTTCCTCTCAGATCCGAATCCCCATGCCCTGGAATGTGATCCCACTCAGGTTCGATTCCCCACGCCCAGGAATGTGCTCCCACTCAGGTCCGACTCCTCTCGCCCTGGAATGTGCTCCCACTTAGGTCCGACTCTACACGCCGTGGATTGTGCTCCGACTTAGGTTCGACTCCCCAGGCCCTGGAATGTTCTCCCACTCAGGTCTGTTTCCCACGCACTGGAATGTGCTCAGACACAGCTCTGTCTCCACTCGCCCTGGAATGAGCTCCCACTCAGGTCCGACTTCTCACGCCCTGGAATGTGCTCCCACTCAGGTCCGACTCCCCAGGCCCTGGAATGTACTCCCACTCAGGTCTGACTCCCCACATGCTGGAATGTGGTCCCACTGAGGTCCGACTCCTCTCGTCCTGGAATGTGCTCCCATTTAGTTCTGACTCCTCACGCCGTGGAACGTGCTCCCACTCAGGTCCGACTCCCCATGCCCTGGAAAGTGCTCCCACACAGGTCCGACTCCCCATGCCCTGGAATGTGCTCACACTCAGGTCTGACTCCCCATACCCTGGAATGTGCTCCCACTCAAGTCTGGCTTCTCCTGCCCTGGAATGTGCTCCAACACAGGTCCGACTCCCCACGCCCTGGAATGTGCTCCCACTCAGGTCTGATTCCTCACGCCGTGGAATGTGCTCCCACTCAGGTTCGACTCCCCAAGCCCTGGAATGTGCTCCCACTCAGGTCTGATTCCCCCATGCCCTGGAATGTGTTCCCACTTAGGTCCGACTCCCCATGCCCTGGAATATGCTTCCACTCAGGTCCGACTCCCCATGCCCTGGAATGTGCTCCCACTCAGGTCCGACTCCCCACGCCCTGGAATGTGCTCGCACTCAGGTCTGACTCCCCACACACTGGAATGTGCTCCCACTGAGGTCCGACTCCCACGCCATGAAATGTGCTCCCACTCAGGTCCGACTCCCCCATGCCCTGGAATGTTTTCCGACTCAGGCCCGCCATCCCACACCCTGGAATGTGCTCCCACTCAGGTCCGACTCCTGTCGCCCTGTATTGTGGTCCCATTCAGGTCTGACTCCCCCAGATCCTGGAATGTGCTCCTTCTCAGGCCTGATTCCCCATGTTTTGGAATGTGCTCGGACTCAGGTCCGATTCTCCATGTCCTGGAATGTGATCCCACTCAGGTCAGACTTCCCACGCCCTGGAATGTGCTCCCACTCAGGTCCGAGTCCCGACGCCCTGGAATGTGCTCCCACTCTGTTCCGACTTCCCCATGCCCTGGAATGTGCTCCCATTCAGGTCTGACTCACCCAAACCCTGGAATGTGCTCCTACTCAGGACTGCCTCCCCTGCCCTGGAATGTGCTCCCACTCAGGTCTGACTCCCCCAAGCCCTGGAATTGCTCCCACTCAGGCCCGACTCCCCACGCCCTGGAATGTGCTTCCACCCAGGTCCGACTTCTCACGCCCTGGAATGTGCTCCCACTCAGGTCCGACTCCCCATGCCCTGGAATGTGCTCCTACTCAGGTCTGACACCCCATGCCCTGGAATGTGCTCCCACTCAGGTCTGACTTCCCCATGCCCTGGAATGTGCTCCCAAAAAGTTCCGACTCCCCCATGCCCTGGAATGTGCTCCCACTCAGGTCCGATTTGTCACGTCATGGAATGTGCTCCCACTCAGGTCTGACTCTCCCATGCCCTGGAACATTCTCGCACTCAGGCCTGACTCCCCGCACCCTGGAAGGTACTCCCATTCAGGTCTGAGTCCCCATGCCCTGGAATGTGCTTCCACTCAGGTCGTACTCCCCATGCCCTGGAATGTGCTCCCACTCAGGTCCGAATCCCCACATGCTGGAATGTGCTCCCACTCAGGTCCGACTTCTCTCGCCCTGGAATCTGCTCCCACTCAGGACCCATTCCACACGCCTTGGAATGTGCTCCCACTCAGGTCCGACTCCCCACGCCATGAAATGTCCTCCCACTCAGGTCTGGCTCCCACATGCCCTGGAATGTGCTCCCACTCAGGTCCGACTCCCCAGGCCTGGAATGTTCTCCCACTCAGGTCTGTCTCCCCACGCCCTGGAATGTGCTCCGACTCGGGTCTGTCTCCACTCGCCCTGGAATGAGATCCCACTCAGGTCCGACATCTCTCGCCCTGGAATGTGCTCCCACTCAGGTCTGACTCCCCCATGCCCTGTAATGTGATCCCACTCAGGTCCGACTCCCCACGCCCAGGAATGTGCTCCCACTCAGGTCCGACTCCACACGCCGTGGATTGTACTCCCACTCAGGTCCGGCTCCACACGCCGTGGATTGTGCTCCCACTCAGGTCCGACTCCCCAGGCCCTGGAATGTTCTCCCACTCAGGTCTGTCTCCCCACGCCCTGGAATGTGCTCCGACTCAGGTCTGTCTCCACTCGCCCTGGAATGAGCTCCCACTCAGGTCCGACTTCTCTCGCCCTGGAATGTGCTCCCACTCAGGTCCGACTCGCCAGGCCCTGGAATGTGCTCCCACTCAGGTCTGACTCCCCACATGGTGGAATGTGGTCCCACTGAGGTCCGACTCCTCTCGCCCTGGAATGTTCTCCCATTTAGTTACGACTCATCATGCCGTGGAATGTGCTCCCACTCAGGTCCGACTCCCCATGCCCTGGAATGTGCTCCCACTCAGGTCCGACTCCCCATGCCCTGGAATGTGCTCACACTCAGGTCCGACTCCCCACGCCCTGGAATGTGCTCCCACTCAGGTCCGATTCCTCACGCCGTGGAATGTGCTCCCACTCAGGTTCGACTCCCCAAACCCTGGAATGTGCTCCCACTCAGGTCTGATTCCCCCCATGCCCTGGAATGTGTTCCCACTTAGGCCCGACTCCCCATGCCCTGGAATATGCTTCCACTCAGGTCCGACTCCCCATGCCCTGGAATGTGCTCCCCCACAGGTCCGACTCCCCACGCCCTGGAATGTGCTCCCACTCAGATCTGACTCCCCACACGCTAGAATGTGCTCCCACTCATGTCCGACTCCTCTCGCCCTGGAATGTGCTCCCACTTATTTCCGACTCCACGCGCCGTGAATTGTACTCCCACTCAGGTCCGACTCCCCATGCCCTGGATTGTGCTCCCGCTCAGGTCTGACTCCCCCACGCCGTGGAATGTGCTCCTGCTCAGATCCAACACCCCACGCCCTGAAATGTGCTCCCACTCAGGTCCGACTTCTCACGCCCTGGAATGTGCAAACACTGAGTTCCGACTCCCACGCCATGAAATGTGCTCCCACTCAGGTCCGACTCCCCCATGCCCTGGAATGTTTTCCAACTCAGGCCCGACATCCCACACCCTGGAATCTGCTCCCTCTCACGTCCGACTCCTGTTGCCCTGTAATGAGCTCCCATTAAGGTCTGACTCCCCCACGTCCTGGCATGTGCTCCTTCTCAGGTCTGATTCCCCATGTCATGGAATGTGCTCCCACTCAGGTCCGATTCTCCATGTCCTGGAATGTGATCCCACTCAGGTCCGAGTACCGACGCCCTGGGATGTGCTCCCACTCAGTTCCGAATTCCCCAAACCCTGGAATGTGCTCCTACTCAGGACTGACTCCCCAAGCCCTGGAATGTGTTCCCACTCAGGTCTGACTCCCCCATGCCCTGGAATGTGCTCCCACTCAGGTCCGACTCCCCACGCCCTGGAATGTGCTTCCACTCAGGTCTGACTCCCCACGCCCTGGAATGTGCTCCCACTCAGGTCCGACACCCCACGCGCTGGTATGTGCTCCCACCCAGGTCTGACTCCCCACACGCTGGAATGTGCTCCCACTCAGGTCTGGCTCCTCTCACCCTGGAATGTGCTCCCACTCAGGTCCGACTCCTCATGCCCTGGAATGTGCTCCCACTCAGTTCCGAGTCCCCATGCCCTGGAATGTGCTCCAACTCAGGTCCGACTCCTCACGCCCTGGAATGTATTCCCACTCAAGGCCGACTCGCCATGCCCTGGAATGTTCTCACAAACACGTCCAACTCCCAATGTCCTAGAATGTGCTCCCACTCAGGTCTGACTCCAAAAGCACTGGAATGTGCTCGCACTCAGTTATGTCTCCCCACGTATTGGAACGTGCTCCCACTCAGATCCGACTCATCTCGCCCTGGAATGTGCTCCCACTCATGTCTGACTATCCCATGCCCTGGAATATTATCCCACTCAGGCCTGACTCCCCACGCACTGAAATGTGCTCCCATTCAGGTCTGACGCCCCATGCCCTGGAATGTGCTTCCACTCAGGTCGTACTCCCCATGCCCTGGAATGTGCCCCCACTCAGGTCCGACTCCTCACGCCGTGGAATGTGCTCCCATTCAGGTCCGACTCCACATGCCCTGGACTTTGCTCCCACTCATTTCCGACTCCTCATGCCCTGGAATGTGCTCCCACTCAGGTTGGACTCCCCACGCCCTGGAATGTGCTCCCACTCAGGTCTGATTCCCCCATGCCCTGGAATGTGTTCCCACTTAGGCCCGACTCCCCATGCCCTGGAATGTGCTTCCACTCAGGTCCGACTCCCCATGTTCTGGATTGTGCTCCCACTCAGGTCCGACTCCTCTCGCCCTGGAATGTGCTACACTTAGGTCCGACTCCACACGCCGTGGATTGTGCTCCCACTCAGGTCCGACTTCTCTCGCCCTGGAATGTGCTCCCACTCAGGTCTGACACCCCCATGCCCTGGAAATTGATCACAAATAGGCCCGACTCCCCATGCCCAGGAATATGCTTCCACTCAGGTCCGCATCCCCATGCCCTGGAATGTGCTCCCAGTCAGGTCCGACTCCCCATGACCTGGAATGTGCTCCCACTCAGGTCTGACTCCCCACACGCTTCAATGTGCTCCCAATGAGGTCCTACTCCTCTCACCCTGGAATGTGCTCCCATTTAGTTCTGAATCCTCACGCCGTGGAATGTGCTCCCACTCAGGTCCGACTCCCCATGCCCTGGAATGTGCTCCCACTCAGGTCCGACTCCCCATGCCCCGGAATGTGCTCACACGCAGGTCTGACTCCCCCTGCCCTGGAATGTGCTCCCACTCAGGTCTGACTTCTCTCGGCCTGGAATGTGCTCCAACACAGGTCCGACTCCCCACGCCCTGTAATGTGCTCCCACTCAGGTCCGATTCCTCACGCTGTGGAATGTGCTCCCACTCAGGTTCGACTCCCCAAGCCCAGGAATGTGCTCCCACTCAGGTCTGATTACCCCATGCCCGGGACTGTGTTCCCACTTAGGCCCGACTCCCCATGCCCTGGAATATGCTTCCACTCAGGTCCGACTCCCCATGCCCTGGAATGTGCTCCCACTCAGGTCCGACTCCCCACACGCTGGAATGTGCTCCCACTCAGGTCCGACTCCTCTCGCCCTGGAATGTGCTCCCACTTAGGTCCGACTCCACACGCCGTGGACTGTGCTCCCACTCAGGTCCGCCTCCCCATGCCCTGGATTGTGCTCCCACTCAGGTCTGTCTCCCCACGTCCTGGAATGTGCTCCAACTCAAGTCTGACTCCCATCCCCTTAAAATGAGCTCTGACTCATGTTCGACTTCTCTCGCCCTGGAATGTGCTCCCACTCAGGTCCGACTCCCCATGCCCTCAATATGCTTCCACTCAGGTCCGACTCCCCATGCCCTTGAATGTGTTCCCACTCAGGTCCGACTCCCCAGGCCCTGGAATGTGCTCACACACAGGACTGACTCCCCACACGATGGAATGTGCTCCCACTGAGGTCCGACTCCTCTCGCCCTGGAATGTGTTCCCATTCAGTTCTGACTCCTCACGCCGTGGAATGTGCTCCCACTCAGGTCCGACTCCCCTTGCCCAGGAATGTGCTCCCACTCAGTTCCGTCTAATCATGCCCTGGAATGTGCTCCCACTCACTTCCAACTCCCAACACCCCCAGAACATGCTCCCACTCAGATCTGACTCCCCACACCCTGGAATGTGCTCCCACCCAGGACCGACTCTGCACGCCCTGGAATGAGCTCCCACTCAGGTCCGAATCCCCACATGCTGGAATGTGCTCCCACTTAGGTGCGTCTCCTCATGCCGTGGATTGTGCTCCCACTCAGTTCCGACTCCCCATGCCCTGGAAAGTGCTCCCACTCAGGTCTGACTTCTCTCGGCCTGGAATGTGCTCCAACACAGGTCCGACTCCCCACGCCCTGTAATGTGCTCCCACTCAGGTCCGATTCCTCACGCTGTGGAATGTGCTCCCACTCAGGTTCGACTCCCCAAGCCCAGGAATGTGCTCCCACTCAGGTCTGATTACCCCATGCCCGGGACTGTGTTCCCACTTAGGCCCGACTCCCCATGCCCTGGAATATGCTTCCACTCAGGTCCGACTCCCCATGCCCTGGAATGTGCTCCCACTCAGGTCCGACTCCCCACACGCTGGAATGTGCTCCCACTCAGGTCCGACTCCTCTCGCCCTGGAATGTGCTCCCACTTAGGTCCGACTCCACACGCCGTGGACTGTGCTCCCACTCAGGTCCGCCTCCCCATGCCCTGGATTGTGCTCCCACTCAGGTCTGTCTCCCCACGTCCTGGAATGTGCTCCAACTCAAGTCTGACTCCCCTCCCCCTAAAATGAGCTCTGACTCATGTTCGACTTCTCTCGCCCTGGAATGTGCTCCCACTCAGGTCCGACTCCCCATGCCCTCAATATGCTTCCACTCAGGTCCGACTCCCCATGCCCTTGAATGTGTTCCCACTCAGGTCCGACTCCCCAGGCCCTGGAATGTGCTCCCACACAGGACTGACTCCCCACACGATGGAATGTGCTCCCACTGAGGTCCGACTCCTCTCGCCCTGGAATGTGTTCCCATTCAGTTCTGACTCCTCACGCCGTGGAATGTGCTCCCACTCAGGTCCGACTCCCCTTGCCCAGGAATGTGCTCCCACTCAGTTCCGTCTAATCATGCCCTGGAATGTGCTCCCACTCACTTCCAACTCCCAACACCCCCAGAACATGCTCCCACTCAGATCTGACTCCCCACACCCTGGAATGTGCTCCCACCCAGGACCGACTCTGCATGCCCTGGAATGAGCTCCCACTCAGGTCCGAATCCCCACATGCTGGAATGTGCTCCCACTTAGGTGCGTCTCCTCATGCCGTGGATTGTGCTCCCACTCAGTTCCGACTCCCCATGCCCTGGAAAGTGCTCCCACTCAGGTCCGACTCCCCATGCCCTGGAATGAGCTCCCGCTCATTTCCGACTCCCCATGCCCTGGAATGTGCTCCCACTCAGGTCCGACTCCCCACGCCCTTGAATGTGCTCCCACTCAGTTCTGACTCCCCACACGCTGGAATGTGCTCCCACTCAGGTCTGACTCCTCTCACCCTGGAATATGCTCCCACTCAGGTCCGACTCCCCATGCCCTGGAACGTGCTCCCACTCAGGTCCTAATCCCCATGCCCTGGAATGTGCTCCCACTCAGGTCCGACTCCTCACACACTGGAATGTGTTCCCACTCAGGTCCGACTCCCCATGCCCTGGAATGTGCTCCTACTCAGGTCCGACTCCCAATGTCCTGGAATGTGATCCCACTCAGGTCTGACTCCCCACACCCTGGAATGTGCTCCCACTCAGGACTGACTCCCCATGTCCTGGAACGTGCTCCCACTCAGATCTGACTCATCTCGCCCTGAAATATGATCACACTCTGTTCCGACTCCCCGTGTTCTGGAATTTGCTCCCACTCAGGCCCGATTTCCCACGCCCTGGAATGTGCTCCCACTCAGGTGTGACTCCCCGATGCCCTGGAATATTTTCCCACTCTGACTCGACTCCCCACGCCCTGGAATGTGCTCGCACTCAGGTCCGATTCCTCACGCCGTGGAATATGCTCCAATTCAGTTCCGATTCCTCACGCCGTGGATTGTGCTCCCACTCAGGTCCGACTCCCCAGGCCCTGGAATGTTCTCCCACTCAGGTCTGTCTCCCCACGCCCTGGAATGTGCTCCGACTCAGGTCTGTGTCCACTCGCCCTGGAATGAGCTCCCACTCAGGTCCGACTACTCTCGCCCTGGAATGTGCTCCCACTCAGGTCCGACTCGCCAGGCCCTGGAATGTGCTCCCACTCAGGTCTGACTCCCCACATGGTGGAATGTGGTCCAACTGAGGTCCGACTCCTCTCGCCCTGGAATGTGCTCCCATTTAGTTACGACTCATCATGCCGTGGAATGTGCTCCCACTCAGGTCCGACTCCCCATGCCCTGGAATGTGCTCCCACTCAGGTCCGACTCCCCATGCCCTGGAATGTGCTCACACTCAGGTCCGACTCCCCACGCCCTGGAATGTGCTCCCACTCAGGTCCGATTCCTCACGCCGTGGAATGTGCTCCCACTCAGGTTCGACTCCCCAAACCCTGGAATGTGCTCCCACTCAGGTCTGATTCCCCCCATGCCCTGGAATGTGTTCCCACTTAGGCCCTACTCCCCATGCCCTGGAATATGCTTCCACTCAGGTCCGACTCCCCACGCCCTGGAATGTGCTCCCACTCAGAGCTGACTCCCCACACGCTGGAATGTGCTCCCACTCATGTCCGACTCCTCTCGCCCTGGAATGTGCTCCCACTTATTTCCGACTCCACGCGCCTTGGATTGTACTCCCACTCAGGTCCGACTCCCCATGCCCTGGATTGTGCTCCCGCTCAGGTCTGACTCCCCCACGCCGTGGAATGTGCTCCTGCTCAGGTCCAACACCCCACGCCCTGAAGTGTGCTCCCACTCAGGTCTGACTTCTCACGCCCTGGAATGTGCACACACTGAGTTCCGACTCCCACGCCATGAAATGTGCTCCCACTCAGGTCCGACTCCCCCATGCCCTGGAATGTTTTCCAACTCAGGCCCGACATCCCACACCCTGGAATCTGCTCCCTCTCACGTCCGACTCCTGTTGCCCTGTAATGAGCTCCCATTAAGGTCTGACTCCCCCACGTCCTGGCATGTGCTCCTTCTCAGGTCTGATTCCCCATGTCATGGAATGTGCTCCCACTCAGGTCCGATTCTCCATGTCCTGGAATGTGATCCCACTCAGGTCCGAGTACCGACGCCCTGGGATGTGCTTCCACTCAGTTCCGAATTCCCCATGCCCTGGAATGCGCTCCCATTCAGGTCTGACTCCCCCAAACCCTGGAATGTGCTCCTACTCAGGACTGACTCCCCAAGCCCTGGAATGTGTTCCCACTCAGGTCTGACTCCCCCATGCCCTGGAATGTGCGCCCACTCAGGCCCGACTCCCCACGCCCTGGAATGTGCTTCCACTCAGGTCTGACTCCCCACGCCCTGGAATGTGCTCCCACTCAGGTCCGACACCCCACGCGCTGGTATGTGCTCCCACCCAGGTCTGACTCCCCACACGCTGGAATGTGCTCCCACTCAGGTCTGGCTCCTCTCACCCTGGAATGTGCTCCCACTCAGGTCCGACTCCTCATGCCCTGGAATGTGCTCCCACTCAGTTCCGATGCCCCATGCCCTGGAATGTGCTCCAACTCAGGTCCGACTCCTCACGCCCTGGAATGTATTCCCACTCAAGGCCGACTCGCCATGCCCTGGAATGTGCTCACAAACACGTCCAACTCCCAATGTCCTAGAATGTGCTCCCACTCAGGTCTGACTCCAAAAGCACTGGAATGTGCTCGCACTCAGTTATGTCTCCCCACGTATTGGAACGTGCTCCCACTCAGATCCGACTCATCTCGCCCTGGAATGTGCTCCCACTCATGTCTGACTATCCCATGCCCTGGAATATTATCCCACTCAGGCCTGACTCCCCACGCACTGAAATGTGCTCCCATTCAGGTCTGACGCCCCATGCCCTGGAATGTGCTTCCACTCAGGTCGTACTCCCCATGCCCTGGAATGTGCCCCCACTCAGGTCCGACTCCTCACACCGTGGAATGTGCTCCCATTCAGGTCCGACTCCACATGCCCTGGACTTTGCTCCCACTCAGTTCCGACTCCTCATGCCCTGGAATGTGCTCCCACTCAGATCCAACTCCCATCACCCCCTGAACATGCTCCCACTCAGATCTGACTCCCCACGCCCTGGTATGTGCTCCCACCCAGGACCGACTCCGCACGCCCTGGAAGGTGCTCTCACTCAGGTCCGACTCCCCATGTTCTGGAATGTGCTCCCACTCAGGTCCGACTTCTCTCGCCCTGGAATGTGCTTCCAGTCAGGTCCGATTCCACACGCCGTGGAATGTGCTCCCACTCAGGTCCGACTCCCCACGCCATGGAATGTGCTCCCACTCAGGTCTGACTCCCCCATGCCCTGGAATCTGCTCCCACATAGGCCCGACTCCCCATGCCCTGGAATATGCTTCCACTCAGGTCCGAATCCCCATGCCCTGGAATGTTCTCCCAGTCAGGTCCGACTCCTCAGGCCCTGGAAAGTGCTCCCACTCAGGTCTGACTCCCCACACGCTGGAATGTGCTCCCACTGAGGTCCGACTCCTCTCACCCTGGAATGTGCTCCCATATAGTTCCGACTCCTCACGCCGTGGAATGTGCTCCCACTCAGGTCCGACTCCCCATGCCCTGGAATGTGCTCCCACTCAGTTCCGGCTCCCCACGCCCTGGAATGTGCGAACACTCAGGTCTGACTCCCCATACCCTGGAATGTGCTCCCACTCAGGTCTGACTTCTCTCGCCCTGGAATGTGCTCCAACACAGGTCCGACTCCCCAAGCCCTGGAATGTGCTCCGACTCAGGTCCGATTCCTCACGCCGTGGAATGTGCTCCCACTCAGGTTGGACTCCCCACGCCCTGGAATGTGCTCCCACTCAGGTCTGATTCCCCCATGCCCTGGAATGTGTTCCCACTTAGGCCCGACTCCCCATGCACTGGAATGTGCTTCCACTCAGGTCCGACTCCCCATGTTCTGGATTGTGCTCCCACTCAGGTCCGACTCCTCTCGCCCTGGAATGTGCTCCACTTAGGTCCGACTCCACACGCCGTGGATTGTGCTCCCACTCAGGTCCGTCTTCTCTCACCCTGGAATGTGCTCCCACTCAGGTCTGACACCCCCATGCCCTGGAAATGGCTCCCAAATAGGCCCGACTCCCCATGCCCTGGAATATGCTTCCACTCAGGTCCGCATCCCCATGCCCTGGAATGTGCTCCCAGTCAGGTCCGACTCCCCATGACCTGGAATGTGCTCCCACTCAGGTCTGACTCCCCACACGCTTCAATGTGCTCCCAATGAGGTTTTACTCCTCTCACCCTGGAATGTGCTCCCATTTAGTTCTGAATCCTCACGCCGTGGAATGTGCTCCCACTCAGGTCCGACTCCCCATGCCCTGGAATGTGCTCCCACTCAGGTGCGACTCCCCATGCCCCGGAATGTGCTCACACGCAGGTCTGACTCCCCCTGCCCTGGAATGTGCTCCCACTCAGGTCTGACTTCTCTCGGCCTGGAATGTGCTCCAACACAGGTCCGACTCCCCACGCCCTGTAATGTGCTCCCACTCAGGTCCGATTCCTCACGCTGTGGAATGTGCTCCCACTCAGGTTCGACTCCCCAAGCCCAGGAATGTGCTCCCACTCAGGTCTGATTACCCCATGCCCGGGACTGTGTTCCCACTTAGGCCCGACTCCCCATGCCGTGGAATACGCTTCCACTCAGGTCCGACTCCCCATGCCCTGGAATGTGCTCCCAATCAGGTCCGACTCCCCACGCCCTGGAATGTGCTCCCACTCGGGTCTGACTCCCCACACGCTGGAATGTGCTCCCACTCAGGTCCGACTCCTCTCGCCCTGGAATGTGCTCCCACCTAGGTCCGACTCCACACGCCGTGGATTGTGCTCCCACTCAGGTCCGCCTCCCAATGCCCTGGATTGTGCTCCCACTGAGGTCTGTCTCCCACGTCCTGGAATGTGCTCCAACTCAAGTCTGACTCCCCTCGCCCTGGAATGAGCTCTGACTCATGTTCGACTTCTCTCGCCCTGGAATGTGCTCCCACTCAGGTCCGACTCCCCATGCCCTCAATATGCTTCCACTCAGGTCCGACACCCCATGCCCTTGAATGTGTTCCCACTCAGGTCCGACTCCCCAGGCCCTGGAATGTGCTCCCACACAGGTCTGACTCCCCACACGATGGAATGTGCTCCCACTGAGGTCCGACTCCTCTCGCCCTGGAATGTGTTCCCATTCAGTTCTGACTCCTCACGCCGTGGAATGTGCACCCACTCAGGTCCGACTCCCCTTGCCCAGGAATGTGCTCCCACTCAGTTCCGTCTAATCATGCCCTGGAATGTGCTCCCACTCACTTCCAACTCCCAACACCCCCAGAACATGCTCCAACTCAGATCTGACTCCCCACACCCTGGAATGTGCTCCCACCCAGGACCGACTCTGCACGCCCTGGAATGAGCTCCCACTCAGGTCCGAATCCCCACATGCTGGAATGTGCTCCCACTCAGGTCCGACCCCTCTCGCCCTGGAATGTGCTCCCACTTAGGTCCGTCTCCTCATGCCGTGGATTGTGCTCCCACTCAGTTCCGACTCCCCATGCCCTGGAAAGTGCTCCCACTCAGGTCCGACTCCCCATGCCCTGGAATGAGCTCCCGCTCATTTCCGACTCCCCATGCCCTGGAATGTGCTCCCACTCAGGTCCGACTCCCCACGCCCTGGAATGTGCTCCCACTCAGTTCTGACTCCCCACACGCTGGAATGTGCTCCCACTCAGGTCTGACTCCTCTCACCCTGGAATATGCTCCCACTCAGGTCCGACTCCCCATGCCCTGGAACGTGCTCCCACTCAGGTCCGAATCCCCATGCCCTGGAATGTGCTCCCACTCAGGTCCGACTCCTCACACACTGGAATGTGTTCCCACTCAGGTCCGACTCCCCGTGCCCTGGAATGTGCTCCTACTCAGGTCCGACTCCCAATGTCCTGGAATGTGATCCCACTCAGGTCTGACTCCCCACACCCTGGAATGTGCTCCCACTCAGGACTGACTCCCCATGTCCTGGAACGTGCTCCCACTCAGATCTGACTCATCTCGCCCTGAAATATGATCACACTCTGTTCCGACTCCCCGTGTCCTGGATTTGCTCCCACTCAGGCCCGATTTCCCACGCCTTGGAATGTGCTCCCACTCAAGTCCAATTCCCCATGTCCTGGAATGTGCTCCCACTCAGGTCCGACTCCCCATGCCCTGGAATGTGCTCCCACTCAGGTGTGACTCCCCGATGCCCTGGAATATTTTCCCACTCTGACTCGACTCCCCACGCCCTGGAATGTGCTCGCACTCAGGTCCGATTCCTCACGCCGTGGAATGTGCTCCAATTCAGTTCCGATTCCTCACGCCATGGAATGTGCTCCCACTCAGGTCCGACTCCTCACGCCGCGGAATGTGCTCCGACTCAGGTCTGATTCTCCCACGCTCTGGAATGTGCTCCTGCTCGGGTCCGACTCCCAATGCCCTGTAATGTGCTCTCACTCAGGTCCGACTCCCCATGCCCTGGCACGTGCTCCCACTCAGTTCCAACTACCCATGCCCTGGAATGTGCTCCCACTCAGGTTCGACTCCCCAAACCCTGGAATGTGCTCCCACTCAGGTCTGATTCCCCCCATGCCCTGGAATGTGTTCCCACTTAGGCCCTACTCCCCATGCCCTGGAATATGCTTCCACTCAGGTCCGACTCCCCATGCCCTGGAATGTGCTCCCCCACAGGTCCGACTCCCCACGCCCTGGAATGTGCTCCCACTCAGAGCTGACTCCCCACACGCTGGAATGTGCTCCCACTCATGTCCGACTCCTCTCGCCCTGGAATGTGCTCCCACTTATTTCCGACTCCACGCGCCTTGGATTGTACTCCCACTCAGGTCCGACTCCCCATGCCCTGGATTGTGCTCCCGCTCAGGTCTGACTCCCCCACGCCGTGGAATGTGCTCCTGCTCAGGTCCAACACCCCACGCCCTGAAGTGTGCTCCCACTCAGGTCTGACTTCTCACGCCCTGGAATGTGCACACACTGAGTTCCGACTCCCACGCCATGAAATGTGCTCCCACTCAGGTCCGACTCCCCCATGCCCTGGAATGTTTTCCAACTCAGGCCCGACATCCCACACCCTGGAATCTGCTCCCTCTCACGTCCGACTCCTGTTGCCCTGTAATGAGCTCCCATTAAGGTCTGACTCCCCCACGTCCTGGCATGTGCTCCTTCTCAGGTCTGATTCCCCATGTCATGGAATGTGCTCCCACTCAGGTCCGATTCTCCATGTCCTGGAATGTGATCCCACTCAGGTCCGAGTACCGACGCCCTGGGATGTGCTTCCACTCAGTTCCGAATTCCCCATGCCCTGGAATGCGCTCCCATTCAGGTCTGACTCCCCCAAACCCTGGAATGTGCTCCTACTCAGGACTGACTCCCCAAGCCCTGGAATGTGTTCCCACTCAGGTCTGACTCCCCCATGCCCTGGAATGTGCGCCCACTCAGGCCCGACTCCCCACGCCCTGGAATGTGCTTCCACTCAGGTCTGACTCCCCACGCCCTGGAATGTGCTCCCACTCAGGTCCGACACCCCACGCGCTGGTATGTGCTCCCACCCAGGTCTGACTCCCCACACGCTGGAATGTGCTCCCACTCAGGTCTGGCTCCTCTCACCCTGGAATGTGCTCCCACTCAGGTCCGACTCCTCATGCCCTGGAATGTGCTCCCACTCAGTTCCGATGCCCCATGCCCTGGAATGTGCTCCAACTCAGGTCCGACTCCTCACGCCCTGGAATGTATTCCCACTCAAGGCCGACTCGCCATGCCCTGGAATGTGCTCACAAACACGTCCAACTCCCAATGTCCTAGAATGTGCTCCCACTCAGGTCTGACTCCAAAAGCACTGGAATGTGCTCGCACTCAGTTATGTCTCCCCACGTATTGGAACGTGCTCCCACTCAGATCCGACTCATCTCGCCCTGGAATGTGCTCCCACTCATGTCTGACTATCCCATGCCCTGGAATATTATCCCACTCAGGCCTGACTCCCCACGCACTGAAATGTGCTCCCATTCAGGTCTGACGCCCCATGCCCTGGAATGTGCTTCCACTCAGGTCGTACTCCCCATGCCCTGGAATGTGCCCCCACTCAGGTCCGACTCCTCACACCGTGGAATGTGCTCCCATTCAGGTCCGACTCCACATGCCCTGGACTTTGCTCCCACTCAGTTCCGACTCCTCATGCCCTGGAATGTGCTCCCACTCAGATCCAACTCCCATCACCCCCTGAACATGCTCCCACTCAGATCTGACTCCCCACGCCCTGGTATGTGCTCCCACCCAGGACCGACTCCGCACGCCCTGGAAGGTGCTCTCACTCAGGTCCGACTCCCCATGTTCTGGAATGTGCTCCCACTCAGGTCCGACTTCTCTCGCCCTGGAATGTGCTTCCAGTCAGGTCCGATTCCACACGCCGTGGAATGTGCTCCCACTCAGGTCCGACTCCCCACGCCATGGAATGTGCTCCCACTCAGGTCTGACTCCCCCATGCCCTGGAATCTGCTCCCACATAGGCCCGACTCCCCATGCCCTGGAATATGCTTCCACTCAGGTCCGAATCCCCATGCCCTGGAATGTTCTCCCAGTCAGGTCCGACTCCTCAGGCCCTGGAAAGTGCTCCCACTCAGGTCTGACTCCCCACACGCTGGAATGTGCTCCCACTGAGGTCCGACTCCTCTCACCCTGGAATGTGCTCCCATATAGTTCCGACTCCTCACGCCGTGGAATGTGCTCCCACTCAGGTCCGACTCCCCATGCCCTGGAATGTGCTCCCACTCAGGTCTGACTTCTCTCGCCCTGGAATGTGCTCCAACACAGGTCCGACTCCCCAAGCCCTGGAATGTGCTCCGACTCAGGTCCGATTCCTCACGCCGTGGAATGTGCTCCCACTCAGGTTGGACTCCCCACGCCCTGGAATGTGCTCCCACTCAGGTCTGATTCCCCCATGCCCTGGAATGTGTTCCCACTTAGGCCCGACTCCCCATGCCCTGGAATGTGCTTCCACTCAGGTCCGACTCCCCATGTTCTGGATTGTGCTCCCACTCAGGTCCGACTCCTCTCGCCCTAGAATGTGCTCCACTTAGGTCCGACTCCACACGCCGTGGATTGTGCTCCCACTCAGGTCCGTCTTCTCTCACCCTGGAATGTGCTCCCACTCAGGTCTGACACCCCCATGCCCTGGAAATGGCTCCCAAATAGGCCCGACTCCCCATGCCCTGGAATATGCTTCCACTCAGGTCCGCATCCCCATGCCCTGGAATGTGCTCCCAGTCAGGTCCGACTCCCCATGACCTGGAATGTGCTCCCACTCAGGTCTGACTCCCCACACGCTTCAATGTGCTCCCAATGAGGTTTTACTCCTCTCACCCTGGAATGTGCTCCCATTTAGTTCTGAATCCTCACGCCGTGGAATGTGCTCCCACTCAGGTCCGACTCCCCATGCCCTGGAATGTGCTCCCACTCAGGTGCGACTCCCCATGCCCCGGAATGTGCTCACACGCAGGTCTGACTCCCCCTGCCCTGGAATGTGCTCCCACTCAGGTCTGACTTCTCTCGGCCTGGAATGTGCTCCAACACAGGTCCGACTCCCCACGCCCTGTAATGTGCTCCCACTCAGGTCCGATTCCTCACGCTGTGGAATGTGCTCCCACTCAGGTTCGACTCCCCAAGCCCAGGAATGTGCTCCCACTCAGGTCTGATTACCCCATGCCCGGGACTGTGTTCCCACTTAGGCCCGACTCCCCATGCCGTGGAATACGCTTCCACTCAGGTCCGACTCCCCATGCCCTGGAATGTGCTCCCAATCAGGTCCGACTGCCCACGCCCTGGAATGTGCTCCCACTCGGGTCTGACTCCCCACACGCTGGAATGTGCTCCCACTCAGGTCCGACTCCTCTCGCCCTGGAATGTGCTCCCACTTAGGTCCGACTCCACACGCCGTGGATTGTGCTCCCACTCAGGTCCGCCTCCCAATGCCCTGGATTGTGCTCCCACTCAGGTCTGTCTCCCACGTCCTGGAATGTGCTCCAACTCAAGTCTGACTCCCCTCGCCCTGGAATGAGCTCTGACTCATGTTCGACTTCTCTCGCCCTGGAATGTGCTCCCACTCAGGTCCGACTCCCCATGCCCTCAATATGCTTCCACTCAGGTCCGACACCCCATGCCCTTGAATGTGTTCCCACTCAGGTCCGACTCCCCAGGCCCTGGAATGTGCTCCCACACAGGTCTGACTCCCCACACGATGGAATGTGCTCCCACTGAGGTCCGACTCCTCTCGCCCTGGAATGTGTTCCCATTCAGTTCTGACTCCTCACGCCGTGGAATGTGCACCCACTCAGGTCCGACTCCCCTTGCCCAGGAATGTGCTCCCACTCAGTTCCGTCTAATCATGCCCTGGAATGTGCTCCCACTCACTTCCAACTCCCAACACCCCCAGAACATGCTCCAACTCAGATCTGACTCCCCACACCCTGGAATGTGCTCCCACCCAGGACCGACTCTGCACGCCCTGGAATGAGCTCCCACTCAGGTCCGAATCCCCACATGCTGGAATGTGCTCCCACTCAGGTCCGACCCCTCTCGCCCTGGAATGTGCTCCCACTTAGGTCCGTCTCCTCATGCCGTGGATTGTGCTCCCACTCAGTTCCGACTCCCCATGCCCTGGAAAGTGCTCCCACTCAGGTCCGACTCCCCATGCCCTGGAATGAGCTCCCGCTCATTTCCGACTCCCCATGCCCTGGAATGTGCTCCCACTCAGGTCCGACTCCCCACGCCCTGGAATGTGCTCCCACTCAGTTCTGACTCCCCACACGCTGGAATGTGCTCCCACTCAGGTCTGACTCCTCTCACCCTGGAATATGCTCCCACTCAGGTCCGACTCCCCATGCCCTGGAACGTGCTCCCACTCAGGTCCGAATCCCCATGCCCTGGAATGTGCTCCCACTCAGGTCCGACTCCTCACACACTGGAATGTGTTCCCACTCAGGTCCGACTCCCCGTGCCCTGGAATGTGCTCCTACTCAGGTCCGACTCCCAATGTCCTGGAATGTGATCCCACTCAGGTCTGACTCCCCACACCCTGGAATGTGCTCCCACTCAGGACTGACTCCCCATGTCCTGGAACGTGCTCCCACTCAGATCTGACTCATCTCGCCCTGAAATATGATCACACTCTGTTCCGACTCCCCGTGTCCTGGATTTGCTCCCACTCAGGCCCGATTTCCCACGCCTTGGAATGTGCTCCCACTCAAGTCCAATTCCCCATGTCCTGGAATGTGCTCCCACTCAGGTCCGACTCCCCATGCCCTGGAATGTGCTCCCACTCAGGTGTGACTCCCCGATGCCCTGGAATATTTTCCCACTCTGACTCGACTCCCCACGCCCTGGAATGTGCTCGCACTCAGGTCCGATTCCTCACGCCGTGGAATGTGCTCCAATTCAGTTCCGATTCCTCACGCCATGGAATGTGCTCCCACTCAGGTCCGACTCCTCACGCCGCGGAATGTGCTCCGACTCAGGTCTGATTCTCCCACGCCCTGGAATGTGCTCCTGCTCGGGTCCGACTCCCAATGCCCTGTAATGTGCTCTCACTCAGGTCCGACTCCCCATGCCCTGGCACGTGCTCCCACTCAGTTCCAACTACCCATGCCCTGGAATGTGCTCCCACTCAGGTCTGACTCCCCCATGCCCTGTAATGTGTTCCCAATTAGGCCCGACTCCCCATGCCCTGGAATATTCTTCCACTCAGGTCCGGCTCCCCATGCCCTGGAATGTAATCCCACTCAGGTCCGACTCCCCACGCCCTGGAACGTGCTCCCACTCAGGTCTGACTCCCCACACGCTGGAATGTGCTCCCACTCAGGTCCACTCCTCTCGCCCTGGAATGTGCTGCCACTTAGGTCTGACTCCACACGCCGTGGATTGTGCTCCCACTGAGGTTCGACTCCCCACACCCTGGAATGTGCTCCCACTCAGGTCTGATTCCCCCATGCCCTGGAATGTGTTCCCACTTAGGCCCGACTCCCCATGCCCTGGAATGTGCTTGCACTCAGGTCCGACTCCCCATGTTCTGGAATGTGCTCCCACTCAGGTCCGACTCCTCTCGCCCTGAAATGTCCTCCCACTTAGGTCCGACTCCACACGCCGTGGATTGTTCTCCCACTCAGGTCCGACTCCCCATGCCCTGGAATGTGCTCCCACATAGGCCCGACTCCCCAAGCCCTGGAATATGCTTCCACTCAGGTCCGCATCCCCATGCCCTGGAATGTGCTCCCAGTCAGGTCCGACTCCCAATGACCTGGAATGTGCTCCCACTCAGGTCTGACGCCCCACACGCTGGAATGTGCTCCCACTGAGGTCCGACTCCCCATGCCCTGGAATGTGCTCCCACTCAGGTGCGACTCCCCATGCCCTGGAATGTGCTCACACTCAGGTCTGACTCCCCTGCCCTGGAATGTGCTCCCACTCAGGTCTGACTTCTCTCGCCCTGGAATGTGCTCCAACACCGGACCCACTCCACACGCCCTGGAATGTGCTCCCACTCAGGTCCGATTCCTCACGCCGTGGAATGTGCTCCCACTCAGGTTCGACTCCCCAAGCCCTGGAATGTGCTCCCACTCAGGTCTGATTCCCCATGCCCGGGACTGTGTTCCCACTTTGACCCGACTCCCCATGCCCTGGAATACGCTTCCACTCAGGTCCGACTCCCCATGCCCTTGAATGTGCTCCCACTCAGGTCGACTCCCCACGCCCTGGAATGTGCTCCCACTCAGGTCTGACTCCCGACACGCTCGAATGTGCTCCCGCTCAGGTCCGACTCCTCTCGCCCTGGACGGTGCTCCCACTTAGGTCCGACTCCACACGCCGTGGATTGTGCTCCCACTCAGGTCTGCCTCCCCATGCCCTGGATTGTGCTCCCACTCAGGTCTGTCACCCCACGTCCGGGAATGTGCTCCCACTCAAGTCTGACTCCCCTCGCCCTGGAATGAGCTCCGACTCATGTTCGACTTCTCTCGCCCTGGAATGTGCTCCCACTCAGGTCCGACTCCCCACGCCCTGGAATGTGCTCCCACTCAGGTCTGACTCCCCACACGCTGGAATGTGCTCCCACTCAGGTCCGACTCCTCTCGCCCTGGAATGTGCTCCCACTTAGGTCTGACTCCACACGCCGTGGATTGTGCTCCCACTCAGGTCCGACTCCCCAGGCCCTGGAATGTTCTCACACCCTGGTCTGTCTCCCCACGCCCTGGAATGTGCTACGACTCAGGTCTGTCTCCAATCGCCCTGGAATGAGCTCCCACTCAGGACCGACTTCTCTCGCCCTGGAATGTGCTCCCACTCAAGTCCGACTCCCCACGCCATGGAATGTGCTCCCAATCAGGTCTGAATCCCCCATGCCCTGGAATGTGCTCCCACATAAGCCCGACTCCCCATGCCCTGGAATATGCTTCCACTCAGGTCCGAATCCCCATGCCCTGGAATGTTCTCCCAGTCAGGTCCGACTCCCAAGGCCCTGGAATGTGCTCCCACTCAGGTCTGACTCCCCACACGCTGGAATGTGCTCCCACTGAGGTCCGACTCCTCTCACCCTGGAATGTGCTCCCATATAGTTCCGACTCCTCACGCCTTGGAATGAAGTCCCACTCAGGTCCGACTCCCCATGCCCTGGAATGTGCTCCCACTCAATTCCGACTCCCCACGCCCTGGAATGTGCTCACACTCAGGTCTGACTTCTCTCGCCCTGGAATGTGCTCCAACACAGGTCCGACTCCCCATGCCCTGGAATGTGCTCCGACTCAGGTCCGATTCCTCACGCCGTGGATGTGCTCCCACTCAGGTTGGACTCCCCATGCCCTGGAATGTGCTCCCACTCAGGTCTGATTCCCCCATCCCCTGCAATGTGTTCCCACTTAGGCCCGACTCCCCATGCCCTGGAATGTGCTTCCACTCAGGTCCGACTCCCCATGTTCTGGAATGTGCTCCCACTCAGGTCCGACTCTTCTCGCCCTGGAATGTGCTCCCACTTAGGTCCGACTCCACACGCCGTGGATTGTGCTCCCACTCAGGTCCGACTCCCCACGCCCTGGAATGTGCTCCCACTCAGGTGCGACTCCCCATGCCCTGGAATGTGCTCACACGCAGGTCTGACTCCCCCTGCCCTGGAATGTGCTCCCACTCAGGTCTGACTTCTCTCGCCCTGGAAAGTGCTCCAACACAGGTCCGACTCCCCACGCCCTGGAATGTGCTCCCACTCAGGTCCGATTCCTCACGCCGTGGAATGTGCTCCCACTCAGGTTCGACTCCCCAAGCCCTGGAATGTGCTCCCACTCAGGTCTGATTCCCCCATGCCCGGGACTGTGTTCCCACTTAGGCCCGACTCCCCATGCCCTGGAATACGCTTCCACTCAGGTTCGACTCCCCACGCCCTGGAATGTGCTCCCACTCAGGTCCGACTCCCCACGCCCTGGAATGTGCTCCCACTCAGTTCTGACTCCCCACACGCTGGAATGTGCTCCCACTCAGGTCCGACTCCTCTCGCCCTGGAATGTGCTCCCACTTAGGTCCGACTCCACACGCCGTGGATTGTGCTCCCACTCAGGTCCGCCTCCCCATGCCCTGGATTGTGCTCCCACTCAGGTCTGTCTCCCCACTTCCTGGAATGTGCTCCAACTCAAGTCTGACTCCCCTCACCCTGGAATGAGCTCCGACTCATGTTCGACTTCTCTCGCCCTGGAATGTGCTCCCACTCAGGTCCGACTCCCCATGCCCTGGAATGAGCTCCCGTTCATTTCCAACTCCCCATGCCCTGGAATGTGCTCCCACTCAGGTCCGACTCCCCTCGCCCTGGAATGTGCTCCCACTCAGTTCTGACTCCCTACACGCTGGAATGTGCTCCCACTCAGGTCTGACTCCTCTCACCCTGGAATGTGCTCCCACTCAGGTCCGACTCCCCATGCCCTGGAACGTGCTTCCACTCAGGTCCGAATCCCCATGCCCTGGAATGTGCTCCCACTCAGGTCCGAATACTCACACACTGGAATGTGTTCCCGCTCAGGTCCGACTCCCCATGCCCTGGAATGTGCTCCTACTCAGGTCCGACTCCCCATGTCCTGGAATGTGCTCCCACTCAGATCTGACTCATCTCGCCCTGAAATGTGATCACACTCTGTTCTAACTCCCCGTGTCCTGGAATTTGCTCCCACTCAGGCCCGATTTCCCACGCCTTGGAATGTGCTCCCACTGAGGTCCGATTCCCCATGTCCTGGAATGTGCTCCCACTCAGGTCCGACTCCCCATGCCCTGGAATGTGCTCCCCCTCAGGTGTGACTCCCCCATGCCCTGGAATATTTTCCCACTCTGACTCGACTCCCCACGCCCTGGAACGTGCTCGCACTCAGGTCCGATTCCTCACGCCGTGGAATGTGCTCCCATTCAGTTCCGATTCCTCGCGCCATAGAATGTGCTCCCACTCAGGTCCGACTCCTCTCGCCCTGGAATGTGCTCCCACTTAGGTCCGACTCCACACGCCGTGGATTGTGCTCCCACTCAGGTCCGCCTCCCCATGCCCTGGATTGTGCTCCCACTCAGGTCTGTCTCCCCACTTCCTGGAATGTGCTCCAACTCAAGTCTGACTCCCCTCACCCTGGAATGAGCTCCGACTCATGTTCGAATTCTCTCGCCCTGGAATGTGCTCCCACTCAGGTCCGACTCCCCATGCCCTGGAATGAGCTCCCGTTCATTTCCAACTCCCCATGCCCTGGAATGTGCTCCCACTCAGGTCCGACTCCCCTCGCCCTGGAATGTGCTCCCACTCAGTTCTGACTCCCTACGCGCTGGAATGTGCTCCCACTCAGGTCTGACTCCTCTCACCCTGGAATGTGCTCCCACTCAGGTCCGACTCCCCATGCCCTTGAACGTGCTTCCACTCAGGTCCGAATCCCCATGCCCTGGAATGTGCTCCCACTCAGGTCCGAATACTCACACACTGGAATGTGTTCCCGCTCAGGTCCGACTCCCCATGCCCTGGAATGTGCTCCTACTCAGGTCCGACTCCCCATGTCCTGGAATGTGCTCCCACTCAGATCTGACTCATCTCGCCCTGAAATGTGATCACACTCTGTTCTAACTCCCCGTGTCCTGGAATTTGCTCCCACTCAGGCCCGATTTCCCACGCCTTGGAATGTGCTCCCACTCAGGTCAGATTCCCCATGTCCTGGAATGTGCTCCCACTCAGGTCCGACTCCCCATGCCCTGGAATGTGCTCCCCCTCAGGTGTGACTCCCCCATGCCCTGGAATATTTTCCCACTCTGACTCGACTCCCCACGCCCTGGAACGTGCTCGCACTCAGGTCCGATTCCTCACGCCGTGGAATGTGCTCCCATTCAGTTCCGATTCCTCGCGCCATAGAATGTGCTCCCACTCAGGTCCGACTCCTCACGCCGTGGAATGTGCTCCGACTCAGGTCTGATTCTCCCACGCCCTGGAATGTGCTCCTGCTCGGGTCCGACTCCCAATGCCCTGTAATGTGCTCTCACTCAGTTCCAACTCCCCATGCCCTGGAATGTGCTCCCACTCAGGTCTGACTCCCCCATGCCCTGTAATGTGTTCCCAATTAGGCCCGACTCCCCATGCCCTGGAATATGCTTCCACTCAGGTCCGACTCCCCATGCCCTGGAATGTGATCCCACTCAGGTCTGACTCCCCACGCACTGGAATGTGCTCCCACTCAGGTCTGATTCCCCCATGCCCTGGAATGTGTTCCCACTTAGGCCCGACTCCCCATGCCTGGAATGTGCTTACACTCAGGTCCGATTTCCCATGTTCTGGAATGTGCTCCCACTCAGGTCCGACTCCTCTCGCCCTGAAATGTGCTCCCACTTAGGTCCGACTCCACACGCCGTGGATTGTGCTCCCACTCATGTCCGACTCCCCATGCCCTGGAATGTGCTCCCACTCAGGTCTGACTCCCCCATGCCCTGGAATCTGCTCCCACATAGGCCCGACTCCCCATGCCCTGGAATATGCTTCCACTCAGGTCCGCATCCCCATGCCCTGGAATGTGCTCCCAGTCAGGTCCGACTCCCCATGACCTGGAATATGCTCCCACTCAGGTCTGACTCACCACACGCTGGAATGTGCTCCCAATGAGATCCGACTCCTCTCGCCCTGGAATGTGCTCCCATTTAGTTCCGAATCCTCACGCCGTGGAATGTGCTCCCACTCAGGTCCGACTCCCCATGCCCTGGAATGTGCTCCCACTCAGGTGCGACTCCCCATGCCCTGGAATGTGCTCACACGCAGGTCTGACTCCCCCTGCCCTGGAATGTGCTCCCACTCAGGTCTGACTTCTCTCGCCCTGGAATGTGCTCCAACACAGGTCCGACTCCCCACACCCTGGAATGTGCTCCCACTCAGGTCCGATTCCTCACGCCGTGGAATGTGCTCCCACTCAGGTTCGACTCCCCAAGCCCTGGAATGTGCTCCCACTCAGGTCTGATTCCCCCATGCCCGGGACTGTGTTCCCACTTAGGCCCGACTCCCCGTGCCCTGGAATACGCTTCCACTCAGGTTTGACTCCCCATGCCCTGGAATGTGCTCCCACTCAGGTCCGACTCCCCACGCCCTGGAATGTGCTCCCACTCAGGTCTGACTCCCCACACGCTGGAATGTGCTCCCACTCAGGTCCGACTCCTCTCGCCCTGGAATGTGCTCCCACTTAGTTCCGACTCCACACGCCGTGGATTGCGCTCCCACTCAGGTCCGCCTCCCCATGCCCTGGATTGTGCTCCCACTCAGGTCTGTCTCCCCACGTCCTGGAATGTGCTCCATTCAAGTCTGACTCCCCTCGCCCTGGAATGAGCTCCGACTCATGTTCGACTTCTCTCGCCCTGGAATGTGCTCCCACTCAGGTCCGACTCCCCATGCCCTGGAATGTGCTCCCACTTAGGTCCGACTCCCCATGCCCTCAATATGGTTCCACTCAGGTCCGGCTTCCCATGCCCTTGAATGTGTTCCCACTCAGGTCCGACTCCCCAGGCCCTGGAATGTGCTCCCACACAGGTCTGACTCCCCACACGATGGAATGTGCTCCCACTGAGGTCCGACTCCTCTCGCCCTGGAATGTGCTCCCATTCAGTTCTGACTCCTCACGCCGTGGAATGCGCTCCCACTCAGGTCCGACTCCCCTTGCCCTGGAATGTGCTCCCACTCAGTTCCGTCTAATCATGCCCTGGAATGTGCTCCCACTCACTTACAACTCCCAACACCCCCAGAACATGCTCCCACTCAGATCTGACTCCCCACGCCCTGGAATGTGCTCCCACCCAGGACCGACTCTGCATGCCCTGGAATGTGCTCCCACACAGGCCCGAATTCCCACATGCTGGAATGTGCTCCCACTCAGGTCCGACTCCTCTCGCCCTGGATTGTGCTCCCACTCAGTTCTGACTCCTCTCACCCTGGAATGTGTTCCCGCTCAGGTCCGACTCCCCATGCCCTGGAATGTGCTCCTACTCAGGTCCGACTCCCCATGTCCTTGAACGTGCTCCCACTCAGATCTGACTCATCTCGCCCTGAAATGTGATCACACTCTGTTCTGACTCCCCGTGTCCTGGAATTTGCTCCCACTCAGGCCCGATTTCCCACGCCTTGGAATGTGCTCCCACTCAGGTCCGATTCCCCATGTCCTGGAATGTGCTCCCACTCAGGTCCGACTCCCCATGCCCTGGAATGTGCTCCCCCTCAGGTGTGACTCCCCCATGCCCTGGAATATTTTCCCACTCTGACTCGACTCCCCACGCCCTGGAATGTGCTCGCACTCAGGTCCGATTCCTCACGCCGTGGAATGTGCTCCCCTTCAGTTCCGATTCCTCGCGCCATGGAATGTGCTTCCATAAAGGTCCGGCTCCTCACGCCGTGGAATGTGCTCCGACTCAGGTCTGATTCTCCCACGCCCTGGAATGTGCTACTGCTCGGGTCCGACTCCCAATGCCCTTTAATGTGCTCTCACTCAGTTCCAACTCCCCATGCCCTGGAATGTGCTCCCACTCAGGTCTGACTCCCCCATGCCCTGTAATGTGTTCCCAATTAGGCCCGACTCCCCATGCGCTGGAATATGCTTCCACTCAGGTCCGACTCCCCATGCCCTGGAATGTGATGCCACTCAGGTCTGACTCCCTGCGCCCTGGAATGTGCTCCCACTCAGGTCTGACTCCCCACACGCTGGAATGTGCTCCCACTCAGGTCCGACTCCTCTCGCCCTGGAATGTGCTGCCACTTAGGTCTGACTCCACACGCCGTGGATTATGCTCCCACTTAGGTTCGACTCCCCACGCCCTGGAATGTGCTCCCACTCAGGTCTGATTCCCCCATGCCCTGGAATGTGTTCCCACTTAGGCCCGACTCCCCATGCCTGGAATGTGCTTACACTCAGGTCCGATTTCCCATGTTCTGGAATGTGCTCCCACTCAGGTCCGACTCCTCTCGCCCTGAAATGTGCTCCCACTTAGGTCCGACTCCACACGCCGTGGATTGTGCTCCCACTCAGGTCCGACTCCCCATGCCCTGGAATGTGCTCCCACTCAGGTGCGACTCCCCATGCCCTGGAATGTGCTCACACGCAGGTCTGACTCCCCCTGCCCTGGAATGTGCTCCCACTCAGGTCTGACTTCTCTCGCCCTGGAATGTGCTCCAACACAGGTCCGACTCCCCACACCCTGGAATGTGCTCCCACTCAGGTCCGATTCCTCACGCCGTGGAATGTGCTCCCACTCAGGTTCGACTCCCCAAGCCCTGGAATGTGCTCCCACTCAGGTCTGATTCCCCCATGCCCGGGACTGTGTTCCCACTTAGGCCCGACTCCCCGTGCCCTGGAATACGCTTCCACTCAGGTTTGACTCCCCATGCCCTGGAATGTGCTCCCACTCAGGTCCGACTCCCCACGCCCTGGAATGTGCTCCCACTCAGGTCTGACTCCCCACACGCTGGAATGTGCTCCCACTCAGGTCCGACTCCTCTCGCCCTGGAATGTGCTCCCACTTAGTTCCGACTCCACACGCCGTGGATTGCGCTCCCACTCAGGTCCGCCTCCCCATGCCCTGGATTGTGCTCCCACTCAGGTCTGTCTCCCCACGTCCTGGAATGTGCTCCATTCAAGTCTGACTCCCCTCGCCCTGGAATGAGCTCCGACTCATGTTCGACTTCTCTCGCCCTGGAATGTGCTCCCACTCAGGTCCGACTCCCCATGCCCTGGAATGTGCTCCCACTTAGGTCCGACTCCCCATGCCCTCAATATGGTTCCACTCAGGTCCGGCTTCCCATGCCCTTGAATGTGTTCCCACTCAGGTCCGACTCCCCAGGCCCTGGAATGTGCTCCCACACAGGTCTGACTCCCCACACGATGGAATGTGCTCCCACTGAGGTCCGACTCCTCTCGCCCTGGAATGTGCTCCCATTCAGTTCTGACTCCTCACGCCGTGGAATGCGCTCCCACTCAGGTCCGACTCCCCTTGCCCTGGAATGTGCTCCCACTCAGTTCCGTCTAATCATGCCCTGGAATGTGCTCCCACTCACTTACAACTCCCAACACCCCCAGAACATGCTCCCACTCAGATCTGACTCCCCACGCCCTGGAATGTGCTCCCACCCAGGACCGACTCTGCATGCCCTGGAATGTGCTCCCACACAGGCCCGAATTCCCACATGCTGGAATGTGCTCCCACTCAGGTCCGACTCCTCTCGCCCTGGATTGTGCTCCCACTCAGTTCTGACTCCTCTCACCCTGGAATGTGTTCCCGCTCAGGTCCGACTCCCCATGCCCTGGAATGTGCTCCTACTCAGGTCCGACTCCCCATGTCCTTGAACGTGCTCCCACTCAGATCTGACTCATCTCGCCCTGAAATGTGATCACACTCTGTTCTGACTCCCCGTGTCCTGGAATTTGCTCCCACTCAGGCCCGATTTCCCACGCCTTGGAATGTGCTCCCACTCAGGTCCGATTCCCCATGTCCTGGAATGTGCTCCCACTCAGGTCCGACTCCCCATGCCCTGGAATGTGCTCCCCCTCAGGTGTGACTCCCCCATGCCCTGGAATATTTTCCCACTCTGACTCGACTCCCCACGCCCTGGAATGTGCTCGCACTCAGGTCCGATTCCTCACGCCGTGGAATGTGCTCCCCTTCAGTTCCGATTCCTCGCGCCATGGAATGTGCTTCCATAAAGGTCCGGCTCCTCACGCCGTGGAATGTGCTCCGACTCAGGTCTGATTCTCCCACGCCCTGGAATGTGCTACTGCTCGGGTCCGACTCCCAATGCCCTTTAATGTGCTCTCACTCAGTTCCAACTCCCCATGCCCTGGAATGTGCTCCCACTCAGGTCTGACTCCCCCATGCCCTGTAATGTGTTCCCAATTAGGCCCGACTCCCCATGCGCTGGAATATGCTTCCACTCAGGTCCGACTCCCCATGCCCTGGAATGTGATGCCACTCAGGTCTGACTCCCTGCGCCCTGGAATGTGCTCCCACTCAGGTCTGACTCCCCACACGCTGGAATGTGCTCCCACTCAGGTCCGACTCCTCTCGCCCTGGAATGTGCTGCCACTTAGGTCTGACTCCACACGCCGTGGATTATGCTCCCACTTAGGTTCGACTCCCCACGCCCTGGAATGTGCTCCCACTCAGGTCTGATTCCCCCATGCCCTGGAATGTGTTCCCACTTAGGCCCGACTCCCCATGCCTGGAATGTGCTTACACTCAGGTCCGATTTCCCATGTTCTGGAATGTGCTCCCACTCAGGTCCGACTCCTCTCGCCCTGAAATGTGCTCCCACTTAGGTCCGACTCCACACGCCGTGGATTGTGCTCCCACTCAGGTCCGACTCCCCATGCCCTGGAATGTGCTCCCACTCAGGTGCGACTCCCCATGCCCTGGAATGTGCTCACACGCAGGTCTGACTCCCCCTGCCCTGGAATGTGCTCCCACTCAGGTCTGACTTCTCTCGCCCTGGAATGTGCTCCAACACAGGTCCGACTCCCCACACCCTGGAATGTGCTCCCACTCAGGTCCGATTCCTCACGCCGTGGAATGTGCTCCCACTCAGGTTCGACTCCCCAAGCCCTGGAATGTGCTCCCACTCAGGTCTGATTCCCCCATGCCCGGGACTGTGTTCCCACTTAGGCCCGACTCCCCGTGCCCTGGAATACGCTTCCACTCAGGTTTGACTCCCCATGCCCTGGAATGTGCTCCCACTCAGGTCCGACTCCCCACGCCCTGGAATGTGCTCCCACTCAGGTCTGACTCCCCACACGCTGGAATGTGCTCCCACTCAGGTCCGACTCCTCTCGCCCTGGAATGTGCTCCCACTTAGTTCCGACTCCACACGCCGTGGATTGCGCTCCCACTCAGGTCCGCCTCCCCATGCCCTGGATTGTGCTCCCACTCAGGTCTGTCTCCCCACGTCCTGGAATGTGCTCCATTCAAGTCTGACTCCCCTCGCCCTGGAATGAGCTCCGACTCATGTTCGACTTCTCTCGCCCTGGAATGTGCTCCCACTCAGGTCCGACTCCCCATGCCCTGGAATGTGCTCCCACTTAGGTCCGACTCCCCATGCCCTCAATATGGTTCCACTCAGGTCCGGCTTCCCATGCCCTTGAATGTGTTCCCACTCAGGTCCGACTCCCCAGGCCCTGGAATGTGCTCCCACACAGGTCTGACTCCCCACACGATGGAATGTGCTCCCACTGAGGTCCGACTCCTCTCGCCCTGGAATGTGCTCCCATTCAGTTCTGACTCCTCACGCCGTGGAATGCGCTCCCACTCAGGTCCGACTCCCCTTGCCCTGGAATGTGCTCCCACTCAGTTCCGTCTAATCATGCCCTGGAATGTGCTCCCACTCACTTACAACTCCCAACACCCCCAGAACATGCTCCCACTCAGATCTGACTCCCCACGCCCTGGAATGTGCTCCCACCCAGGACCGACTCTGCATGCCCTGGAATGTGCTCCCACACAGGCCCGAATTCCCACATGCTGGAATGTGCTCCCACTCAGGTCCGACTCCTCTCGCCCTGGATTGTGCTCCCACTCAGTTCTGACTCCTCTCACCCTGGAATGTGTTCCCGCTCAGGTCCGACTCCCCATGCCCTGGAATGTGCTCCTACTCAGGTCCGACTCCCCATGTCCTTGAACGTGCTCCCACTCAGATCTGACTCATCTCGCCCTGAAATGTGATCACACTCTGTTCTGACTCCCCGTGTCCTGGAATTTGCTCCCACTCAGGCCCGATTTCCCACGCCTTGGAATGTGCTCCCACTCAGGTCCGATTCCCCATGTCCTGGAATGTGCTCCCACTCAGGTCCGACTCCCCATGCCCTGGAATGTGCTCCCCCTCAGGTGTGACTCCCCCATGCCCTGGAATATTTTCCCACTCTGACTCGACTCCCCACGCCCTGGAATGTGCTCGCACTCAGGTCCGATTCCTCACGCCGTGGAATGTGCTCCCCTTCAGTTCCGATTCCTCGCGCCATGGAATGTGCTTCCATAAAGGTCCGGCTCCTCACGCCGTGGAATGTGCTCCGACTCAGGTCTGATTCTCCCACGCCCTGGAATGTGCTACTGCTCGGGTCCGACTCCCAATGCCCTTTAATGTGCTCTCACTCAGTTCCAACTCCCCATGCCCTGGAATGTGCTCCCACTCAGGTCTGACTCCCCCATGCCCTGTAATGTGTTCCCAATTAGGCCCGACTCCCCATGCGCTGGAATATGCTTCCACTCAGGTCCGACTCCCCATGCCCTGGAATGTGATGCCACTCAGGTCTGACTCCCTGCGCCCTGGAATGTGCTCCCACTCAGGTCTGACTCCCCACACGCTGGAATGTGCTCCCACTCAGGTCCGACTCCTCTCGCCCTGGAATGTGCTGCCACTTAGGTCTGACTCCACACGCCGTGGATTATGCTCCCACTTAGGTTCGACTCCCCACGCCCTGGAATGTGCTCCCACTCAGGTCTGATTCCCCCATGCCCTGGAATGTGTTCCCACTTAGGCCCGACTCCCCATGCCTGGAATGTGCTTACACTCAGGTCCGATTTCCCATGTTCTGGAATGTGCTCCCACTCAGGTCCGACTCCTCTCGCCCTGAAATGTGCTCCCACTTAGGTCCGACTCCACACGCCGTGGATTGTGCTCCCACTCAGGTCCGACTCCCCATGCCCTGGAATGTGCTCCCACTCAGGTGCGACTCCCCATGCCCTGGAATGTGCTCACACGCAGGTCTGACTCCCCCTGCCCTGGAATGTGCTCCCACTCAGGTCTGACTTCTCTCGCCCTGGAATGTGCTCCAACACAGGTCCGACTCCCCACACCCTGGAATGTGCTCCCACTCAGGTCCGATTCCTCACGCCGTGGAATGTGCTCCCACTCAGGTTCGACTCCCCAAGCCCTGGAATGTGCTCCCACTCAGGTCTGATTCCCCCATGCCCGGGACTGTGTTCCCACTTAGGCCCGACTCCCCGTGCCCTGGAATACGCTTCCACTCAGGTTTGACTCCCCATGCCCTGGAATGTGCTCCCACTCAGGTCCGACTCCCCACGCCCTGGAATGTGCTCCCACTCAGGTCTGACTCCCCACACGCTGGAATGTGCTCCCACTCAGGTCCGACTCCTCTCGCCCTGGAATGTGCTCCCACTTAGTTCCGACTCCACACGCCGTGGATTGCGCTCCCACTCAGGTCCGCCTCCCCATGCCCTGGATTGTGCTCCCACTCAGGTCTGTCTCCCCACGTCCTGGAATGTGCTCCATTCAAGTCTGACTCCCCTCGCCCTGGAATGAGCTCCGACTCATGTTCGACTTCTCTCGCCCTGGAATGTGCTCCCACTCAGGTCCGACTCCCCATGCCCTGGAATGTGCTCCCACTTAGGTCCGACTCCCCATGCCCTCAATATGGTTCCACTCAGGTCCGGCTTCCCATGCCCTTGAATGTGTTCCCACTCAGGTCCGACTCCCCAGGCCCTGGAATGTGCTCCCACACAGGTCTGACTCCCCACACGATGGAATGTGCTCCCACTGAGGTCCGACTCCTCTCGCCCTGGAATGTGCTCCCATTCAGTTCTGACTCCTCACGCCGTGGAATGCGCTCCCACTCAGGTCCGACTCCCCTTGCCCTGGAATGTGCTCCCACTCAGTTCCGTCTAATCATGCCCTGGAATGTGCTCCCACTCACTTACAACTCCCAACACCCCCAGAACATGCTCCCACTCAGATCTGACTCCCCACGCCCTGGAATGTGCTCCCACCCAGGACCGACTCTGCATGCCCTGGAATGTGCTCCCACACAGGCCCGAATTCCCACATGCTGGAATGTGCTCCCACTCAGGTCCGACTCCTCTCGCCCTGGATTGTGCTCCCACTCAGTTCTGACTCCTCTCACCCTGGAATGTGTTCCCGCTCAGGTCCGACTCCCCATGCCCTGGAATGTGCTCCTACTCAGGTCCGACTCCCCATGTCCTTGAACGTGCTCCCACTCAGATCTGACTCATCTCGCCCTGAAATGTGATCACACTCTGTTCTGACTCCCCGTGTCCTGGAATTTGCTCCCACTCAGGCCCGATTTCCCACGCCTTGGAATGTGCTCCCACTCAGGTCCGATTCCCCATGTCCTGGAATGTGCTCCCACTCAGGTCCGACTCCCCATGCCCTGGAATGTGCTCCCACTCAGGTGTGACTCCCCCATGCCCTGGAATATTTTCCCACTCTGACTCGACTCCCCACGCCCTGGAATGTGCTCGCACTCAGGTCCGATTCCTCACGCCGTGGAATGTGCTCCCCTTCAGTTCCGATTCCTCGCGCCATGGAATGTGCTTCCATAAAGGTCCGGCTCCTCACGCCGTGGAATGTGCTCCGACTCAGGTCTGATTCTCCCATGCCCTGGAATGTGCTACTGCTCGGGTCCGACTCCCAATGCCCTTTAATGTGCTCTCACTCAGTTCCAACTCCCCATGCCCTGGAATGTGCTCCCACTCAGGTCTGACTCCCCCATGCCCTGTAATGTGTTCCCAATTAGGCCCGACTCCCCATGCGCTAGAATATGCTTCCACTCAGGTCCGACTCCCCATGCCCTGGAATGTGATGCCACTCAGGTCTGACTCCCCACGCCCTGGAATGTGCTCCCACTCAGGTCTGACTCCCCACACGCTGGAATGTGCTCCCACTCAGGTCCGACTCCTCTCGCCCTGGAATGTGCTGCCACTTAGGTCTGACTCCACACGCCGTGGATTATGCTCCCACTTAGGTTCGACTCCCCACGCCCTGGAATGTGCTCCCACTCAGGTCTGATTCCCCCATGCCCTGGAATGTGTTCCCACTTAGGCCCGACTCCCCATGCCTGGAATGTGCTTACACTCAGGTCCGATTTCCCATGTTCTGGAATGTGCTCCCACTCAGGTCCGACTCCTCTCGCCCTGAAATGTGCTCCCACTTAGGTCCGACTCCACACGCCGTGGATTGTGCTCCCACTCAGGTCCGACTCCCCATGCCCTGGAATGTGCTCCCACTCAGGTCTGACTCCCCCATGCCCTGGAATCTGCTCCCACATAGGCCCGACTCCCCATGACCTGGAATATGCTTCCACTCAGGTCCGCATCCCCATGCCCTGGAATGTGCTCCCATTTAGTTCCGAATCCTCACGCCGTGGAATGTGCTCCCACTCAGGTCCGACTCCCCATGCCCTGGAATGTGCTCCCACTCAGGAGCGACTCCCCATGCCCTGGAATGTGCTCACACTCAGGTCTGACTCCCTCTGCCCTGGAATGTGCTCCCACTCAGGTCTGACTTCTCTTGCCCTGGAATGTGCTCCAACACCGGTCCGACTCCCCACTCCCTGGAATGTGCTCCCACTCAGGTCCGAATCCTCACGCCGTGGAATGTGCTCCCACTCAGGTTCGACTCCCCAAGCCCTGGAATGTGCTCCCAAACAGGTCTGATTCCCCCATGCCTGGGACTGTGTTCCCACTTAGACCCGACTCCCCATACCCTGGAATATGCTTCCACTCAGGTCCGACTCCCCATGCCCCTGAATGTGCTCTCACCCAGGTCGACTACCCACGCCCTGGAATGTGCTCCCACTCAGGTCTGACTCCCGACACGCTCGAATGTGCTCCCGCTCAGGTCCGACTCCTCTCGCCCTGGAATGTGCTCCCACTTAGGTCCGACTCCACACACCGTGGATTGTGCTCCCACTCACTTCCGACTCCCCATGCCCTGGATTGTGCTCCCACTCAGGTCTGTCTCCCCACGTCCTGGAATGTGCTCCCACTCATGTCTGACTCCCCTCGCCCTGGAATGAGCTCCGACTCATGTTCGACTTCTCTCGCCCTGGAATGTGCTCCCACTCAGGTCCGACTCCCCACGCCCTGGAATGTGCTCCCACTCAGGTCTGACTCCCCCATGCCCTGGAATGTGCTCCCACTTAGGTCCGACTCCCCATGCCCAGGAATATGCTTCCACTCAGGTCCGACTCCCCAGGGTCTGGAATGTGATCCCACACAGGTCTGACTCCCCACACAATGGAATGTGCTCCCACTCAGGTCCGACTCCCCTTGCCCTGGAATGTGCTCCCACTCACTTCCAACTCCCAACACCCCCAGAACATGCTCCCACTCAGATCTGACTCACCACGCCCTGGAATGTGCTCCCACCCAGGACCGACTCTGCCTGCCCTGGAATGTGCTCCCACTCAAGTCCGAATCCCCACATGCTGGAATGTGCTCCCACTCAGGTCCGACTCCTCTCGCCCTGGAATGTGATCCCACTTAGGTCCATCTCCTCATGCCGTGGATTGTGCTCCCACTCAGTTCCGACTCCCCATGCCCTGGAAAGTGCTCCCACTCAGGTCCGACTCCCCACGCCCTGGAATGTGCTCCCGCTCATTTCCGACTCCACATGCCCTGGAATGTGCTCCCACTCAGGTCCGACTCCCCATGCCCTGGAATGTGCTCCCACCAAGTTCTGACTCCCCACACGCTGGAATGTGCTCCCACTCAGGTCTGACTCCTCTCACCCTGGCATGTGCTCCCACTCAGGTCCGACTCCCCATGCCCTGGAACGTGCTCCCACTCAGGTCCGAATCCCCATACCCTGGAATGTGCTCCCACTCAGGTCCGACTCCTCACACACTGGAATGTGTTCCCACTCAGGTCCGACACCCCATGCCCTGGAATGTGCTCCTACTCAGGTCCGACTCCCAATTTCCTGGAATGTGATCCCACTCAGGTCTGACTCCCCACGCCCTGGAATGTGCTCCCACTCAGGTCTGACTCGCCATGTCCTGGAACGTGCTCCCACTCAGATCTGACTCATCTCGCCCTGGAATGTGATCACACTCTGTTCCGACTCCCCATGTCCTGGAATTTGCTCCAGCACAGGCCCGATTTCCCACGCCTTGGAATGTGCTCCCGCTCAGGTCCGATTCCCCATGTCCTGGAATGTGCTCCCACTCAGGTCTGACTCCTCTCACCCTGGCATGTGCTCCCACTCAGGTCCGACTCCCCATGCCCTGGAACGTGCTCCCACTCAGGTCCGAATCCCCATACCCTGGAATGTGCTCCCACTCAGGTCCGACTCCTCACACACTGGAATGTGTTCCCACTCAGGTCCGACACCCCATGCCCTGGAATGTGCTCCTACTCAGGTCCGACTCCCAATTTCCTGGAATGTGATCCCACTCAGGTCTGACTCCCCACGCCCTGGAATGTGCTCCCACTCAGGTCTGACTCGCCATGTCCTGGAACGTGCTCCCACTCAGATCTGACTCATCTCGCCCTGGAATGTGATCACACTCTGTTCCGACTCCCCATGTCCTGGAATTTGCTCCAGCACAGGCCCGATTTCCCACGCCTTGGAATGTGCTCCCGCTCAGGTCCGATTCCCCATGTCCTGGAATGTGCTCCCACTCAGGTCCGACTCCCCAAGCCCTGGAATGTGCTCCCACTCAGGTGTGACTCCCCCATGCCCTGGAATATTTTCCCACTCTGACTCGACTCCCCACGCCCTGGAATGTGCTCCCACTCAGGTCCGATTCCTCACACCTTGGAATGTGCTCCCATTCAGTTCCGATTCCTCACGCCATGGAATGTGCTCCCACTCAGGTCCGACTCCTCACGCCGTGGAATGTGCTCCGACTCAGGTCTGACTCTCCCACGCCATGGAATGTGCTCCTACTCGGGTCCGACGCCCAATGCCCTGTAATGTGCTCTCACTCAGGTCTGACTCCCCCACACCCTGAAATGTGCTCCCACTCAGTTCCGACTCCCAATGACATGGAATGTGCTCCCACTCCGGTCTGACTCCCCCACCCCTGGAATGTGCTCCCACTCAGGTCCGACCCCCCATGCCCTGGCACTTGCTCCCACTCAGTTCCAACTCCCCATGCCCTGGAATGTGCTCCCACTCAAGTCCGACTCCTCACGCCCTGGAATGTGTTCCCACTCAGGTCCGACTCGCCATGCCCTGGAATGTGCTCCCACTCAGGTCCGACTCCCAATGTCCTGGAATGTGCTCCCACTCAGGTCTGACTCCCCACGCCCTGGAATGTGCTCGCACTCAGGTCTGACTCCCCAAGTCTTGGAACGTGCTCCCACTCAGATCCGACTCTTCTCGCCCTGGAATGTGCTCACACTCAGGTCCGACTCTCCGTGTCCTGGAATGTACTCCCACTCAGGCCCGACTTCCCGCGCCCTGGAATCTGCTCCCACTCAGGTCCGATTCCCCATGTCCTGGAATGTGCTCCCACTTACGTCTGACTCTCCCATGCCCTGGAATAATTTCTCACTCAGGCCCAGCTCCTCACGCCCTGGAATGTGCTCCCACTCAGCTCTGACTCCCTCATGCCCTGGAATATTTTCCCACTAAGGCCCGATTCCCCACGCCCTGCAACGTGTTCCCACTCAGGTCTGACTCCCCTCACCCTGGAATGTGCTCCCACTCAGATCTGACTCCCATCATGTTGGAATGTGCTCCCACTAAGGTCCAACTTCTCTCACCCAGGAATGTGCTCCCACTCAGGTCCATCTCCCCACGCCCTGGAATGTGCTCCCACTCAGGTCTGACTCCCCCATGCCTTGGAATGTGTTCCCACTTAGGCCCGACTCCCCATGCCCTGGAAAATGCTACCACTCAAGTCGTACTCCCCATGCCCTGGAACGTGCTCCCACTCAGGTCCGACTCCCCACGCCCTGGAATGTGCTCCCACTCAGGTCTGACTCCCCACACGCTGGACTGTGCTCCCACTTAGGTCCGACTCATCTCACCCTGATATGTGCTCCCATTTAGTTCCGACACCTCACGCCCTGGAATGTGCTCCCACTCAGGTCCGACTCCCCACATGCTGGAATGTGCTCCCACTCAGGTCCGACTTCTCTCGCCCTGGAATATGCTCCCAATCAGGTCTGACTCCCCCATGCCCTGGAATGTGCTCCCACTCAGGTCTGACTCCCCATGCCCTGGAATATGCTACCACTCAGGTCATACTCCCCATGCCCTGGAATGTGCATGGATCTGACTCAGGACTGACTCCCCATGCCCTGGAATGTGTTCCCACTCAGGTCTGACTCCCCCATGCCCTGGAATGTGCTCCCACTCAGGCCCGACTCCCCACACCATGGAATGTGCTTCCACTCAGGTCTGACTCCCCACTCCCTGGAATGTGCTCCCACTCAGGTCCCACACCCCACGCGCTGGTATGTGCTCCCACTCAGGTCCGACTTCTCACGCCCTGGAATGTGCTCCCACTCAGGTCCGACTCCCCACGCCCTGGAATGTGCTCCTACTCAGGTCTGACTCCCCATGCCCTGGAATGTGCTCCCACTCAGGTCTGAATCCCCCATGCCCTGGAATGTGCTCCCACTCAGGTCCTATTTGTCACGTCATGGAATGTGCTCCCACTCGGGTCCTATTTGTCACGTCATGGATTGTGCTCCCACTCAGTTCCGACTCCCATGCCCTGGAAAGTGCTCCCACTCAGGTCCGACTCCCCATGCCCTGGAATGTGCTCCCGCTCATTTCCGACTCCACATGCCCTGGAATGTGCTCCCACTCAGGTCCGACTCCCCATGCCCTGGAATGTGCTCCCACCCAGTTCTGACTCCCCACACGCTGGAATGTGCTCCCACTCAGGTCTGACTCCTCTCACCCTGGAATGTGCTCCCACTCAGGTCCGACTCCCCATGCCCTGGAACGTGCTCCCTTTCAGGTCCGAATCCCCATGCCCGGTAATGTGCTCCCACTCAGGTCCGACTCCTCACACACTGGAATGCGTTCCCACTCAGGTCCGACACCCCATGCCCTGGAATGTGCTCCTACTCAGGTCCGACTCCCAATTTCCTGGAATGTGATCCCACTCAGGTCTGACTCACCACGCCCTGGAATGTGCTCCCACTCAGGTCTGACTCCCCACACGCTGGAATGTGCTCCCACTCAGGTCCGACTCCTCTCGCCCTGGAATGCGCTGCCACTTAGGTCTGACTCCACACGCCGTGGATTGTGCTCCCACTCAGGTTCGACTCCCCACGCCCTGGAATGTGCTCCCACTCAGGTCTGATTCCCCCATGCCCTGGAATGTGCTACACTCAGGTCCGACTCCCCATGTTCTGGAATGTGCTCCCACTCAGGTCCGACTCCTCTCGCCCTGAAATGTGCTCCCACTTAGGTCCGACTCTACACGCCGTGGATTGTGCTCCCACTCAGTTCCGACTCCCCATGCCCTGGAATGTGCTCCCACTCAGGTCTGACTCCCCCATGCCCTGGAATCTGCTCCCACATAGGCCCGACTCCCCATGCCCTGGAATATGCTTCCACTCAGGTCCGCATCCCCATGCCCTGGAATGTGCTCCCACTCAGGTTTGACTCCCCAAACGCTGGAATGTGCTCCCACTGAGATCCGACTCCTCTCACCCTGGAATGTGCTCCCATTTAGTTCCGAATCCTCACGTAGTGGAATGTGCTCCCACTCAGGTCCGACTCCCCATGCCCTGGAATGTGCTCCCACTCAGGAGCGACTCCCCATGCCCTGGAATGTGCTCACACTCAGGTCTGACTCCCTCTGCCCTGGAATGTGCTCCCACTCAGGTCTGACTTCTCTTGCCCTGGAATGTGCTCCAACACCGGTCCGACTCCCCACGCCCTGGAATGTGCTCCCACTCAGGTCCGATTCCTCACGCCGTGGAATGTGCTCCCACTCAGGTTCGACTCCCCAAGCCCTGGAATGTGCTCCCACTCAGGTCTGATTCCCCCATGCCCGGGACTGTGTTCCCACTTAGGCCCGACTCTCCATACCCTGGAATACGCTTCCACTCAGGTCCGACTCCCCATGCCCTTGAATGTGCTCTCACCCAGGTCGACTACCCACGCCCTGGAATGTGCTCCCACTCAGGTCTGACTCCCGACACGCTCGAATGTGCTCCCGCTCAGGTCCGACTCCTCTCGCCCTGGAATGTGCTCCCACTTAGGTCCAACTCCACACGCCGTGGATTGTGCTCCCACTCACTTCCGACTCCCCATGCACTGGATTGTGCTCCCACTCAGGTCTGTCTCCCCACGTCCTGGAATGTGCTCCCACTCATGTCTGACTCCCCTCGCCCTGGAATGAGTTCCGACTCATGTTCGACTTCTCTCGCCCTGGAATGTGCTCCCACTCAGGTCTGACTCCCCACGCCATGGAATGTGCTCCCACTCAGGTCTGACTCCCCCACGCCCTGGAATGTGCTCCCACTTAGGTCCGACTCCCCATGCCCAGGAATATGCTTCCACTCAGGTCCGACTCCCCAGGCCCTGGAATGTGATCCCACACAGGTCTGACTCCCCACACAATGGAATGTGCTCCCACTCAGGTCCGACTCCCCTTGCCCTGGAATGTGCTCCCACTCACATCCAACTCCCAACACCCCCAGAACATTCTCCCACTCAGATCTGACTCCCCACGCCCTGGAATGTGCTCCCACCCAGCACCGACTCTGCCTGCCCTGGAATGTGCTCCCACTCAAGTCCGATTCCCCACATGCTGGAATGTGCTCCCACTCAGGTCCTACTCCTCTCGCCCTGGAATGTGATCCCACTTAGGTCCATCTCCTCATGCCGTGGATTGTGCTCCCACTCAGTTCTGACTCCCCATGCCCTGGAAAGTGCTCCCACTCAGGTCCGACTCCCCACGCCCTGGAATGTGCTCCCGCTCATTTCCGACTCCACATGCCCTGGAATGTGCTCCCACTCAGGTCCGACTCCCCATGCCCTGGAATGTGCTCCCACCCAGTTCTGACTCCCCACACGCTGGAATGTGCTCCCACTCAGGTCTGACTCCTCTCACCCTGGCATGTGCTCCCACTCAGGTCCGACTCCCCATGCCCTGGAATGTGCTCCCACTCAGGTCCGACTCCTCACACACTGGAATGTGTTCCCACTCAGGTCCGACACCCCATGCCCTGGAATATGCTCCTACTCAGGTCCGACTCCCAATTTCCTGGAATGTGATCCCACTCAGGTCTGACTCCCCATGCCCTGGAATGTGCTCCCACTCAGGTCTGACTCCCCATGTCCTGGAACGTGCTCCCAATCAGATCTGACTCATCTCGCCCTGGAATGTGATGACACTCTGTTCCGACTCCCCATGTCCTGGAATTTGCTCCCGCTCAGGCCCGATTTCCCACGCCTTGGAATGTGCTCCCGCTCAGGTCCGATTCCCCATGTCCTGGAATGTGCTCCCACTCAGGTGTGACTCCCCCATGCCCTGGAATATTTTCCCACTCTGACTCGACTCCCCACGCCCTGGAATTTGCTCCCACTCAGGTCCGATTCCTCACGCCTTGGAATGTGCTCCCATTCAGTTCCGATTCCTCACGCCATGGAATGTGCTCCCACTCAGGTCCGACTCCTCACGCCGTGGAATGTGCTCCGACTCAGGTCTGACTCTCCCACGCCCTGGAATGTGCTCCTACTCGGGTCCGACTCCCAATGCCCTGTAATGTGCTCTCACTCAGGTCTGACTCCCCCACACCCTGAAATGTGCTCCCACTCAGTTCCGAATCCCAATGACATGGAATGTGCTCCCACTCCGGTCTGACTCCCCCACGCCTGGAATGTGCTCCCACTCAGGTCCGACTCCCCATGCCCTGGCACTTGCTCCCACTCAGTTCCAACTCCCCATGCCCTGGAATGTGCTCCCACTCAAGTCCGACTCCTCATGCCCTGGAATGTGTTCCCACTCAGGTCCGACTCGCCATGCCCTGGAATGTGCTCCCACTCAGGTCCGACTCCCAATGTCCTGGAATGTGCTCCCACTCAGGTCTGATTCCCCACGCCCTGGAATGTGCTCGCACTCAGGTCTGACTCCCCAAGTCTTGGAACGTGCTCCCACTCAGATCCGACTCTTCTCGCCCTGGAATGTGCTCACACTCAGGTCCGACTCTCCGTGTCCTGGAATGTACTCGCACTCAGGCCCGACTTCCCACGCCCTGGAATCTGCTCCCACTCAGGTCCGATTCCCCATGTCCTGGAATGTGCTCCCACTTACGTCTGACTCTCCCATGCCCTGGAATAATTTCTCACTCAGGCCCAGCTCCTCACGCCCTGGAATGTGCTCCCACTCAGCTCTGACTCCCTCATGCCCTGGAATATTTTCCCACTAAGGCCCGATTCCCCACGCCCTGCAATGTGTTCCCACTCAGGTCTGACTCCCCTCACCCTGGAATGTGCTCCCACTCAGATCTGACTCCCCACATGCTGGAATGTGCTCCCACTAAGGTCCAACTTCTCTCACCCAGGAATGTGCTCCCACTCAGGTCCATCTCCCCACGCCCTGGAATGTGCTCCCACTCAGGTCTGACTCCCCCATGCCTTGGAATGTGTTCCCACTTAGGCCCGACTCCACATGCCCTGGAATATGCTACCACTCATGTCGTACTCCCCATGCCCTGGAATGTGCTCCCACTCAGGTCTGACTCCCCACACGCTGGACTGTGCTCCCACTTAGGTCCGACTCATCTCACCCTGATATGTGCTCCCATTTAGTTCCGACACCTCACGCCCTGGAATGTGCTCCCAATCAGGTCTGACTCCCCCATGCCCTGGAATGTGCTCCCACTCAGGTCTGACTCCCCATGCCCTGGAATATGCTACCACTCAGGTCATACTCCCCATGCCCTGGAATGTGCATGGATCTGACTCAGGACTGACTCCCCATGCCCTGGAATGAGTTCCCACTCAGGTCTGAGTCCCCCATGCCCTGGAATGTGCTCCCACTCAGGCCCGACTCCCCACTCCCTGGAATGTGCTCCCACTCAGGTCCCACACCCCATGCGCTGGTATGTGCTCCCACTCAGGTCCGACTTCTCACGCCCTGGAATGTGCTCCCACTCAGGTCCGACTCCCCACGCCCTGGAATGTGCTCCTACTCAGGTCTGAGTCCCCATGCCCTGGAATGTGCTCCCACTCAGGTCTGACTCCCCCATGCCCTGGAATGTGCTCCCATAAAGTTCCGACTCCCCCATGCTCTGGAATGTGCTCCCACTCAGGTCCTATTTGTCACGTCATGGATTGTGCTCCCATTCAGTTCCGACTCCCCATGCCCTGGAAAGTGCTCCCACTCAGGTCCGACTCCCCACGCCCTGGAATGTGCTCCCGCTCACTTCCGACTCCACATGCCCTGGAATGTGCTCCCACTCAGGTCCGACTCCCCATGCCCTGGAATGTGCTCCCACCCAGTTCTGACTCCCCATACGCTGGAATGTGCTCCCACTCAGGTCCGAATCCCCATGCCCTGGAATGTGCTCCCACTCAGGTCCGACTCCTCACACACTGGAATGTGTTCCCACTCAGGTCCGATTCCTCACGCCTTGGAATGTGCTCCCATTCAGTTCCGATTCCTCACGCCATGGAATGTGCTCCCACTCAGGTCCGACTCCTCACGCCGTGGAATGTGCTCCGACTCAGGTCTGACTCTCCCACGCCCTGGAATGTGCTCCTACTCGGGTCCGACTCCCAATGCCCTGTAATGTGCTCTCACTCAGGTCTGACTCCCCCACACCCTGAAATGTGCTCCCACTCAGTTCCGAATCCCAATGACATGGAATGTGCTCCCACTCCGGTCTGACTCCCCCACGCCTGGAATGTGCTCCCACTCAGGTCCGACTCCCCATGCCCTGGCACTTGCTCCCACTCAGTTCCAACTCCCCATGCCCTGGAATGTGCTCCCACTCAAGTCCGACTCCTCATGCCCTGGAATGTGTTCCCACTCAGGTCCGACTCGCCATGCCCTGGAATGTGCTCCCACTCAGGTCCGACTCCCAATGTCCTGGAATGTGCTCCCACTCAGGTCTGATTCCCCACGCCCTGGAATGTGCTCGCACTCAGGTCTGACTCCCCAAGTCTTGGAACGTGCTCCCACTCAGATCCGACTCTTCTCGCCCTGGAATGTGCTCACACTCAGGTCCGACTCTCCGTGTCCTGGAATGTACTCGCACTCAGGCCCGACTTCCCACGCCCTGGAATCTGCTCCCACTCAGGTCCGATTCCCCATGTCCTGGAATGTGCTCCCACTTACGTCTGACTCTCCCATGCCCTGGAATAATTTCTCACTCAGGCCCAGCTCCTCACGCCCTGGAATGTGCTCCCACTCAGCTCTGACTCCCTCATGCCCTGGAATATTTTCCCACTAAGGCCCGATTCCCCACGCCCTGCAATGTGTTCCCACTCAGGTCTGACTCCCCTCACCCTGGAATGTGCTCCCACTCAGATCTGACTCCCCACATGCTGGAATGTGCTCCCACTAAGGTCCAACTTCTCTCACCCAGGAATGTGCTCCCACTCAGGTCCATCTCCCCACGCCCTGGAATGTGCTCCCACTCAGGTCTGACTCCCCCATGCCTTGGAATGTGTTCCCACTTAGGCCCGACTCCACATGCCCTGGAATATGCTACCACTCATGTCGTACTCCCCATGCCCTGGAATGTGCTCCCACTCAGGTCTGACTCCCCACACGCTGGACTGTGCTCCCACTTAGGTCCGACTCATCTCACCCTGATATGTGCTCCCATTTAGTTCCGACACCTCACGCCCTGGAATGTGCTCCCAATCAGGTCTGACTCCCCCATGCCCTGGAATGTGCTCCCACTCAGGTCTGACTCCCCATGCCCTGGAATATGCTACCACTCAGGTCATACTCCCCATGCCCTGGAATGTGCATGGATCTGACTCAGGACTGACTCCCCATGCCCTGGAATGAGTTCCCACTCAGGTCTGAGTCCCCCATGCCCTGGAATGTGCTCCCACTCAGGCCCGACTCCCCACTCCCTGGAATGTGCTCCCACTCAGGTCCCACACCCCATGCGCTGGTATGTGCTCCCACTCAGGTCCGACTTCTCACGCCCTGGAATGTGCTCCCACTCAGGTCCGACTCCCCACGCCCTGGAATGTGCTCCTACTCAGGTCTGAGTCCCCATGCCCTGGAATGTGCTCCCACTCAGGTCTGACTCCCCCATGCCCTGGAATGTGCTCCCATAAAGTTCCGACTCCCCCATGCTCTGGAATGTGCTCCCACTCAGGTCCTATTTGTCACGTCATGGATTGTGCTCCCATTCAGTTCCGACTCCCCATGCCCTGGAAAGTGCTCCCACTCAGGTCCGACTCCCCACGCCCTGGAATGTGCTCCCGCTCACTTCCGACTCCACATGCCCTGGAATGTGCTCCCACTCAGGTCCGACTCCCCATGCCCTGGAATGTGCTCCCACCCAGTTCTGACTCCCCATACGCTGGAATGTGCTCCCACTCAGGTCTGACTCCTCTCACCCTGGAATGTGCTCCCACTCAGGTCCGAATCCCCATGCCCTGGAATGTGCTCCCACTCAGGTCCGACTCCTCACACACTGGAATGTGTTCCCACTCAGGTCCGACACCCCATGCCCTGGAATGTGCTCCTACTCAGGTCCGACTCCCAATTTCCTGGAATGTGATCCCACTCAGGTCTGACTCCCCACGCCCTGGAATGTGCTCCCACTCAGGTCTGACTCCCCACACGCTGGAATGTGCTCCCACTCAGGTCCGACTCCTCACGCCCTGGAATGTGCTGCCACTTAGGTCTGACTCCACACGCCGTGGATTGTGCTCCCACTCAGGTACGACTCCCCACGCCCTGGAATGTGCTCCCACTCAGGTCTGATTCCCCCATGCCCTGGAATGTGATCCCACTTAGGCCCGACTCCCCATGCCCTGGAATGTGCTTACACTCAGGTTCGACTCCCCATGTTCTGGAATGTGCTCCCACTCAGGTCCGACTCCTCTCGCCCTGAAATGTGCTCCCACTTAGGTCCGACTCTACACGCCGTGGATTGTGCTCGCACTCAGGTCTGATTCCCCAAGTCTTGGAACGTGCTCCCACTCAGATCCGACTCATCTCGCCCTGGAATGTGCTCACACTCAGGTCCGACTCTCCGTGTCCTGGAAAGTGCTCCCACTCAGGCCCGACTTCCCACGTCAAGGAATGTGCTCCCACTCAGGTCCGATTCCCCATGTCCTGGAATGTGCTCCCACTTAGGTCTGACTCTCCCATGCCCTGGAATAATTTCTCACTCAGGCCCAACTCCTCACGCCCTGGAATGTGCTCCCACTCAGGTCTGACTCCCTCATGCCCTGGAATATTTTCCCACTCAGGCCCGATTCCCCACGCCCTGCAATGTGCTCCCACTCAGGTCTGACTCCCCTCACCCTGGAATGTGCTCCCACTCAGGTCTGACTCCCCACATGCTGGAATGTGCTCCCACTAAGTTCCGACTTCTCTCACCCAGGAATGTGCTCCCACTCAGGTCCATCTCCCCACACCCTGGAATGTGCTCCCACTCAGGTCTGACTCCCCCATGCCTTGGAATGTGTTCACACTAAGGCCCGACTCCCCATGCCCTGGAATATGCTACCACTCAGGACGTACTCCCCATGCCCTGGAATGTGCTCCCACTCAGGTCCGACTCCCCACGCCCTGGAATGTGCTCCCACTCAGGTCCGACTCATTTCACCCTGGTATGTGCTCCCATTTAGTTCCAACTCCTTACGCCATGGAATGTGCTCCCACTCAGGTCCGACTCCCCCCGCCCTGGAATGTGCTCCCACTCAGGTCCGATTCCTCACGCCTTGGAATGTGCTCCCACTCAGGTCCGACTCCCCATGCCCTGGAATGTGTTCCTACTCAGGTCCGACTCCCAATGTCCTGGAATGTGATCCCACTCAGGTCTGACTCCCCACACCCTGGAATGTGCTCCCACTCAGGTCTGACTCCCCATGTCCTGGAACGTGCTCCCACTCAGATCTGACTCATCTCGCCCTGGAATGTGATCACACTCTGGACCGACTCCCCGCGTCCTGGAATTTGCTCCCACTCAGGCCCGATTTCCCACGCCTTGGAATGTGCTCCCACTCAGGTCCGATTCCCCATGTCCTGGAATGTGCTCCCACTCAGGTCCGACTCCCCATGCCCTGGAATGTGCTCCCACTCAGGTGTGACTCCCCCATGACCTGGAATATTTTCCCACTCTGACTCGACTCCACACGCCCTGTATTGTGCTCCCACTCAGATCCGATTCCTCACGCCGTGGAATGTGCTCCCATTCAGTTCCGATTCCTCACGCCATGGAATGTGCTCCCACTCAGGTCCGACTCCCCAAGCCCTGGAATGTGCTCCCACTCAGGTGTGACTCCCCCATGCCCTGGAATATTTTCCCACTCTGACTCGACTCCCCACGCCCTGGAATTTGCTCCCACTCAGGTCCGATTCCTCACGCCTTGGAATGTGCTCCCATTCAGTTCCGATTCCTCACGCCATGGAATGTGCTCCCACTCAGGTCCGACTCCTCACGCCGTGGAATGTGCTCCGACTCAGGTCTGACTCTCCCACGCCCTGGAATGTGCTCCTACTCGGGTCCGACTCCCAATGCCCTGTAATGTGCTCTCACTCAGGTCTGACTCCCCCACACCCTGAAATGTGCTCCCACTCAGTTCCGAATCCCAATGACATGGAATGTGCTCCCACTCCGGTCTGACTCCCCCACGCCTGGAATGTGCTCCCACTCAGGTCCGACTCCCCATGCCCTGGCACTTGCTCCCACTCAGTTCCAACTCCCCATGCCCTGGAATGTGCTCCCACTCAAGTCCGACTCCTCATGCCCTGGAATGTGTTCCCACTCAGGTCCGACTCGCCATGCCCTGGAATGTGCTCCCACTCAGGTCCGACTCCCAATGTCCTGGAATGTGCTCCCACTCAGGTCTGATTCCCCACGCCCTGGAATGTGCTCGCACTCAGGTCTGACTCCCCAAGTCTTGGAACGTGCTCCCACTCAGATCCGACTCTTCTCGCCCTGGAATGTGCTCACACTCAGGTCCGACTCTCCGTGTCCTGGAATGTACTCGCACTCAGGCCCGACTTCCCACGCCCTGGAATCTGCTCCCACTCAGGTCCGATTCCCCATGTCCTGGAATGTGCTCCCACTTACGTCTGACTCTCCCATGCCCTGGAATAATTTCTCACTCAGGCCCAGCTCCTCACGCCCTGGAATGTGCTCCCACTCAGCTCTGACTCCCTCATGCCCTGGAATATTTTCCCACTAAGGCCCGATTCCCCACGCCCTGCAATGTGTTCCCACTCAGGTCTGACTCCCCTCACCCTGGAATGTGCTCCCACTCAGATCTGACTCCCCACATGCTGGAATGTGCTCCCACTAAGGTCCAACTTCTCTCACCCAGGAATGTGCTCCCACTCAGGTCCATCTCCCCACGCCCTGGAATGTGCTCCCACTCAGGTCTGACTCCCCCATGCCTTGGAATGTGTTCCCACTTAGGCCCGACTCCACATGCCCTGGAATATGCTACCACTCATGTCGTACTCCCCATGCCCTGGAATGTGCTCCCACTCAGGTCTGACTCCCCACACGCTGGACTGTGCTCCCACTTAGGTCCGACTCATCTCACCCTGATATGTGCTCCCATTTAGTTCCGACACCTCACGCCCTGGAATGTGCTCCCACTCAGGTCCGACTCCCCACATGCTGGAATGTGCTCCCACTCAGGTCCGACTTCTCTCGCCCTGGAATGTGCTCCCAATCAGGTCTGACTCCCCCATGCCCTGGAATGTGCTCCCACTCAGGTCTGACTCCCCATGCCCTGGAATATGCTACCACTCAGGTCATACTCCCCATGCCCTGGAATGTGCATGGATCTGACTCAGGACTGACTCCCCATGCCCTGGAATGAGTTCCCACTCAGGTCTGAGTCCCCCATGCCCTGGAATGTGCTCCCACTCAGGCCCGACTCCCCACTCCCTGGAATGTGCTCCCACTCAGGTCCCACACCCCATGCGCTGGTATGTGCTCCCACTCAGGTCCGACTTCTCACGCCCTGGAATGTGCTCCCACTCAGGTCCGACTCCCCACGCCCTGGAATGTGCTCCTACTCAGGTCTGAGTCCCCATGCCCTGGAATGTGCTCCCACTCAGGTCTGACTCCCCCATGCCCTGGAATGTGCTCCCATAAAGTTCCGACTCCCCCATGCTCTGGAATGTGCTCCCACTCAGGTCCTATTTGTCACGTCATGGATTGTGCTCCCATTCAGTTCCGACTCCCCATGCCCTGGAAAGTGCTCCCACTCAGGTCCGACTCCCCACGCCCTGGAATGTGCTCCCGCTCACTTCCGACTCCACATGCCCTGGAATGTGCTCCCACTCAGGTCCGACTCCCCATGCCCTGGAATGTGCTCCCACCCAGTTCTGACTCCCCACACGCTGGAATGTGCTCCCACTCAGGTCTGACTCCTCTCACCCTGGAATGTGCTCCCACTCAGGTCCGAATCCCCATGCCCTGGAATGTGCTCCCACTCAGGTCCGACTCCTCACACACTGGAATGTGTTCCCACTCAGGTCCGACACCCCATGCCCTGGAATGTGCTCCTACTCAGGTCCGACTCCCAATTTCCTGGAATGTGATCCCACTCAGGTCTGACTCCCCACGCCCTGGAATGTGCTCCCACTCAGGTCTGACTCCCCACACGCTGGAATGTGCTCCCACTCAGGTCCGACTCCTCACGCCCTGGAATGTGCTGCCACTTAGGTCTGACTCCACACGACGTGGATTGTGCTCCCACTCAGGTACGACTCCCCACGCCCTGGAATGTGCTCCCACTCAGGTCTGATTCCCCCATGCCCTGGAATGTGATCCCACTTAGGCCCGACTCCCCATGCCCTGGAATGTGCTTACACTCAGGTTCGACTCCCCATGTTCTGGAATGTGCTCCCACTCAGGTCCGACTCCTCTCGCCCTGAAATGTGCTCCCACTTAGGTCCGACTCTACACGCCGTGGATTGTGCTCGCACTCAGGTCTGATTCCCCAAGTCTTGGAACGTGCTCCCACTCAGATCCGACTCATCTCGCCCTGGAATGTGCTCACACTCAGGTCCGACTCTCCGTGTCCTGGAAAGTGCTCCCACTCAGGCCCGACTTCCCACGTCAAGGAATGTGCTCCCACTCAGGTCCGATTCCCCATGTCCTGGAATGTGCTCCCACTTAGGTCTGACTCTCCCATGCCCTGGAATAATTTCTCACTCAGGCCCAACTCCTCACGCCCTGGAATGTGCTCCCACTCAGGTCTGACTCCCTCATGCCCTGGAATATTTTCCCACTCAGGCCCGATTCCCCACGCCCTGCAATGTGCTCCCACTCAGGTCTGACTCCCCTCACCCTGGAATGTGCTCCCACTCAGGTCTGACTCCCCACATGCTGGAATGTGCTCCCACTAAGTTCCGACTTCTCTCACCCAGGAATGTGCTCCCACTCAGGTCCATCTCCCCACACCCTGGAATGTGCTCCCACTCAGGTCTGACTCCCCCATGCCTTGGAATGTGTTCACACTAAGGCCCGACTCCCCATGCCCTGGAATATGCTACCACTCAGGACGTACTCCCCATGCCCTGGAATGTGCTCCCACTCAGGTCCGACTCCCCACGCCCTGGAATGTGCTCCCACTCAGGTCCGACTCATCTCACCCTGGTATGTGCTCCCATTTAGTTCCAACTCCTTACGCCATGGAATGTGCTCCCACTCAGGTCCGACTCCCCCCGCCCTGGAATGTGCTCCCACTCAGGTCCGATTCCTCACGCCTTGGAATGTGCTCCCGCTCAGGTCCGACTCCCCATGCCCTGGAATGTGTTCCTACTCAGGTCCGACTCCCAATGTCCTGGAATGTGATCCCACTCAGGTCTGACTCCCCACACCCTGGAATGTGCTCCCACTCAGGTCTGACTCCCCATGTCCTGGAACGTGCTCCCACTAAGATCTGACTCATCTCGCCCTGGAATGTGATCACACTCTGGACCGACTCCCCGCGTCCTGGAATTTGCTCCCACTCAGGCCCGATTTCCCACGCCTTGGAATGTGCTCCCACTCAGGTCCGATTCCCCATGTCCTGGAATGTGCTCCCACTCAGGTCCGACTCCCCATGCCCTGGAATGTGCTCCCACTCAGGTGTGACTCCCCCATGACCTGGAATATTTTCCCACTCTGACTCGACTCCACACGCCCTGTATTGTGCTCCCACTCAGGTCCGATTCCTCACGCCGTGGAATGTGCTCCCATTCAGTTCCGATTCCTCACGCCATGGAATGTGCTCCCACTCAGGTCCGACTCCTCACGCCGTGGAATGTGCTCCGACTCAGGTCTGACTCTCCCACGCCCTGATATGTGCTCCTACTCAGGACCGACTCCCAATGCCCTTGGAATGTGCTCTCACTCAGGTCTGACTCCCCCACACCCTGAAATGTGCTCCCACTCAGTTCCGTCTCCCAATGAGCTGGAATGTGCTCCCACTCCGGTCAGACTCCCCCACGCCCTGGAATGTGCTCCCACTCAGGTCCGACTCCCCATGCCCTGGCACGTGCTCCCACTCAGTTCCAACTCCCCATGCCCTGGAATGTGCTCCCACTCAAGTCCGACTCCTCATGCCCTGGAATGTGTTCCCACTCAGGTCCGACTCGCCATGCCCTGGAATGTGCTCGCACTCAGGTCTGACTCCCCAAGTCTTGGAACGTGCTCCCACTCAGATCCGACTCATCTCGCCCTGGAATGTGCTCACACTCGGGTCCGACTCTCCGCGTCCTGGAAAGTGCTCCCACTCAGGCCCGACTTCCCACGCCCTGGAATGTGCTCCCACTCAGGTCCGATTCCCCATGACCTGGAATGTGCTCCCACTTCGGTCTGACTCTCCCATGCCCTGGAATAATTTCTCACTCAGGCCCAACTCTTCACGCCCTGGAATGTGCTCCCACTCAGGTCTGGCTCCCTCATGCCCTGGAATATTTTCCCACTCAGGCCCGATTCCCCTCACCCTGGAATGTGCGCCCACTCAGGTCTGACTCCCCACATGATGGAATGTGCTCCCACTAAGGTCCGACTTCTCTCACCCAGGAATGTGCTCCCACTCAGGTCCATCTCCCCACACCCTGGAGTGTGCTCCCACTCAGGTCCGACTCCCCATGCCCTGGATTGTGCTCCCACTCAGGTCTGTCTCCCCATGTCCTGGAATGTGCTCCCACTCATGTCTGACTTCCCTCGCCCTGGAATGAGCTACGACTCATGTTTGACTTCTCACGCCCTGGAATGTGCTCCCACTCAGGTCCGACTCCCCACACCCTGGAATGTGCTCCCACTCAGGTCTGACTCCCCCATGCCCTGGAATCTGCTCCCACATAGGCCCGACTCCCCATGCCCTGGAATGTGCTCCCAGTCAGGTCCGACTCCCCAGGACCCGCAATGTGCTCCCACTCAGGTCTGACTCCCCACACGCTGGAATGTGCTCCCACTGAGGTCCGACTCCTCTCGCCCTGGAAAGTGCTCCCATTTAGTTCCGACTCTTCACGCCGTGGAATGTGCTCCCACTCAGGTCCGACTCCCCATGCCCTGGAATGTGCTCCCACTCAGGTCCGACTCCCCATGCCCTGGAATGTGCTCACACTCAGGTCTGACTCCCCCTGCCCTGGAATGTGCTCCCACTCAGGTCTGACTTCTCTCGCCCTGGAAAGTGCTCCAACACAGTTCCGTCTCCCCATGCCCTGGAATGTGCTCGAACTCAGGTCCGATTCCTCACGCCGTGGAATGTGCTCCCACTCAGGTTCGACTCCCCAAGCCCTGGAATGTGCTCCCACTCAGGTCTGATTTCCCAATGCCCTGGAATGTGTTCCAACTTACGGCCGACTCCCCAAGCCCTGGAATACGCTTCCACTCAGGTCCGACTCCCAATGACCTGGAATGTGCTCCCACACCGGTCTGACTCCCCCACGCCCTGGAATGTGCTCCCACTCAGGTCCGACTCCCCATGCCCTGGCACGTGCTCCCACTCAGTTCCAACGCCCCATGCACTGGAATGTGCTCCCACTCAAGTCCGACTCCTCACGCCCTGGAATGTGTTCCCACTCAGGTCCGACTCGCCATGCCCTGGAATGTGCTCCCACTCAGGTCCGACTCCCAATGTCCTGGAATGTGCTCCCACTCAGGTCTGATTCCCCACGCCCTGGAATGTGCTCGCACTCAGGTCTGATTCCCCAAGTCTTGGAACGTGCTCCCACTCAGATCCGACTCATCTCGCCCTGGAATGTGCTCACACTCAGGTCCGACTCTCGGTGTCCTGGAAAGTGCTCCCACTCAGGCCCGACTTCCCACGTCAAGGAATGTGCTCCCACTCAGGTCCGATTCCCCATGTCCTGGAATGTGCTCCCACTTAGGTCTGACTCTCCCATGCCCTGGAATAATTTCTCACTCAGGCCCAACTCCTCACGCCCTGGAATGTGCTCCCACTCAGGTCTGACTCCCTCATGCCCTGGAATATTTTCCCACTCAGGCCCGATTCCCCACGCCCTACAATGTGCTCCCCCTCAGGTCTGACTCCCCTCACCCTGGAATGTGCTCCCACTCAGGTCTGACTTCCCACATGCTGGAATGTGCTCCCACTAAGGCCCGACTTCTCTCACTCAGGAATGTGCTCCCACTCAGGTCCATCTCCCCACACCCTGGAATGTGCTCCCACTCAGTCTGACTCCCCCATGCCTTGGAATGTGTTCCCACTAAGGCCCGACTCCCCATGCCCTGGAATATGCTACCACTCAGGTCGTACTCCCCATGCCCCGGAATGTGCTCCCACTCAGGTCCGACTCCCCACGCCCTGGAATGTGCTCCCACTCAGGTCCGACTCATCTTACCCTGGTATGTGCTCCCATTTAGTTCCAACTCCTTACGCCATGGAATGTGCTCCCACTCAGGTCCGACTCCCCCCGCCCTGGAATGTGCTATCACTCATGTCCGATTCCTCACGCCTTGGAATGTGCTCCCGCTCAGGTCCGACTCCCCATGCCCTGGAATGTGATCCCACTCAGGTCTGACTCCCCACACCCTGGAATGTGCTCCCACTCAGGTCTGACTCCCCATGTCCTGGAACGTGCTCCTACTCAGATCTGACTCATCTCGCCCTGGAATGTGATCACACTCTGGACCGACTCCCCGCGTCCTGGAATTTGCTCCCACTCAGGCCCGATTTCCCACGCCTTGGAATGTGCTCCCACTCAGGTCCGATTCCCCATGTCCTGGAATGTGCTCCCACTCAGGTCCGACTCCCCATGCCCTGGAATGTGCTCCCACTCAGGTGTGACTCCCCCATGACCTGGAATATTTTCCCACTCTGACTCGACTCCACACGCCCTGTATTGTGCTCCCACTCAGGTCCGATTCCTCACGCCGTGGAATGTGCTTCCATTCAGTTCCGATTCCTCACGCCATGGAATGTGCTCCCACTCAGGTCCGACTCCTCACGCCGTGGAATGTGCTCCGACTCAGGTCTGACTCTCCCACGCCCTGGAATGTGCTCCTACTCAGGACGGACTCCCAATGCCCTGGAATGTGCTCTCACTCAGGTCTGACTCCCCCACACCCTGAAATGTGCTCCCACTCAGTTCCGTCTCCCAATGACCTGGAATGTGCTCCCACTCCGGTCAGACTCCCCCACGCCCTGGAATGTGCTCCCACTCAGGTCCGACTCCCCATGCCCTGGCACGTGCTCCCACTCAGGTCCAACTCCCCATGCCATGGAATGTGCTCCCACTCAAGTCCGACTCCTCACGCCCTGGAATGTGTTCCCACTCAGGTCCGACTCGCCATGCCCTGGAATGTGCTCGCACTCAGGTCTGACTCCCCATGGCTTGGAACGTGCTCCCACTCAGATCCGACTCATCTCGCCCTGGAATGTGCTCACACTCGGGTCCGACTCTTCGCGTCCTGAAAGTCCTCCCACTCAGGCCCGACTTCCCACGCCCTGGAATGTGCTCCCACTCAGGTCCGATTCCCCATGTCCTGGAATGTGCTCCCACTTAGGTCTGACTCTCCCATGCCCTGGAATAATTTCTCACTCAGGCCCAACTCTTCACGCCCTGGAATGTGCTCCCACTCAGGTCTGACTCCCTCATGCCCTGGAATATTTTCCCACTCAGGCCCGATTCCCCACGCCCTGCAAAGTGCTCCCACTCAGGTGTGACTCCCCTCACCCTGGAATGTGCTCTCACTCAGGTCTGACTCCCCACATGCTGGAATGTGCTCCCACTAAGGTCCGACTTGTCTCACCCAGGAATGTGCTCCCACTCAGGTCCATCTCTCCACACCCTGGAATGTGCTCCCACTCAGGTCTGAATCCCCCATGCCTTGGAATGTGTTTGCACTTAGGCCCGACTCCCCATGCCCTGGAATATGCTACCACTTAGGTCGTACTCGCCATGCCCTGGAATGAGCTCCCACTCAGGTCCGACTCCCCACGCCCTGGAATGTGCTCCCACTTAGGTCCGACTCTCCATGCCCTGGAATATGCTTCCACTCAGGTCCGACTCCCCATGCCCTGGAATGTGATCCCACTCAGGTCCGACTCCCCAGGCCCTGGAATGTGCTCCCACACTGGTCTGACTCCCCACACGATGGAATGTGCTCCCACTGAGGTCCGACTCCTCTCGCCCTGGAATGTGCTCCCATTCAGTTCCGACTCCTCACGCCGTGGAATGTGCTCCCACTCAGGTCCAACTCCCCTTGCCCGAAAATGTGCTCCCACCCAGTTCTGACTCCCCACACGCTGGAATGTGCTCCCACTCAGGTCTGACTCCTCTCACCCTGGAATGTGCTCCCACTCAAGTCCGACTCCTCACGCCCTGGAATGTGCTCCCACTCAGGTCCGACTCCCAATGTCCTGGAATGTGCTCCCACTCAGGTCTGACTCCCCACGCCCTGGAATGTGCTCGCACTCAGGTCTGATTCCCCAAGTCTTGGAACGTGCTCCCACTCAGATCTGACTCATCTCGCCCTGGAATGTGCTCACACTCAGGTCCGACTCTCCGTGTCCTGGAAAGTGCTCCCACTCAGGCCCGACTTCCCACGTCAAGGAATGTGCTCCCACTCAGGTCCGATTCCCCATGTCCTGGAATGTGCTCCCACTTAGGTCTGACTCTCCCATGCCCTGGAATAATTTCCCACTCAGGCCCAACTCCTCACGCCCTGGAATGTGCTCCCACTCAGGTCTGACTCCCTCATGCCCTGGAATATTTTCCCACTCAGGCCCGGTTCCCCACGCCCTGCAATATGCTCCCACTCAGGTCTGACTCCCCTCACCCTGGAATGTGCTCCCACTCAGGTCTGACTCCCCACATGCTGGAATGTGCTCCCACTAAGGTCCGACTTCTCTCACCCAGGAATGTGCTCTCACTCAGGTCCATCTCCCCACACCCTGGAATATGCTACCACTCAGGTCGTACTCCCCATGCCCTGGAATGTGCTCCCACTCAGGTCCGACTCCGCACGCCCTGGAATGTGCTCCCACTCAGGTCCGACTCATCTCACGCTGGTATGTGCTCCCATTTAGTTCCGACTCCTTACGCCATGGAATGTGCTCCCACTCAGGTCCGACTCCCCACGCCCTGGAATGTGCTCCCACTCAGGTCCGATTCCTCACGCCTTGGAATGTACTGCCGCTCAGGTCCGACTCCCCATGCCCTGGAATGTGTTCTACTCAGCTCCAACTCCCAATGTCCTGGAATGTGATCCCACTCAGGTCTGACTCCCCATGTCCTGGAACGTTCTCCCACTCAGATCTGACTCATCTCGCCCTGGAATGTGATCACACTCTGGATCGACTCCCCGTGTCCTGGAATTTGCTCCCACTCAGGCCCGATTTCCCACGCCTTGGAATGTGCTCCCACTCAGGTCCGATTCCCCATGTCCTGAAAAGTGCTCCCACTCAGGTCCGACTCCCCATGCCCTGGAATGTGCTCCCACTCAGGTGTGACTCCCCCATGCCCTGGAATATTTTCCCACTCTGACTCGACTCCACACGCCCTGGAATGTGCTCCCACTCAGGTCCAATTCCTCACGCCGTGGAATGTGCTCCCATTCAGTTCCGATTCCTCACGCCATGGAATGTGCTCCCACTCAGGTCCGACTCCTCACGTCGTGGAATGTGCTCCGACTCAGGTCTGACTCTCCCACGCCCTGGAATGTGCTCCGACTCAGGTCCGACTCCCAATGCCCTGCAATGTGCTCGCACTCAGGTCTGACTCCCCGACGCCCTGAAATGTGCTCCCACTTAGATCCGTCTCCCAATGACCTGGAATGTGCTCCCACTCCGGTCAGACTCCCCCACGCCCTGGAATGTGCTCCCACTCAGGTCCGACTCCCCATGCCCTGGCACGTGCTCCCACTCAGTTCCAACTCCCCATGCCCTGGAATGTGCTCCCACTCAAGTCCGACTCCTCACGCCCTGGAATGTGTTCCCACTCAGGTCCGACTCGCCATGCCATGGAATGTGCTCCCACTCAGGTCTGACTCCCCACGCCCTGGAATCTGCTCGCACTCAGGTCTGACTCCCCAAGTCTTGGAACGTGCTCCCACTCAGATCCGACTCATCTCGCCCTGGAATGTGCTCACACTCGGGTCCGACTCTCCGTGTCCTGGAAAGTGCTCCCACTCAGGCCCGACTTCCCACGCCCTGGAATGTGCTCCCACTCAGTTCCGACTCCCAATGACCTGGAATGTGCTCCCACTCCGGTCTGACTCCCCCACGCCATGGAATATGCTCCCACTCAGGTCCGACTCCCCATGCCCTGGCACGTGCTCCCACTCAGTTCCAACTCCCCATGCCCTGGAATGTGCTCCCACTCAACTCCGACTCCTCACGCCCTGGAATGTGTTCCCACTCAGGTCCGACTCGCCATGCCCTGGAATGTGCTCCCACTCAGGTCCGACTCCCAATGTCCTGGAATGTGCTCCCACTCAGGTCTGACTCCCCACGCCCTGGAATGTGCTCGCACTCAGGTCTGATTCCCCAAGTCTTGGAACGTGCTCCCACTCAGATCCGACTCATCTCGCCCTGGAATGTGCTCACACTCAGGTCCGACTCTCCGTGTCCTGGAAAGTGCTCCCACTCAGGCCCGACTTCCCACGTCAAGGAATGTGCTCCCACTCAGGTCCGATTCCCCATGTCCTGGAATGTGCTCCCACTTAGGTCTGACTCTCCCATGCCCTGGAATAATTTCTCACTCAGGCCCAACTCCTCACGCCCTGGAATGTGCTCCCACTCAGGTCTGACTCCCTCATGCCCTGGAATATTTTCCCACTCAGGCCCGATTCCCCACGCCCTGCAATATGCTCCCACTCAGGTCTGACTCCCCTCACCCTGGAATGTGCTCCCACTCCCCACATGCTGGAATGTGCTCCCACTAAGGTCCGACTTCTCTCACCCAGGAATGTGCTCTCACTCAGGTCCATCTCCCCACACCCTGGAATGTGCTCCCACTCAGGTCTGACTCCCCCATGCCTTGGAATGTGTTCCCACTAAGGCCCGACTCCCCATGCCCTGGAATATGCTACCACTCAGGTCGTACTCCCCATGCCCTGGAATGTGCTCCCACTCAGGTCCGACTCCCCACGCCATGGAATGTGCTCCCACTCAGGTCCGACTCATCTCACCCTGGTATGTGCTCCCATTTAGTTCCGACTCCTTACGCCATGGAATGTGCTCCCACTCAGGTCCGACTCCCCACGCCCTGGAATGTGCTCCCACTCAGGTCCGATTCCTCACGCCTTGGAATGTGCTCCCGCTCAGGTCTGACTCCCCATGCCCTGGAATGTGTTCCTACTCAGGTCCGACTCCAAATGTCCTGGAATATGATCCCACTCAGGTCTGACTCCCCACACCCTGGAATGTGCTCCCACTCAGGTCTGACTCCCCATGTCCTGGAACGTGCTCCCACTCAGATCTGACTCATCTCGCCCTGGAATGTGCTCACACTCAGGTCCGACTCTCCGTGTCCTGGAAAGTGCTCCCACTCAGGCCCGACTTCCCACGTCAAGGAATGTGCTCCCACTCAGGTCCGATTCCCCATGTCCTGGAATGTGCTCCCACTTAGGTCTGACTCTCCCATGCCCTGGAATAATTTCTCACTCAGGCCCAACTCCTCACGCCCTGGAATGTGCTCCCACTCAGGTCTGACTCCCTCATGCCCTGGAATATTTTCCCACTCAGGCCCGATTCCCCACGCCCTGCAATATGCTCCCACTCAGGTCTGACTCCCCTCACCCTGGAATGTGCTCCCACTCCCCACATGCTGGAATGTGCTCCCACTAAGGTCCGACTTCTCTCACCCAGGAATGTGCTCTCACTCAGGTCCATCTCCCCACACCCTGGAATGTGCTCCCACTCAGGTCTGACTCCCCCATGCCTTGGAATGTGTTCCCACTAAGGCCCGACTCCCCATGCCCTGGAATATGCTACCACTCAGGTCGTACTCCCCATGCCCTGGAATGTGCTCCCACTCAGGTCCGACTCCCCACGCCCTGGAATGTGCTCCCACTCAGGTCCGACTCATCTCACCCTGGTATGTGCTCCCATTTAGTTCCGACTCCTTACGCCATGGAATGTGCTCCCACTCAGGTCCGACTCCCCACGCCCTGGAATGTGCTCCCACTCAGGTCCGATTCCTCACGCCTTGGAATGTGCTCCCGCTCAGGTCTGACTCCCCATGCCCTGGAATGTGTTCCTACTCAGGTCCGACTCCAAATGTCCTGGAATATGATCCCACTCAGGTCTGACTCCCCACACCCTGGAATGTGCTCCCACTCAGGTCTGACTCCCCATGTCCTGGAACGTGCTCCCACTCAGATCTGACTCATCTCGCCCTGGAATTTGATCACACTCTGGACCGACTCCCCGTGTCCTGGAATTTGCTCCCACTCAGGCCCGATTTCCCACGCCTTGGAATGTGCTCCCGCTCAGGTCAGACTCCCCATGTCCTGGACTGTGATCCCACTCAGGTCCAACTCCCCATGCCCTGGAATGTGCTCCCTCTCAGGTGTGACTCCCCCATGCCCTGGAATATTTTCCCACTCTGACTCAACTCCCCACGCCCTGGAATGTGCTCCCACTCAGGTCCGATTCCTCACGCCGTGGAATGTGCTCCCATTCAGTTCCGATTCCTCACGCCATGGAAAGTGCTCCCACTCAGGTCCGACTCCTCACGTCGTGGAATGTGCTCCGACTCAGGTCTGACTCTCCCACGCCCTGGAATGTGCTCCTACTCAGGTCCGACTCCCAATGCCCTGGAATGTGCTCGCACTCAGGTCTGACTCCCCCATGCCCTGAAATGTGCTCCCAGTCAGATCCGTCTCCCAATGACCTGGAATGTGCTCCCACTCCGGTCAGACTCCCCCACGCCCTGGAATATGCTCCCACTCAGGTCCGACTCCCCATGCCCTGGCACGTGCTCCCACTCAGTTCCAACTCCCCATGCCCTGGAATGTGCTCCCACTCAAGTCCGACTCCTCACGCCCTGGAATGTGTTCCCACTCAGGTCCGACTCGCCATGCCCTGGAATGTGCTCCCACTCAGGTCTGACTCCCAATGTCCTGGAATGTGCTCCCACTCAGGTCTGACTCCCCACGCCCTGGAATCTGCTCGCACTCAGGTCTGACTCCGCAGGTCTTGGAACGTGCTCCCACTCAGATCCGACTCATCTCGCCCTGGAATGTGCTCACACTCGGGTCCGACTCTCGGTGTCCTGGAAAGTGCTCCCACTCAGGCCCGGCTTCCCACGCCCTGGAATGTGCTCCCACTCAGGTCCGATTCCCCATGTCCTGGAATGTGCTCCAACTTAGGTCTGACTCTCCAATGCCCTGGAATAATTTCTCACTCAGGCCCAACTCCTCACGCCCTGGAACGTGCTCCCACTCATGACCGACTCATCTCACCCTGGTATGTGCTCCCATTTAGTTCCGACTCCTTACACCATGGAATGTGCTCCCACTCAGGTCCGACTACCCACATGCTGGAATGTGCTTCCACTCAGGTCCGACTTCTCTCGCCCTGGAATGTGCTCCCAATCAGGTCCGACTGCCCACGCCCTGGAATGTGCTCACACTCAGGTCCGATTCCTCACGCCTTGGAATGTGCTCCCGCTCACATCCGACTCCCCATGCCCTGGAATGTGCTCCCGCTAAGGTCTGACTGCCCTCACACTGGAATGTGCTCCCACTCAGGTCTGAATCCCCACATGCTGGAATGTGCTTGTACTCAGGTCTGACATCTCTCGCCCTGGAATGTGCTCCCTTTCAGGTCCGACACCCCGCACCCTGGAATGTGCTCCCACTCAGGTCTGACTCCCCCATGCCCTGCAATGTGTTCCCACTTAGGCCCGACTCCCCATTCCCTGGAATATGCTTCCACTCAGGTCGTACTCCCCATGCCCTGGAATGTGCTCCCACTCAGTTCCGACTCCCCACTCCCTGGAATGTGCTCCCACTCAGGTCTCACTCCCCACACGCTGGAATGTGCTCCCACTCAGGTCCAACTCCTCGCGCCCTGGAATGTGCTCCCACTTAGGTCCGACTCCACACGCCGTGGAGTGTGCTCCCACTCAGGTCCGACTCCCCATGCCCTGGATTGTGCTCCCACTCAGGTCTGTCTCCCCACGTCCTGGAATGTGCTCCCACTCATGTCTGACTCCCCTCGCCCTGGAATGAGCTACGACTCATGTTTGACCTCTCTCGCCCTGGAATGTTCTCCCACTCAGGTCCGATTCCCCACACCCTGGAATGTGCTCCCACTCAGGTCTGACTCCCCCATGCCCTGGAATCTGCTCCCAGTCAGGTCCGACTCCCCAGGACCTGCAATGTGCTTCCACTCAGGTCTGACTCCCCACGCGCTGGAATGTGCTCCCACCGAGGTCCGACTCCTCACGCCGTGGAATGTGCTCCCACTCAGGTCCGACTCCCCATGCTCTGGAATATGCTCCCAATCAGGTCCGACTCCCCATGCCCTGGAATGTGCTCACACTCAGGTCTGACTCCCCCTGCCCTGGAATGTGCTCCCACTCAGGTCTGACTTGTCTCGCCCTGGAAAGTGCTCCAACACAGGTCCGACTCCCCACGCCCTGGAATGTGCTCCTACTCAGGTCCGATTCCTCACGCCGTGGAATGTGCTCCCACTCAGGATCGACTCCCCAAGCCCTGGAATGTGCTCCCACTCAGGTCTGATTTCCCAATGCCCTGGAATGTGTTCCCACTTACGGCCGACTCCCCATGCCCTGGAATACGCTTCCACTCAGGTCCGACTCCCAAAGACCTGGAATGTGCGCCCACTCCGGTCTGACTCCCCCACGCCCTGGAATGTGCTCCCACTCAGGTCCGACTCCCCATGCCCTGGCATGTGCTCCCACTCAGTTCCAAATCCCCATGCCCTGGAATGTGCTCCCACTCAAGTCCGACTCCTCATGCCCTGGAATGTGTTCCCACTCAGGTCCGACTCGCCATGCCCTGGAATGTCCTCCCACTCAGGTCCGACTCCCAATGTCCTGGAATGTGCTCCCACTCAGGTCTGACTCCCCACGCCCTGGAATGTGCTCGCACTCAGGTCTGATTCCCCAAGTCTTGGAACGTGCTCCCACTCAGAGCCGACTCATCTCGCCCTGGAATGTGCTCACACTCAGGTCCGACTCTCCGTGTCCTGGAAAGTGCTCCCACTCAGGCCCGAATTAGCACGTCAAGGAATGTGCTCCCACTCAGGTCCGATTCCCCATGTCCTGGAATGTGCTCCCACTTAGGTCTGACTCTCCCATGCCCTGGAATAATTTCTCACTCAGGCCCACCTCCTCACGCCCTGGAATGTGCTCCCACTCAGGTCTGACTCCCTCATGCCCTGGAATATTTTCCCACTCAGGCCCGATTCCCCACGCCCTGCAATGTGCTCCCAATCAGGTCTGACTCCCCTCACCCTGGAATGTGCTCCCACTCAGGTCTGACTCCCCGCATGCTGGTATGTGCTCCCACTAAGGTCCGACTTCTCTCACCCAGGAATGTGCTCCCACTCAGGTCCATCTCCCCACACCCTGGAATGTGCTCCCACTCAGGTCTGACTCCCCCATGCCTTGGAATGTGCTCCCACTCATGTCTGACTCCCCTCGCCCTGGAATGAGCTACGAATCATGTTTGACCTCTCTCGCCCTGGAATGTTCTCCCACTCAGATCCGATTCCCCACACCCTGGAATGTGCTCCCACTCAGGTCTGACTCCCCCATGCCCTGGAATCTGCTCCCACATAGGCCCGACTCCCCATGCACTGCAATATGCTTCCACTCAGGTCCGAATCCCCATGCCCTGGAATGTGCTCCCAGTCAGGTCCGACTCCCCAGGACCTGCAATTTGCTCCCACTCAGGTCTGACTCCCCACGCGCTGGAATGTGCTCCCACCGAGGTCCGACTCCTCACGCCGTGGAATGTGCTCCCACTCAGGTCCGACTCCCCATGCTCTGGAATATGCTCCCAATTAGGTCCGACTCCCCATGCCCTGGAATGTGCTCACACTCAGGTCTGACTCCCCCTGCCCTGGAATGTGCTCCCACTCAGGTCTGACTTGTCTCGCCCTGGAAAGTGCTCCAACACAGGTCCGACTCCCCACGCCCTGGAATGTGCTCCTACTCAGGTCCGATTCCTCACGCCGTGGAATGTGCTCCCACTCAGGATCGACTCCCCAAGCCCTGGAATGTGCTCCCACTCAGGTCTGATTTCCCAATGCCCTGGAATGTGTTCCCACTTACGGCCGACTCCCCATGCCCTGGAATACGCTTCCACTCAGGTCCGACTCCCAAAGACCTGGAATGTGCTCCCACTCCGGTCTGACTCCCCCACGCCCTGGAATGTGCTCCCACTCAGGTCCGACTCCCCATGCCCTGGCATGTGCTCCCACTCAGTTCCAAATCCCCATGCCCTGGAATGTGCTCCCACTCAAGTCCGACTCCTCATGCCCTGGAATGTGTTCCCACTCAGGTCCGACTCATCTCACCCTGGTATGTGCTCCATTTATTTCCGACTCCTTACGCCATGGAATGTGCTCCCACTCAGGTCCGACTCCCCACGCCCTGGAATGTGCTCCCACTCAGGTCCGATTCCTCACGCCCTGGAATGTGCTCCCGCTCAGGTCCGACTCCCCATGCCCTGGAATGTGTTCCTACTCAGGTCCGACTCCCAATGTCCTGGAATGTGATCCCACTCAGGTCTGACTCCCCACACCCTGGAATGTGCTCCCACTCAGGTCTGACTCCCCATGTCCTGGAACGTGCTCCCACTCAGATCTGACTCATCTCGCCCTGGAATGTGATCACACTCTGGACCGACTCCCCGTGTCCTGGAATTTGCTCCCACTCAGGCCCGATTTCCCACGCCTTGGAATGTGCTCCCACTCAGGTCCGACTCCCCATGTCCTGGAATGTGCTCCCACTCAGGTCCGACTCCCCATGCCCTGGAATGTGCTCCCACTCAGGTGTGACTCCCCCATGCCCTGGAATATTTTCCCACTCTGACTCGACTCCCCACGCCCTGGAATGTGCTCCCACTCAGGTCCGATTCCTCACGCCGTGGAATGTGCTCCCATTCAGTTCCGATTCCTCACGCCATGGAAAGTGCTCCCACTCAGGTCCGACTCCTCACGTTGTGGAATGTGCTCCGACTCAGGTCTGACTCTCCCACGCCCTGGAATGTGCTCCTACTCAGGTCCGACTCCCAATGCCCTGGAATGTGCTCGCACTCAGGTCTGACTCCCCCATGCCCTGAAATGTGCTCCCACTCAGATCCGTCTCCCAATGACCTGGAATGTGCTCCCACTCCGGTCAGACTCCCCCACGCCCTGGAATATGCTCCCACTCAGGTCCGACTCCCCATGCCCTGGCACGTGCTCCCACTCAGTTCCAACTCCCCATGCCCTGGAATGTGCTCCCACTCAAGTCCGACTCCTCACGCCCTGGAATGTGTTCCCACTCAGGTCCGACTCGCCATGCCCTGGAATGTGCTCCCACTCAGGTCTGACTCCCAATGTCCTGGAATGTGCTCCCACTCAGGTCTGACTCCCCACACCCTGGAATGTGCTCGCACTCAGGTCTGACTCCCCAAGTCTTGGAACGTGCTCCCACTCAGATCCGACTCATCTCGCCCTGGAATGTGCTCCCACTCGGGTCCGACTCTCCGTGTCCTGGAATTTGCTCCCACTCAGGCCCGACTTCCCACGCCCTGGAATGTGCTCCCACTCAGGCCCGATTCCCCATGTCCTGGAATGTGCTCCCACTTAGGTCTGACTCTCCAATGCCCTGGAATAATTTCTCACTCAGGCCCAACTCCTCACGCCCTGGAACGTGCTCCCACTCATGACCGACTCATCTCACCCTGGTATGTGCTCCCATTTAGTTCCGACTCCTTACACCATGGAATGTGCTCCCTCTCAGGTCCGACTACCCACATGCTGGAATGTGCTTCCACTCAGGTCCGACTTCTCTCGCCCTGGAATGTGCTCCCAATCAGGTCCGACTGCCCACGCCCTGGAATGTGCTCACACTCAGGTCCGATTCCTCACGCCTTGGAATGTGCTCCCGCTCACGTCCGACTCCCCATGCCCTGGAATGTGCTCCCGCTAAGGTCTGACTCCCCACGCCCTGGAATGTGCTCCCACTCAGGTCTGATTCCCCACATGCTGGAATGTGCTCCTACTCAGGTCTGACATCTCTCGCCCTGGAATGTGCTCCCACTCAGGTCCGACACCCCGCACCCTGGAATGTGCTCCCACTCAGGTCTGACTCCGCCATGCCCTGCAATGTGTTCCCACTTAGGCCCGACTCCCCATTCCCTGGAATATGCTTCCACTCAGGTCGTACTCCCCATGCCCTGGAATGTGCTCCCACTCAGGTCTGATTCCCCACATGTTGGAATGTGCTCCTACTCAGGTCTGACATCTCTCACGCTGGAATGTGCTCCCACTCAGGTCCGACACCCCGCACCCTGGAATGTGCTCCCACTCAGGTCTGACTACGCCATGCCCTGCAATGTGTTCCCACTTGGGCCCGACTCCCCATGCCCTGGAAAGTGCTCTCACTCAGTTCCGACTCCCCACGCCCTGGAATGTGCTCCCACTCAGGTCTCACTCCCCACACGCTGGAATGTGCTCCCACTCAGGTCCAACTCCTCTCGCCCTGGAATGTGCTCCCACTTAGTTCCGACTCCACACGCCGTGGAGTGTGCTCCCACTCAGGTCCGACTCCCCATGCCCTGGATTGTGCTCCCACTCAGGTCTGTCTCCCCACGTCCTGGAATGTGCTCCCACTCATGTCTGACTCCCCTCGCCCTGGAATGAGCTACGACTCATGTTTGACTTCTCTCGCCCTGGAATGTGCTCCCACTCAGGTCCGACTCCCCACACCCTGGAATGTGCTCCCACTCAGGTCTGACTCCCCCATGCCCTGGAATCTGCTCCCACATAGGCCAGACTCCCCATGCCCTGCAATATGCTTCCACTCAGGTCCGAATCCCCATGCCTTGGAATGTGCTCCCAGTCAGGTCCGACTCCCCAGGACCTGCAATGTGCTCCCACTCAGGTCTGAATCCCCATGCCCTGGAATATGCTCCCACTCAGGTCCGACTCCCCCTGCCCTGGAATGTGCTCCCACTCAGGTCTGACTTGTCTCGCCCTGGAAAGTGCTCCAACACAGGTCCGACTCCCCACGCCCTGGAATGTGCTCCCACTCAGGTCCGATTCCTCACGCCGTGGAATGTGCTCCCACTCAGGTTCGACTCCCCAAGCCCTGGAATGTGCTCCCACTCAGGTCTGATTTCCCAATGCCCTGGAATGTGTTCCCACTTACGGCCGACTCCCCATGCCCAGGAATACGCTTCCACTCAGGTCCGACTCCCAAAGACCTGGAATGTGCTCACACTCCGGTCTGACTCCCCCACGCCCTGGAATGTGCTCCCACTCAGGTCCGACTCCCCATGCCCTGGCATGTGCTCCCACGCAGTTCCAAATCCCCATGCCCTGGAATGTGCTCCCACTCAAGTCCGACTCCTCACGCCCTGGAATGTGTTCCCACTCAGGTCCGACTCGCCATGCCCTGGAATGTGCTCCCACTCAGGTCCGACTCCCAATGTCCTGGAATGTGCTCCCACTCAGGTCTGACTCCCCACGCCCTGGAATGTGCTCGCACTCAGGTCTGATTCCCCAAGTCTTGGAACGTGCTCCCACTCAGATCCGACTCATCTCGCCCTGGAATGTGCTCACACTCAGGTCCGACTCTCCGTGTCCTGGAAAGTGCTCCCACTCAGGCCCGACTTCCCACATCAAGGAATGTGCTCCCACTCAGGTCTGACTCCCATCACCCTGGAATGTGCTCCCACTCAGGTCTGACTCCCCACATGCTGGAATGTGCTCCCACTAAGGTCCGACTTCTCTCACCCAGGAATGTGCTCCCACTCAGGTCCATCTCCCCACACCCTGGAATGTGCTCCCACTCAGGCTGACTCCCCCATGCCTTGGAATGTGTTCCCACTAAGGCCCGACTCCCCTCACCCTGGAATATGCTACCACTCAGGTCGTACTCCCCATGCCCTGGAATGTGCTCCCACTCAGGTCCGACTCATCTCACCCTGGTACGTGCTCCCATTTAGTTCCGACTCCTTACGCCATGGAATGTGCTTCCACTCAGGTCCGACTCCCCACATGCTGGAATGTGCTCCCACTCAGGTCCGACTTCTCTCGCCCTGGAATGTGCTCCCAATCAGGTCCGACTGCCCACGCCCTGGAATGTGCTCACACTCAGGTCCGATTCCTCACGCCTTGGAATGTCCTCCCGCTCACGTCCGACTCCCCATGCCCTGGAATGTGCTCCCGCTAAGGTCTGACTCCCCACGCCCTGGAATGTGCTCCCAATCAGGTCTGACTCCCCACATGCTGGAATGTGCTCCTACTCAGGTCTGACATCTCTCGCCCTGGAATGTGCTGCCACTCAGGTCCGATACCCCGCACTCTGGAATGTGCTCCCACTCAGGTCTGACTCCCCCATGCCCTGCAATGTGTTCCCACTTAGGCCCGACTCCCCATTCCCTGGAATATGCTTCCACTCAGGTCGTACTCCCCATGCCCTGGAATGTACTCCCACTCAGTTCCGACTCCCCACGCCCTGGAATGTGCTCCCACTCAGGTCTGACTCCCCACACGCTGGAATGTGCTCCCACTCAGGTCCAACTCCTCTCGCCCTGGAATGTGCTCCCACTTAGGTCCGACTCCACACGCCGTGGAGTGTGCTCCCACTCAGGTCCGACTCCCCATGCCCTGGATTGTGCTCCCACTCAGGTCTGTCTCCCCACGTCCTGGAATGTGCTCCCACTCATGTCTGACTCCCCTCGCCCTGGAATGAGCTACGACTCATGTTTGACTTCTCACGCCCTGGAATGTGCTCCCACTCAGGTCCGACTCCCCACACCGTGGAATGTGCTCCCACTCAGGTCTGACTCCCCCATGCCCTGGAATATGCTCCCACATAGGCCCGACTCCCCATGCCCTGGAATGTGCTCCCAGTCAGGTCCGACTCCCCAGGACCCGCAATGTGCTCCCACTCAGGTCTGACTCCCCACACGCTGGAATGTGCTCCCACTGAGGTCCGACTCCTCTCGCCCTGGAAAGTGCTCCAATTTAGTTCCGACTCTTCACACCGTGGAATGTGCTCCCACTCAGGTCCGACTCCCCATGCCCTGGAATGTGCTCCCACTCAGGTCCGACTCCCCATGCCCTGGAATGTGCTCACACTCACGTCTGACTCCCCCTGCCCTGGAATGCGCTCCCACTCAGGTCTGACTTCTCTCGCCCTTGAAAGTGCTCCAACACAGGTCCGACTCCCCACGCCCTGGAATGTGCTCGAACTCAGGTCCGATTCCTCACGCCGTGGAATGTGCTCCCACTCAGGTTCGACTCCCCAAGCCCTGGAATGTGCTCCCACTCAGGTCTGATTTCCCAATGCCCTGGAATGTGTTCCCACTTACGGCCGACTCCCCAAGCCCTGGAATACGCTTCCACTCAGGTCCGACTCCCAATGACCTGGATTGTGCTCCCACACCGGTCTGACTCCCCCACTCCCTGGAATGTGCTCCCACTCAGGTCCGACTCCCCATGCCCTGGCACGTGCTCCCACTCAGTTCCAACTCCCCATGCCCTGGAATGTGCTCCCACTCAAGTCCGACTCCTCACGCCCTGGAATGTGTTCCCACTCAGGTCCGACTCGCCATGCCCTGGAATGTGCTCCCACTCAGGTCCGACTCCCAATATCCTGGAATGTGCTCCCACTCAGGTCTGATTCCCCAAGTCTTGGAACGTGCTCCCACTCAGATCCGACTCATCTCGCCCTCGAATGTGCTCACACTCAGGTCCGACTCTCGGTTTCCTGGAAAGTGCTCCCACTCAGGCCCGACTTCCCACGTCAAGGAATGTGCTCCCACTCAGGTCCGATTCCCCATGTCCTGGAATGTGCTCCCACTTAGGTCTGACTCTCCCATGCCCTGGAATAGTTTCTCACTCAGGCCCAACTCCTCACGCCCTGGAATGTGCTCCCACTCAGGTCTGACTCCCTCATGCCCTGGAATATTTTCCCACTCAGGCCCGATTCCCCACGCCCTGCAATGTGCTCACACTCAGGTCTGACTCCCCTCACCCTGGAATGTGCTCCCACTCAGGTCTGACTCCCCACATGCTGGAAAGTGCTCCCACTAAGGTCCGACTTCTCTCACCCAAGAATGTGCTACCACTCAGGTCCATCTCCCCACACCCTGGAATGTGCTCCCACTCAGGTCTGACTCCCCCATGCCCTGGAATGTGTTCCCACTTAGGCCCGACTCCCCGTTCCCTGGAATATGCTTCCACTCAGGTCGTACTCCCCATGCCCTGGAATGTACTCCCACTCAGTTCCGACTCCCCACGCCCTGGAATGTGCTCCCACTCAGGTCTGACTCCCCACAAGCTGGAATGTGCTCCCACTCAGGTCCAACTCCTCTCGCCCTGGAATGTGCTCCCACTTAGGTCCGACTCCACACGCCGTGGAGTGTGCTCCCACTCAGGTCCGACTCCCCATGCCCTGGATTGTGCTCCCACTCAGGTCTGTCTCCCCACGTCCTGGAATGTGCTCCCACTCATGTCTGACTCCCCTCGCCCTGGAATGAGCTACGACTCATGTTTGACTTCTCACGCCCTGTAATGTGCTCCCACTCAGGTCCGACTCCCCACACCCTGGAATGTGCTCCCACTCAGGTCTGACTCCCCCATGCCCTGGAATCTGCTCCCACATAGGCCCGACTCCCCATGCCCTGGAATGTGCTCCCAGTCAGGTCCGACTCCCCAGGACCCGCAATGTGCTCCCACTCAGGTCTGACTCCCCACACGCTGGAATGTGCTCCCACTGAGGTCCGACTCCTCTCGCCCTGGAAAGTGCTCCCATTTAGTTCCGACTCTTCACGCCGTGGAATGTGCTCCAACTCAGGTCCGACTCCCCATGCCCTGCAATGTGCTCCCACTCAGGTCCGACTCCCCATGCCCTGGAATGTGCTCCCACTCAGGTCTGACTTCTCTCGCCCTGGAAAGTTCTCCAACACAGGTCCGACTCCCCACACCGTGGAATGTGCAGGAGCTCAGGTCCGATTCCTCACGCCGTGGAACGTGCTCCCACTCAGGTTCGACTCCCCAAGCCCTGGAATGTGCTCACACTCAGGTCTGATTTCCCAATGCCCTTGAATGTGTTCCCACTTACGGCCGACTCCCCAAGCCCTGGAATACGCTTCCACTCAGGACCGACTCCCCATGCCCTGGCACGTGCTCCCACTCAGTTCCAACTCCCCATGCCCTGGAATGTGCTCCCACTCAAGTCCGACTCCTCACGCCCTGGAATGTGTTCCCACTCAGGTCCGACTCGCCATGCCCTGGAATGTGCTCCCACTTAGGTCCGACTCCCAATGTCCTGGAATGTGCTCCCACTCAGGTCTGACTCCCCACGCCCTGGAATGTGCTCGCACTCAGGTCTGATTCCCCGAGTCTTGGAACGTGCTCCCACTCAGATCCGACTCATCTCGCCCTGGAATGTGCTCCCACTCAGGTCCGACTCATCTCACCCTGGTATGTGCTCCCATTTAGTTCCAACTCCTTACGCCTTGGAATGTGCTCCCACTCAGGTCCGACTCCCCCCGGCCTGGAATGTGCTCCCACTCAGGTCCGATTCCTCACGCCTTGGAATGTGCTCCCGCTCAGGTCCGACTCCCCATGCCCTGGAATGTGTTCATACTCAGGTCCGACTCCCAATGTCCTGGAATGTGATCCCACTCAGGTCTGACTCCCCACACCCTGGAATGTGCTCCCACTCAGGTCTCACTCCCCATGTCCTGGAACGTGCTCCCACTCAGATCTGACTCCTCTCGCCCTGGAATGTGATCACACTCTGGACCGACTCCCCGCATCCTGGAATTTGCTCCCACTCAGGCCCGATTTCCCACGCCTTGGAATGTGCTCCCACTCAGGTCCGATTCCCCATGTCCTGGAATGTGCTCCCACTCAGGTCCGACTCCCCACGCCCTGGAATGTGCTCCCACTCAGGTCTGACTCCCCACACGCTGGAATGTGCTCCCACTCAGGTCCAACTCCTCTCGCCCTGGAATGTGATCCCACTTAGGTCCGACTCCACACGCCGTGGAGTGTGCTCCCACTCAGGTCCGACTCCCCATGCCCTGGATTGTGCTCCCACTCAGGTCTGTCTCCCCACGTCCTGGAATGTGCTCCCACTCATGTCTGACTCCCCTCGACCTGGAATGAGCTACGACTCATGTTTGACTTCTCACGCCCTGGAATGTGCTCCCACTCAGGTCCGACTCCCCACACCCTGGAATGTGCTCCCACTCAGGTCTGACTCCCCCATGCCCTGGAATATGCTCCCACATAGGCCCGACTCCCCATGCCCTGGAATGTGCTCCCAGTCAGGTCCGACTCCCCAGGACCCGCAATGTGCTCCCACTCAGGTCTGACTCCCCACACGCTGGAATGTGCTCCCACTGAGGTCCGACTCCTCTCGCCCTGGAAAGTGCTCCCATTTAGTTCCGACTCTTCACGCCGTGGAATGTGCTCCCACTCAGGTCCGACTCCCCATGCCCTGGAATGTGCTCCCACTCAGGTCCGACTCCCCATGCCCTGGAATGTGCTCACACTCAGGTCTGACTCCCCCTGCCCTGGAATGTTCTCCCACTCAGGTCTGACTTCTCTCGGCCTGGAAAGTGCTCCAACACAGGTCCGACTCCCCACGCCCTGGAATGTGCTCGAACTCAGGTCAGATTCCTCACGCCGTGGAATGTGCTCCCACTCAGGTTCGACTCCCCAAGCCCTGGAATGTGCTCCCACTCAGGTCTGATTTCCCAATGCCCTGGAATGTGTTCCCACTTACGGCCGACTCCCCAAGCCCTGGAATACGCTTCCACTCAGGTCCGACTCCCAATGACCTGGATTGTGCTCCCACACCGGTCTGACTCCCCCACTCCCTGGAATGTGCTCCCACTCAGGTCCGACTCCCCATGCCCTGGCACGTGCTCCCACTCAGTTCCAACTCCCCATGCCCTGGAATGTGCTCCCACTCAAGTCCGACTCCTCACGCCCTGGAATGTGTTCCCACTCAGGTCCGACTCGCCATGCCCTGGAATGTGCTCCCACTCAGGTCCGACTCCCAATATCCTGGAATGTGCTCCCACTCAGGTCTGACTCCCCACGCCCTGGAATGTGCTCGCACTCAGGTCTGATTCCCCAAGTCTTGGAACGTGCTCCCACTCAGATCCGACTCATCTCGCCCTGGAATGTGCTCACACTCAGGTCCGACTCTCGGTTTCCTGGAAAGTGCTCCCACTCAGGCCCGACTTCCCACGTCAAGGAATGTGCTCCCACTCAGGTCCGATTCCCCATGTCCTGGAATGTGCTCCCACTTAGGTCTGACTCTCCCATGCCCTGGAATAGTTTCTCACTCAGGCCCAACTCCTCACGCCCTGGAATGTGCTCCCACTCAGGTCTGACTCCCTCATGCCCTGGAATATTTTCCCACTCAGGCCCGATTCCCCACGCCATGCAATGTGCTCCCACTCAGTTCCGACTCCCCACGCCCTGGAATGTGCTCCCACTCAGGTCTGACTCCCCACAAGCTGGAATGTGCTCCCACTCAGGTCCAACTCATCTCGCCCTGGAATGTGCTCCCACTTAGGTCCGACTCCACACGCCGTGGAGTGTGCTCCCACTCAGGTCCGACTCCCCATGCCCTGGATTGTGCTCCCACTCAGGTCTGTCTCCCCACATCCTGGAATGTGCTCCCACTCATGTCTGACTCCCCTCGCCCTGGAATGAGCTACGACTCATGTTTGACTTCTCACGCCCTGGAATGTGCTCCCACTCAGGTCCGACTCCCCACACCCTGGAATGTGCTCCCACTCAGGTCTGACTCCCCCATGCCCTGGAATCTGCTCCCACATAGGCCCGACTCCCCATGCTCTGGAATGTGCTCCCAGTCAGGTCCGACTCCCCAGGACCCGCAATGTGCTCCCACTCAGGTCTGACTCCCCACACGCTGGAATGTGCTCCCACTGAGGTCCGACTCCTCTCGCCCTGGAAAGTGCTCCCATTTAGTTCCGACTCTTCACGCCGTGGAATGTGCTCCAACTCAGGTCCGACTCCCCATGCCCTGCAATGTGCTCCCACTCAGGTCCGACTCCCCATGCCCTGGAATGTGCTCACACTCAGGTCTGACTCCCCCTGCCCTGGAATGTGCTCCCACTCAGATCTGACTTCTCTCGCCCTGGAAAGTTCTCCAACACAGGTCCGACTCCCCACACCGTGGAATGTGCAAGAGCTCAGGTCCGATTCCTCACGCCGTGGAATGTGCTCCCACTCAGGTTCGACTCCCCAAGCCCTGGATTGTGCTCACACTCAGGTCTGATTTCCAAATGCCCTTGAATGTGTTCCCACTTACGGCCGACTCCCCAAGCCCTGGAATACGCTTCCACTCAGGTCCGACTCCCCATGCCCTGGCACGTGCTCCCACTCAGTTCCAACTCCCCATGCCCTGGAATGTGCTCCCACTCAAGTCCGACTCCTCACGCCCTGGAATGTGTTCCCACTCAGGTCCGACTCGCCATGCCCTGGAATGTGCTCCCACTCAGGTCCGACTCCCAATGTCCTGGAATGTGCTCCCACTCAGGTCTGACTCCCCACGCCCTGGAATGTGCTCGCACTCAGGTCTGATTCCCCAAGTCTTGGAACGTGCTCCCACTCAGATCCGACTCATCTCGCCCTGGAATGTGCTCACACTCAGGTCCGACTCTCCGTGTCCTGGAAAGTGCTCCCACTCAGGCCCGACTTCCCACGTCAAGGAATGTGCTCCCACTCAGGTCCGATTCCCCACGCCCTGCAATGTGCTCCCACTCAGGTCTGACTCCCCTCACCCTGGAATGTGCTCCCACTCAGGTCTGACTCCCCACATGCTGGAATGTGCTCCCACTGAGGTCCGACTCCTCTCGCCCTGGAAAGTGCTCCCATTTAGTTCCGACTCTTCACGCCGTGGAATGTGCTCCCACTCAGGTCCGACTCCCCATGCCCTGGAATGTGCTCCCACTCAGGTCCGACTCCCCATGCCCTGGAATGTGCTCACACTCAGGTCTGACTCCCCCTGCCCTGGAATGTTCTCCCACTCAGGTCTGACTTCTCTCGCCCTGGAAAGTGCTCCAACACAGGTCCGACTCCCCACGCCCTGGAATGTGCTCGAACTCAGGTCCGATTCCTCACGCCGTGGAATGTGCTCCCACTCAGGTTCGACTCCCCAAGCCCTGGAATGTGCTCCCACTCAGGTCTGATTTCCCAATGCCCTGGAATGTGTTCCCACTTACGGCCGACTCCCCAAGCCCTGGAATACGCTTCCACTCAGGTCCGACTCCCAATGACCTGGATTGTGCTCCCACACCGGTCTGACTCCCCCACTCCCTGGAATGTGCTCCCACTCAGGTCCGACTCCCCATGCCCTGTCACGTGCTCCCACTCAGTTCCAACTCCCCATGCCCTGGAATGTGCTCCCACTCAAGTCCGACTCCTCACGCCCTGGAATGTGTTCCCACTCAGGTCCGACTCGCCATGCCCTGGAATGTGCTCCCACTCAGGTCCGACTCCCAATATCCTGGAATGTGCTCCCACTCAGGTCTGACTCCCCACGCCCTGGAATGTGCTCGCACTCAGGTCTGATTCCCCAAGTCTTGGAACGTGCTCCCACTCAGATCCGAACCATCTCGCCCTGGAATGTGCTCACACTCAGGTCCGACTCTCAGTTTCCTGGAAAGTGCTCCCACTCAGGCCCGACTTCCCACGTCAAGGAATGTGCTCCCACTCAGGTCCGATTCCCCAATGTCCTGGAATGTGCTCCCACTTAGGTCTGACTCTCCCATGCCCTGGAATAGTTTCTCACTCAGGCCCAACTCCTCACGCCCTGGAATGTGCTCCCACTCAGGTCTGACTCCCTCATGCCCTGGAATATTTTCCCACTCAGGCCCGATTCCCCACGCCCTGCAATGTGCTCCCACTCAGGTCTGACTCCCCTCACCCTGGAATGTGCTCCCACTCAGGTCTGACTCCCCACATGCTGGAATGTGCTCCCACTAAGGTCCGACTTCTCTCACACAAGAATGTGCTCCCACTCAGGTCTGACTCCCCTCACCCTGGAATGTGCTCCCACTCAGGTCTGACTCCCCACATGCTGGAATGTGCTCCCACTAAGGTCCGACTTCTCTCACCCAAGAATGTGCTCCCACTCAGGTCCATCTCCCCACACCCTGGAATGTGCTCCCACTCAGGTCTGACTCCCCCATGCCCTGGAATGTGTTCCCACTTAGGCCCGACTCCCCATTCCCTGGAATATGCTTCCACTCAGGTCGTACTCCCCATGCCCTGGAATGTACTCCCACTCAGTTCCGACTCCCCACACCCTGGAATGTGCTCCCACTCAGGTCTGACTCCCCACAAGCTGGAATGTGCTCCCACTCAGGTCCAACTCCTCTCGCCCTGGAATGTGCTCCCACTTAGGTCCGACTCCACACGCCGTGGAGTGTGCTCCCACTCAGGTCCGACTCCCCATGCCCTGGATTGTGCTCCCACTCAGGTCTGTCTCCCCACGTCCTGGAATGTGCTCCCACTCATGTCTGACTCCCCTCGCCCTGGAATGAGCTACGACTCATGTTTGACTTCTCATGCCCTGGAATGTGCTCCCACTCAGGTCCGACTCCCCACACCCTGGAATGTGCTCCCACTCAGGTCTGACTCCCCCATGCCCTGGAATCTGCTCCCACATAGGCCCGACTCCCCATGCCCTGGAATGTGCTCCCAGTCAGGTCCTACTCCCCAGGACCCGCAATGTGCTCCCACTCAGGTCTGACTCCCCACACGCTGGAATGTGCTCCCACTGAGGTCCGACTCCTCTCGCCCTGGAAAGTGCTCCCATTTAGTTCCGACTCTTCACGCCGTGGAATGTGCTCCAACTCTGGTCCGACTCCCCATGCCCTGCAATGTTCTCCCACTCAGGTCCGACTCCCCATGCCCTGGAATGTGCTCACACTCAGGTCTGACTCCCCCTGCCCTGGAATGTGCTCCCACTCAGGTCTGACTTCTCTCGCCCTGGAAAGTTCTCCAACACAGGTCCGACTCCCCACACCGTGGAATGTGCAAGAGCTCAGGTCCGATTCCTCACGCCGTGGAATGTGCTCCCACTCAGGTTCGACTCCCCAAGCCCTGGAATGTGCTCACACTCAGGTCTGATTTCCCAATGCCCTTGAATGTGTTCCCACTTACGGCCGACTCCCCAAGCCCTGGAATACGCTTCCACTCAGGTCCGACTCCCCATGCCCTAGCACGTGCTCCCACTCAGTTCCAACTCCCCATGCCCTGGAATGTGCTCCCACTCAAGTCCGACTCCTCACGCCCTGGAATGTGTTCCCACTCAGGTCCGACTCGCCATGCCCTGGAATGTGCTCCCACTCAGGTCCGACTCCCAATGTCCTGGAATGTGCTCCCACTCAGATCCGACTCATCTCGCCCTGGAATGTGCTCACACTCAGGTCCGACTCTCCGTGTCCTGGAAAGTGCTCCCACTCAGGCCCGACTTCCCACGTCAAGGAATGTGCTCCCACTCAGGTCCGATTCCCCATGTCCTGGAAAGTGCTCCCACTTAGGTCTGACTCTCCCATGCCCTGGAATAATTTCTCACTCAGGCCCAACTCCCCATGCCCTGGAATGTGCTCCCACTCAGGTCTGACTCCCTCATGCCCTGGAATATTTTCCCACTCAGGCCCGATTCCCCACGCCCTGCAATGTGCTCCCACTCAGGTCTGACTCCCCTCACCCTGGAATGTGCTCCCACTCAGGTCTGACTCCCCACATGCTGGAATGTGCTCCCACTAAGGTCCGACTTCTCTCACCCAGGAATGTGCTCCCACTCAGGTCCATCTCCCCACACCCTGGAATGTGCTCCCACTCAGGTCTGACTCCCCCATGCCTTGGAATGTGTTCCCACTAAGGCCCGACTCCCCATGCCCTGGAATATGCTACCACTCAGGTCGTACTCCCCATGCCCTGGAATGTGCTCCCACTCAGGTCCGACTCCCCACGCCCTGGAATGTGCTCCCACTCAGGTCCGACTCATCTCACCCTGGTATGTGCTCCCATTTAGTTCCAACTCCTTACGCCATGGAATGTGCTCCCACTCAGGTCCGACTCCCCCCGCCCTGGAATGTGCTCCCACTCAGGTCCGATTCCTCACGCCTTGGAATGTGCTCCCGCTCAGGTCCGACTCCCCATGTCCTGGAATGTGATCCCACTCAGGTCTGACTCCCCACACCCTGGAATGTGCTCCCACTCAGGTCTGACTCCCCCATGCCCTGGAATATGCTCCCACATAGGCCCGACTCCCCATGCCCTGGAATGTGCTCCCAGTCAGGTCCGACTCCCCAGGACCCGCAATGTGCTCCCACTCAGGTCTGACTCCCCACACGCTGGAATGTGCTCCCACTGAGGTCCGACTCCTCTCGCCCTGGAAAGTGCTCCCATTTAGTTCCGACTCTTCACGCCGTGGAATGTGCTCCCACTCAGGTCCGACTCCCCATGCCCTGGAATGTGCTCCCACTCAGGTCCGACTCCCCATGCCCTGGAATGTGCTCACACTCAGGTCTGACTCCCCCTGCCCTGGAATGTTCTTCCACTCAGGTCTGACTTCTCTCGCCCTGGAAAGTGCTCCAACACATGTCCGACTCCCCACGCCCTGGAATGTGCTCGAACTCAGGTCCGATTCCTCACGCCGTGGAATGTGCTCCCACTCAGGTTCGACTCCCCAAGCCCTGGAATGTGCTCCCAATCAGGTCTGATTTCCCAATGCCCTGGAATGTGTTCCCACTTACGGCCGACTCCCCAAGCCCTGGAATACGCTTCCACTCAGGTCCGACTCCCAATGACCTGGATTGTGCTCCCACACCGGTCTGACTCCCCCACTCCCTGGAATGTGCTCCCACTCAGGTCCGACTCCCCATGCCCTGGAATGTGCTCCCACTCAGGTCCGACTCCCAATATCCTGGAATGTGCTCCCACTCAGGTCTGACTCCCCACGCCCTGGAATGTGCTCGCACTCAGGTCTGATTCCCCAAGTCTTGGAACGTGCTCCCACTCAGATCCGACTCATCTCGCCCTGGAATGTGCTCACACTCAGGTCCGACTCTCGGTTTCCTGGAAAGTGCTCCCACTCAGGCCCGACTTCCCACGTCAAGGAATGTGCTCCCACTCAGGTCCGATTCCCCATGTCCTGGAATGATCTCCCACTTAGGTCTGACTCTCCCATGCCCTGGAATAGTTTCTCAATCAGGCCCAACTCCTCACGCCCTGGAATGTGCTCCCACTCAGGTCTGACTCCCTCATGCCCTGGAATATTTTCCCACTCAGGCCCGATTCCCCACGCCCTGCAATGTGCTCCCACTCAGGTCTGACTCCCCTCACCCTGGAATGTGCTCCCACTCAGGTCTGACTCCCCACATGCTGGAATGTGCTCCCACTAAGGTCCGACTTCTCTCACCCAAGAATGTGCTACCACTCAGGTCCATCTCCCCACACCCTGGAATGTGCTCCCACTCAGGTCTGACTCCCCCATGCCCTGGAATGTGTTCCCACTTAGGCCCGACTCCCCATTCCCTGGAATATGCTACAACTCAGGTCGTACTCCCCATGCCCTGGAATGTACTCCCACTCAGTTCCGACTCCCCACGCCCTGGAATGTGCTCCCACTCAGGTCTGACTCCCCACAAGCTGGAATGCGCTCCCACTCAGGTCCAACTCCTCTCGCCCTGGAATGTGCTCCCACTTAGGTCCGACTCCACACGCCGTGGAGTGTGCTCCCACTCAGGTCCGACTCCCCATGCCCTGGATTGTGCTCCCACTCAGGTCTGTCTCCCCACGTCCTGGAATGTGCTCCCACTCATGTCTGACTCCCCTCGCCCTGGAATGAGCTACGACTCATGTTTGACTTCTCACGCCCTGGAATGTGCTCCCACTCAGGTCCGACTCCCCACACCCTGGAATGTGCTCCCACTCAGGTCTGACTCCCCCATGCCCTGGAATCTGCTCCCACATAGGCCCGACTCCCCATGCCCTGGAATGTGCTCCCAGTCAGGTCCGACTCCCCAGGACCCGCAATGTGCTCCCACTCAGGTCTGACTCCCCACACGCTGGAATGTGCTCCCACTGAGGTCCGACTCCTCTCGCCCTGGAAAGTGCTCCCATTTAGTTCCGACTCTTCACGCCGTGGAATGTGCTCCAACTCAGGTCCGACTCCCCATGCCCTGCAATGTGCTCCCACTCAGGTCCGACTCCCCATGCCCTGGAATGTGCTCACACTCAGGTCTGACTCCCCCTGCCCTGGAATGTGCTCCCACTCAGGTCTGACTTCTCTCGCCCTGGAAAGTTCTCCAACACAGGTCCGACTCCCCACACCGTGGAATGTGCAAGAGCTCAGGTCCGATTCCTCACGCCGTGGAATGTGCTCCCACTCAGGTTCGACTCCCCAAGCCCTGGAATGTGCTCACACTCAGGTCTGATTTCCCAATGCCCTTGAATGTGTTCCCACTTACGGCCGACTCCCCAAGCCCTGGAATACGCTTCCACTCAGGTCCGACTCCCCATGCCCTGGCACGTGCTCCCACTCAGTTCCAACTCCCCATGCCCTGGAATGTGCTCCCACTCAAGTCCGACTCCTCACGCCCTGGAATGTGTTCCCACTCAGGTCCGACTCGCCATGCCCTGGAATGTGCTCCCACTCAGGTCCGACTCCCAATGTCCTGGAATGTGCTCCCACTCAGGTCTGACTCCCCACGCCCTGGAATGTGCTCGCACTCAGGTCTGATTCCCCAAGTCTTGGAACGTGCTCCCTCTCAGATCCGACTCATCTCGCCCTGGAATGTGCTCACACTCAGGTCCGACTCTCCGTGTCCTGGAAAGTGCTCCCACTCAGGCCCGACTTCCCACGTCAAGGAATGTGCTCCCACTCAGGTCCGATTCCCCATGTCCTGGAAAGTGCTCCTACTTAGGTCTGACTCTCCCATGCCCTGGAATAATTTCTCACTCAGGCCCAACTCCCCATGCCCTGGAATGTGCTCCCACTCAGGTCTGACTCCCTCATGCCCTGGAATATTTTCCCACTCAGGCCCGATTCCCCACGCCCTGCAATGTGCTCCCACTCAGGTCTGACTCCCCTCACCCTGGAATGTGCTCCCACTCAGGTCTGACTCCCCACATGCTGGAATGTGCTCCCACTAAGGTCCGACTTCTCTCACCCAGGAATGTGCTCCCACTCAGGTCCATCTCCCCACACCCTGGAATGTGCTCCCACTCAGGTCTGACTCCCCCATGCCTTGGAATGTGTTCCCACTAAGGCCCGACTCCCCATGCCCTGGAATATGCTACCACTCAGGTCGTACTCCCCATGCCCTGGAATGTGCTCCCACTCAGGTCCGACTCCCCACGCCCTGGAATGTGCTCCCACTCAGGTCCGACTCATCTCACCCTGGTATGTGCTCCCATTTAGTTCCAACTCCTTACGCCATGGAATGTGCTCCCACTCAGGTCCGACTCCCCCCGCCCTGGAATGTGCTCCCACTCAGGTCCGATTCCTCACGCCTTGGAATGTGCTCCCGCTCAGGTCCGACTCCCCATGCCCTGGAATGTGTTCCTACTCAGGTCCGACTCCCAATGTCCTGGAATCTGATCCCACTCAGGTCTGACTCCCCACACCCTGGAATGAGCTCCCACTCAGTTCTCACTCCCCATGTCCTGGAACGTGCTCCCACTCAGATCTGACTCCTCTCGCCCTGGAATGTGATCACACTCTGGACCGACTCCCCGCGTCCTGGAATTTGCTCCCACTCAGGCCCGATTTCCCACGCCTTGGAATGTGCTCCCACTCAGGTCCGATTCCCCATGTCCTGGGATGTGCTCCCACTCAGGTCCGACTCCCCATGCCCTGGAATGTGCTCCCACTCAGGTGTGACTCCCCCATGACCTGGAATATTTTCCCACTCTGACTCGACTCCACACGTCCTGTATTGTGCTCCCACTCATGTCCGATTCCTCACGCCGTGGAATGTGCTCCCATTCAGTTCCGATTCCTCACGCCATGGAATGTGCTCCCACTCAGGTCCGACTCCTCACGCCGTGGAATGTGCTCCGACTCAGGTCTGACTCTCCCACGCCCTGGAATGTGCTCCTACTCAGGTCCGACTCCCAATGCCCTGGAATGTGCTCTCACTCAGGTCTGACTCCCCCACAACCTGAAATGTGCTCCCACTCAGTTCCGTCTCCCAATGACCTGGAATGTGCTCCCACTCCGGTCAGACTCCCCCACGCCCTGGAATGTGCTCCCACTCAGGTCCGACTCCACATGCCCTGGCACGTGCTCCCACTCAGTTCCAACTCCCCATGCCCTGGAATGTGCTCCCACTCAAGTCCGACTCCTCACGCCCTGGAATGTGTTCCCACTCAGGTCCGACTCGTCATGCCCTGGAATGTGCTCCCACTCAGGTCTGACACCCCATGCCCTGGAATGTGCTCGCACTCAGGTCTTACTCCCCAAGTCTTGGAACGTGCTCCCACTCAGATCCGACTCATCTCGGCCTGGAATGTGCTCACACTCGGGTCCGACTCTCCGCGTCCTGGAAAGTGCTCCCACTCAGGCCCGACTTCCCACGCCCTGGAATGTGCTCCCACTCAGGTCCGATTCCCCATGTCCTGGAATGTGCTCCCACTTAGGTCTGACTCTCCCATGCCCTGGAATAATTTCTCACTCAGTCCCAACTCTTCACGCCCTGGAATGTGCTCCCACTCAGGTCTGACTCCCTCATGCCCTGGAAAATTTTCCCACTCAGGCCCGATTCCCCACGCCCTGCAATGTGCTCCCACTCAGGTCTGACTCCCCTCACCCTGGAATGTGCTCCCACTCAGGTCTGACTCCCCACATGCTGGAATGTGCTCCCACTAAGGTCCGACTTCTCTCACCCAGGAATGTGCTCCCACTCAGGTCCATCTCCCCACGCCCTGGAATGTGCTCCCACTCAGGTCTGAATCCCCCATGCCTTGGAATGTGTTTGCACTTAGGCCCGACTCCCCATGCCCTGGAATATGCTACCACTCAGGTCGTACTCCCCATGCCCTGGAATGAGCTCCCACTCAGGTCCGACTCCCCACGCCCTGGAATGTGCTCCCACTTAGGTCCGACTCTCCATGCCCTGGAATATGCTTCCACTCAGGTCCGACTCCCCATGCCTTGGAATGTGATCCCACTCAGGTCCGACTCCCCAGGCCCTGGAATGTGCTCCCACACAGGTCTGACTCCCCACACGATGGAATGTGCTCCCACTGAGGTCCGACTCCTCTCGCCCTGGAATGTGCTCCCATTCAGTTCCGACTCCTCACGCCGTGGAATGTGCTCCCACTCAGGTCCGACTCCCCTTGCCCGGGAATGTGCTCCCACTCAGTTCCGTCTCCTCGTGCCCTGGAATGTGCTGCCACTCACTTCCAACTCCCAAAACCCCCAGAACATGCTCAAACTCAGATCTGACTCCCCACGCCCTTCAATGTGCTCCCACCCAGGACCGGCTCTACACGCCCTTGAATGTGCTCCCACTCAGGTCCGAATACCCACATGCTGGAATGTGCTCCCACTCAGGTCCGACTCCTCTCGCCCTGGAATGTGCTCCCACTTAGGTCCGTCTCCTCATGCCGTGGATTGTGCTTCCACTCAGTTCCGACTCCCCATGCCCTGGAAAGTGCTCCCACTCAGGTCTGACTCCCCACGCCCTGGAATGTGCTCCCGCTCATTTCCGACTCCCCATGCCCTGGAATGTGCTCCCACTCAGGTCCGACTCCCCACGCCCTGGAATGTGCTCCCACCCAGTTCTGACTCCCCACACGCTGGAATGTGCTCCCACTCAGGTCTGACTCCTCTCACCCTGGAATGTGCTCCTACTCAGGTCCGACTCCCCCACGCCCTGAAATGTGCTCCCACTCAGTTCCGACTCCCAATGACCTGGAATGTGCTCCCACTCCGGTCTGACTCCCCCACGCCCTGCAATATGCTCCCACTCAGGTCCGACTCCCCATGCCCTGGCACGTGCTCCCACTCAGTTCCAACTTCCCATGCCCTGGAATGTGCTCCCACTCAAGTCCGACTCCTCACGCCCTGGAATGTGTTCCCACTCAGGTCTGACTCGCCATGCCCTGGAATGTGCTCCCACTCAGGTCCGACTCCCAATGTCCTGGAATGTGCTCCCACTCATGTCTGACTCCCCACGCCCTGGAATGTGCTCGCACTCAGGTCTGATTCCCCAAGTCTTGGAACGTGCTCCCACTCAGATCCGGCTCATCTCGCCCTGGAATGTGCTCACACTCAGGTCCGACTCTCCGTGTCCTGGAAAGTGCTCCCACTCAGGCCCGACTTCCCACGTCAAGGAATGTGCTCCCACTCAGGTCCGATTCCCCATGTCCTGGAATGTGCTCCCACTTAGGTCTGACTCTCCCATGCCCTGGAATAATTTCCCACTCAGGCCCAACTCCTCACGCCCTGGAATGTGCTCCCACTCAGGTCTGACTCCCTCAAGCCCTGGAATATTTTCCCACTCAGGCCCGATTCCCCACGCCCTGCAATATGCTCCCACTCAGGTCTGACTCCCCTCACCCTGGAATATGCTCCCACTCAGGTCTGACTCCCCACATGCTGGAATGTGCTCCCACAAAGGTCCGACTGCTCTCACCCAGGAATGTGCTCTCACTCAGGTCCATCTCCCCACACCCTGGAATGTGCTCCCACTCAGGTCTGACTCCCCCATGCCTTGGAATGTGTTCCCACTAAGGCCCGACTCCCCATGCCCTGGAATATCCTACCACTCAGGTCGTACTCCCCATGCCCTGGAATGTGCTCCCATTCAGGTCCGACTCCCCACGCCCTGGAATGTGCTCCCACTCAGGTCCGACTCATCTCACCCTGGTATGTGCTCCCATTTAGTTCCGACTCCTTACGCCATGGAATGTGCTCCCACTCAGGTCCGACTCCCCACGCCCTGGAATGTGCTCCCACTCAGGTCCGATTCCTCACGCCTTGGAATGTGCTCCCGCTCAGGTCCGACTCCCCATGCCCTGGAATGTGTTCCTACTCAGGTCCGACTCCCAATGTCCTGGAATGTGATCCCACTCAGGTCTGACTCCCCACACCCTGGAATATGCTCCCACTCAGGTCTGACTCCCCATGTCCTGGAACGTGCTCCCACTCAGATCTGACTCATCTCGCCCTGGAATGTGATCACACTCTGGACCGACTCCCCGTGTCCTGGAATTTGCTCCCACTCAGGCCCGATTTCCCATGCCTTGGAATGTGCTCCCACTCAGGTCCGACTCCCCATGTCCTGGAATGTGCTCCCACTCAGGTCCGACTCCCCATGCCCTGGAATGTGCTCCCACTCAGGTGTGACTCCCCCATGCCCTGGAATATTTTCCCACTCTGACTCAACTCCCCACGCCCTGGAATGTGCTCCCACTCAGGTCCGATTCCTCACGCCGTGGAATGTGCTCCCATTCAGTTCCGATTCCTCACGCCATGGAAAGTGCTCCCACTCAGGTCCGACTCCTCACGTCGTGGAATGTGCTCCGACTCAGGTCTGACTCTCCCACGCCCTGGAATGTGCTCCTACTCAGGTCCGACTCCCAATGCCCTGGAATGTGCTCGCACTCAGGTCTGACTCCCCCATGCCCTGAAATGTGCTCCCACTCAGATCCGTCTCCCAATGACCTGGAATGTGCTCCCACTCCGGTCAGACTCCCCCACGCCCTGGAATATGCTCCCACTCAGCTCCGACTCCCCATGCCCTGGCACGTGCTCCCACTCAGTTCCAACTCCCCATGCCCTGGAATGTGCTCCCACTCAAGTCCGACTCCTCACGCCCTGGAATGTGTTCCCACTCAGGTCCGACTCGCCATGCCCTGGAATGTGCTCCCACTCAGGTCTGACTCCCAATGTCCTGGAATGTGCTCCCACTCAGGTCTGACTCCCCACACCCTGGAATGTGCTCGCACACAGGTCTGATTCCCCAAGTCTTGGAACGTGCTCCCACTTAGGTCTGACTCTCCAATGCCCTGGAATAATTTCTCACTCAGGCCCAACTCCTCACGCCCTGGAACGTGCTCCCACTCATGACCGACTCATCTCGCCCTGGAATGTGCTCACACTCGGGTCCGACTCTCCGTGTCCTGGAAAGTGCTCCCACTCAGGCCCGACTTCCCACGCCCTGGAATGTGCTCCCACTCAGGTCCGATTCCCCATTTCCTGGAATGTGCTCCCACTTAGGTCTGACTCTCCAATGCCCTGGAATAATTTCTCACTCAGGCCCAACTCCTCACGCCCTGGAACGTGCTCCCACTCATGACCGACTCATCTCACCCTGGCATGTGCTCCCATTTAGTTCCGACTCCTTGCACCATGGAATGTGCTCCCACTCAGGTCCGACTACCCACATGCTGGAATGTGCTTCCACTCAGGTCCGACTTCTCTCGCCCTGGAATGTGCTCCCAATCAGGTCCGACTGCCCACGCGCTGGAATGTGCTCACACTCAGTTCCGATTCCTCACGCCTTGGAAGGTGCTCCCGCTCACGTCCGACTCCCCATGCCCTGGAATGTGCTCCCGCTAAGGTCTGACTCCCCACGCCCTGGAATGTGCTCCCACTCAGGTCTGATTCCCCACATGTTGGAATGTGCTCCTACTCAGGTCTGACATCTCTCGCCCTGGAATGTGCTCCCACTCAGGTCCGACACCCCGCACCCTGGAATGTGCTCCCACTCAGGTCTGACTCCGCCATGCCCTGCAATGTGTTCCCACTTAGGCCCGACTCCCCATTCCCTGGAATATGCTTCCACTCAGGTCGTACTCCAGATGCCCTGGAATGTGCTCCCACTCAGTTCCGACTCCCCACGCCCTGGAATGTGCTCCCACTCAGGTCTCACTCCCCACACGCTGGAATGTGCTCCCACTCAGCTCCAACTCCTCTCGCCCTGGAATGTGCTCCCACTTAGGTCCGACTCCACACGCCGTGGAATGTGCTCCCACTCAGGTCCGACTCCCCATGCCCTGGATTGTGCTCCCATTCAGGTCTGTCTCCCCAAGTCCTGGAATGTGCTCCCACTCATGTCTGACTCCCCTCGCCCTGGAATGAGCTACGACTCATGTTTGACTTCTCTCGCCCTGGAATGTGCTCCCACTCAGGTCTGACTCCCCCATGCCCTGGAATCTGCTCTCACATAGGCCCGACTCCCCATGCCCTACAATATGCTTCCACTCAGGTCCGAATCCCCATGCCCTGGAATGTGCTCCCAGTCAGGTCCGACTCCCCAGGACCTGCAATGTGCTCACACTCAGGTCTGACTCCCCCTGCCCTGGAATGTGCTCCCACTCAGGTCTGACTTGTCTCGCCCTGGAAAGTGCTCCAACACAGGTCCGACTCCTCACGCCGTGGAATGTGCTCCCACTCAGGTCGGACTCCCCATGCCCTGGAATATGCTCCCACTCAGGTCCGACTCCCCATGCCCTGGAATGTGCTCACACTCAGGTCTGACTCCCCCTGCCCTGGAATGTGCTCCCACTCAGGTCTGACTTGTCTCGCCCTGGAAAGTGCTCCAACACAGGTCCGACTCCCCAGGCCCTGGAATGTGCTCCCACTCAGGTCCGATTCCTCACGCCGTGGAATGTGCTCCCACTCAGGTTCGACTCCCCAAGCCCTGGAATGTGCTCCCACTCAGGTCTGATTTCCCAATGCCCTGGAATACGCTTCCACTCAGGTCCGACTCCCAAAGGCCTGGAATGTGCTCCCACTCCGGTCTGACTCGCCCACGCCCTGGAATGTGCTCCCACGCAGTTCCAAATCCCCATGCCCTGGAATGTGCTCCCACTCAAGTCCGACTCCTCAGGCCCTGGAATGTGTTCCCACTCAGGTCCGACTCGCCATGCCCTGGAATGTGCTCCCACTCAGGTCCGACTCCCAATGTCCTGGAATGTGCTCCCACTCAGGTCTGACTCCCCACGCCCTGGAATGTGCTCGCACTCAGGTCTGATTCCCCAAGTCTTGGAACGTGCTCCCACTCAGATCCGACTCATCTCGCCCTGGAATGTGCTCACACTCAGGTCCGACTCTCCGTGTCCTGGAAAGTGCTCCCACTCAGGCCCGACTTCCCACGTCAAGGAATGTGCTCCCACTCAGGCCCACCTCCTCACGCCCTGGAATGTGCTCCCACTCAGGTCTGACTCCCTCATGCCCTGGAATATTTTCCCACTCAGGCCCGATTCCCCACGCCCTGCAATGTGCTCCCACTCAGGTCTGACTCCCCTCACCCAGGAATGTGCTCCCACTCAGGTCTGACTCCCCACATGCTGGAATGTGCTCCCACTAAGGTCCGACTTCTCTCACCCAGGAATGTGCTCCCACTCAGGTCCATCTCCCCACACCCTGGAATGTGCTCCCACTCAGGTCTGACTCCCCCATGCCTTGGAATGTGTTCCCACAAAGGCCCGACTCCCCATGCCCTGGAATATGCTACCACTCAGGTCGTACTCCCCATGCCCTGGAATGTGCTCCCACTCAGGTCCGACTCATCTCACCCTGGTACGTGCTCCCATTTAGTTCCGATTCCTTACGCCATGGAATGTGCTTCCACTCAGGTCCGACTCCCCACATGCTGGAATGTGCTCCCACTCAGGTCCGACTTCTCTCGCCCTGGAATGTGCTCCCAATCAGGTCCGACTGCCCACGCCCTGGAATGTGCTCACACTCAGGTCCGATTCCTCACGCCTTGGAATGTCTCCCGCTCACGTCCGACTCCCCATGCCCTGGAATGTGCTCCCGCTAAGGTCTGACTCCCCACGCCCTGGAATGTGCTCCCAATCAGGTCTGACTCCCCACATGCTGGAATGTGCTCCTACTCAGGTCTGACATCTCTCGCCCTGGAATGTGCTGCCACTCAGGTCCGATACCCCGCACTCTGGAATGTGCTCCCACTCAGGTCTGACTCCCCCATGCCCTGGAATGTGTTCCCACTTAGGCCCGACTCCCCATTCCCTGGAATATGCTTCCACACAGGTCGTACTCCCCATGCCCTGGAAGGTACTCCCACTCAGTTCCGACTCCCCACGCCCTGGAATGTGCTCCCACTCAGGTCTGACTCCCCACACGCTGGAATGTGCTCCCACTTAGGTCCGACTCCAGTCGCCGTGGAGTGTGCTCCCACTCAGGTCCGACTCCCCATGCCCTGGATTTTACTCCCACTCAGGTCTGTCTCCCCACGTCCTGGAATGTGCTCCCACTCATGTCTGACTCCCCTCGCCCTGGAATGAGCTACGACTCATGTTTGACTTCTCACGCCCTGGAATGTGCTCCCACTCAGGTCCGACTCCCCACACCCTGGAATGTGCTCCCACTCAGGTCTGACTCCCCCATGCCCTGGAATATGCTCCCACATAGGCCCGACTCTCCATGCCCTGGAATGTGCTCCCAGTCAGGTCCGACTCCCCAGGACCCGCAATGTGCTCCCACTCAGGTCTGACTCCCCACACGCTGGAATGTGCTCCCACTGAGGTCCGACTCCTCTCGCCCTGGAAAGTGCTCCCATTTAGTTCCGACTCTTCACGCCGTGGAATGTGATCCCACTCAGGTCCGACTCCACATGCCCTGGAATGTGCTCCCACTCAGGTCCGACTCCCCATGCCCTGGAATGAGCTCACACTCAGGTCTGACTACCCCTGCCCTGGAATGTGCTCCAACTCAGGTCCGACTTCTCTCGCCCTGGAAAGTGCTCCAACACAGGTCCGACTCCCCACGCCCTGGAATGTGCTCGAACTCAGGTCCGATTCCTCACGCCGTGGAATGTGCTCCCACTCAGGTTCGACTCCCCAAGCCCTGGAATGTGCTCCCACTCAGGTCTGATTTCCAAATGCCCTTGAATGTGTTCCCACTTACGGCCGACTCCCCAAGCCCTGGAATAAGCTTCCACTCAGGTCCGACTCCCAATGACCTGGAATGTGCTCCCACACCGGTCTGACTCCCGCACGCCCTGGAATGTGCTCCCACTCAGGTCCGACTCCCCATGCCCTGGCACGTGCTCGCACTCAGTTCCAACTCCCCATGCCCTGGAATGTGCTCCCACTCAAGTCCGACTCCTCACGCCCTGGAATGTGTTCCCACTCAGGTCCGACTCGCCATGCCCTGGAATGTGCTCCCACTCAGGTCCGACTCACAATGTCCTGGAATGTGCTCCCACTCAGGTCTGACTCCCCACGCCCTGGAATGTGCTCGCACTCAGGTCTGATTCCCCAAGTCTTGGAACATGCTCCCACTCAGATCCGACTCATCTCGCCCTGGAATGTGCTCACACTCAGGTCCGACTCTCGGTGTCCTGGAAAGTGCTCCCACTCAGGACCGACTTCCCACGTCAAGGAATGTGCTCCCACTCAGGTCCGATTCCCCATGTCCTGGAATGTGCTCCCACTTAGGTCTGACTCTCCCATGCCCTGGAATAATTTCTCACTCAGGCCCAACTCCTCACGCCCTGGAATGTGCTCCCACTCAGGTCTGACTCCCTCATGCCCTGGAATATTTTCCCACTCAGGCCCGATTCCCCACGCCCTGCAATGTGCTCCCACTCAGGTCTGACTCCCCTCACCCTGGAATGTGCTCCCACTCAGGTCTGACTCCCCACATGCTGGAATGTGCTCCCACTAAGGTCCGACTTCTCTCACCCAGGAATGTGCTCCCACTCAGGTCCATCTCCCCACACCCTGGAATGTGCTCCCACTCAGGTCTGACTCCCCCATGCCCTGGAATGTGTTCCCACTTAGGCCCGACTCCCCATTCCCTGGAATATGCTTCCACTCAGGTCGTACTCCCCACGCCCTGGAATGTGCTCCCACTCAGGTCTGACTCCCCACACGTTGGAATGTGCTCCCACTCAGGTCCAACTCCTCTCGCCCTGGAATGTGCTCCCACTTAGGTCCGACTCCTCACGCCCTGGAATGTGCTCCCACTCAGGTCTGACTCCCTCATGCCCTGGAATATTTTCCCACTCAGGCCCGATTCCCCACGCCCTGCAATGTGCTCCCACTCAGGTCTGACTCCCCTCACCCTGGAATGTGCTCCCACTCAGGTCTGACTCCCCACATGCTGGAATGTGCTCCCACTAAGGTCCGACTTCTCTCACCCAGGAATGTGCTCCCACTCAGGTCCATCTCCCCACACCCTGGAATGTGCTCCCACTCAGGTCTGACTCCCCCATGCCTTGGAATGTGTTCCCACTAAGGCCCGACTCCCCATGCCCTGGAATATGCTACCACTCAGGTCGTACTCCCCATGCCCTGGAATGTGCTCCCACTCAGGTCCGACTCATCTCACCCTGGTACGTGCTCCCATTTAGTTCCGACTCCTTACGCCATGGAATGTGCTTCCACTCAGGTCCGACTCCCCACATGCTGGAATGTGCTCCCACTCAGGTCCGACTTCTCTCGCCCTGGAATGTGCTCCCAATCAGGTCCGACTGCCCACGCCCTGGAATGTGCTCACACTCAGGTCCGATTCCTCACGCCTTGGAATGTCCTCCCGCTCACGTCCGACTCCCCATGCCCTGGAATGTGCTCCCGCCACGGTCTGACTCCCCACGCCCTGGAATCTGCTCCCAATCAGTTCTGACTCCCCACATGCTGGAATGTGCTCCTACTCAGGTCTGACATCTCTCGCCCTGGAATGTGCTGCCACTCAGGTCCGATACCCCGCACTCTGGAATGTGCTCCCACTCAGGTCTGACTCCCCCATGCCCTGGAATGTGTTCCCACTTAGGCCCGACTCCCCATTCCCTGGAATATGCTTCCACTCAGGTCGTACTCCCCATGCCCTGGAATGTACTCCCACTCAGTTCCGACTCCACACGCCCTGGAATGTGCTCCCACTCAGGTCTGACTCCCCACACGCTGGAATGTGCTCCCATTCAGGTCCAACTCCTCTCGCTCTGGAATGTGCTCCCACTTAGGTCCGACTCCACACGCCGTGGAGTGTGCTCCCTCTCAGGTCCGACTCCCCATGCCCTGGATTGTGCTCCCACTCAGGTCTGTCTCCCCACGTCCTGGAATGTGCTCCCATTCATGTCTGACTCCCCTCGCCCTGGAATGAGCTACGACTCATGTTTGACTTCTCACGCCCTGGAATGTGCTCCCACTCAGGTCCGACTCCCCACACCATGGAATGTGCTCCCACTCAGGTCTGACTCCCCCATGCCCTGGAATATGCTCCCACATAGGCCCGACTCCCCATGCCCTGGAATGTGCTCCCAGTCAGGTCCGACTCCCCAGGACCCGCAACGTGCTCCCACTCAGGTCCGACTCCCCATGCCCTGGAATGTGCTCCCACTCAGGTCCGACTCCCCATGCCCTGGAATGGGCTCACACTCAGGTCTGACTCCCCCTGCCCTGGAATGTGCTCCAACTCAGGTCTGACTTCTCTCGCCCTGGAAAGTGCTCCAACACAGGTCCGACTCCCCACGCCCTGGAATGTGCTCGAACTCAGGTCCGATTCCTCACGCCGTGGAATGTGCTCCCACTCAGGTTCGACTCCCCAAGCCCTGGAATGTGCTCCCACTCAGGTCTGATTTCCCAATGCCCTTGAATGTGTTCACACTTACGGCCGACTCCCCAAACCCTGGAATACGCTTCCACTCAGGTCCGACTCCCAATGACCTGGAATGTGCTCCCACACCGGTCTGACTCCCCCACGCCCTGGAATGTGCTCCCACTCAGGTCCGACTCCCCATGCCCTGGCACGTGCTCCCACTCAGTTCCAACTCCCCATGCCCTGGAATGTGCTCCCACTCAAGTCCGACTCCTCACGCCCTGGAATGTGTTCCCACTCAGGTCCGACTCGCCATGCCCTGGAATGTGCTCCCACTCAGGTCCGACTCCCAATGTCCTGGAATGTGCTCCCACTCAGGTCTGACTCCCCACGCCCTGGAATGTGCTCGCACTCAGGTCTGATTCCCCAAGTCTTGGAACATGCTCCCACTCAGATCCGACTCATCTCGCCCTGGAATGTGCTCACACTCAGGTCCGACTCTCGGTGTCCTGGAAAGTGCTCCCACTCAGGACCGACTTCCCACGTCAAGGAATGTGCTCGCACTCAGGTCCGATTCCCCATGTCCTGGAATGTGCTCCCACTTAGGTCTGACTCTCCCATGCCCTGGAATAATTTCTCACTCAGGCCCAACTCCTCACGCCCTGGAATGTGCTCCCACTCAGGTCTGACTCCCTCATGCCCTGGAATATTTTCCCACTCAGGCCCGATTCCCCACGCCCTGCCATGTGCTCCCACTCAGGTCTGACTCCCCTCACCCTGGAATGTGCTCCCACTCAGGTCTGACTCCCCACATGCTGGAATGTGCTCCCACTAAGGTCCGACTTCTCTCACCCAGGAATGTGCTCCCACTCAGGTCCATCTCCCCACACCCTGGAATGTGCTCCCACTCAGGTCTGACTCCCCCATGCCCTGGAATGTCTTCCCACTTAGGCCCGACTCCCCATTCCCTGGAATATGCTTCCACTCAGGTCGTACTCCCCATGCCCTGGAATGTACTCCCACTCAGCTCCGACTCCCCACGCCCTGGAATGTGCTCCCACTCAGGTCTGACTCCCCACACGCTGGAATGTGCTCCCACTCAGGTCCAACTCCTCTCGCCCTGGAATGTGCTCCCACTTAGGTCCGACTCCTCACGCCCTGGAATGTGCTCCCACTCAGGTCTGACTCCCTCATGCCCTGGAATATTTTCCCACTCAGGCCCGATTCCCCACGCCCTGCAATGTGCTCCCACTCAGGTCTGACTCCCCTCACCCTGGAATGTGCTCCCACTCAGGTCTGACTCCCCACATGCTGGAATGTGCTCCCACTAAGGTCCGACTTCTCTCACCCAGGAATGTGCTCCCACTCAGGTCCATCTCCCCACACCCTGGAATGTGCTCCCACTCAGGTCTGACTCCCCCATGCCTTGGAATGTGTTCCCACTAAGGCCCGACTCCCCATGCCCTGGAATATGCTACCACTCAGGTCGTACTCCCCATGCCCTGGAATGTGCTCCCACTCAGGTCCGACTCATCTCACCCTGGTACGTGCTCCCATTTAGTTCCGACTCCTTACGCCATGGAATGTGCTTCCGCTCATTTCCGACTCCCCACATGCTGGAATGTGCTCCCACTCAGGTCCGACTTCTCTCGCCCTGGAATGTGCTCCCAATCAGGTCCGACTGCCCACGCCCTGGAATGTGCTCACACTCAGGTCCGATTCCTCACGCCTTGGAATGTCCTCCCGCTCACGTCCGACTCCCCATGCCCTGGAATGTGCTCCCGCTAAGGTCTGACTCCCCAAGCCCTGGAATGTGCTCCCAATCAGGTCTGACTCCCCACATGCTGGAATGTGTTCCTACTCAGGTCTGACATCTCTCGCCCTGGAATGTGCTGCCACTCAGGTCCGATACCCCGCACTCTGGAATGTGCTCCCACTCAGGTCTGACTCCCCCATGCCCTGGAATGTGTTCCCACTTAGGCCCGACTCCCCATTCCCTGGAATATGCTTCCACTCAGGTCGTACTCCCCATGCCCTGGAATGTACTCCCACTCAGTTCCGACTCCCCACGCCCTGGAATGTGCTCCCACTCAGGTCTGACTCCCCACACGCTGGAATGTGCTCCCACTCAGGTCCAACTCCTCTCGCTCTGGAATGTGCTCCCACTTAGGTCCGACTCCACACGCCGTGGAGTGTGCTCCCACTCAGGTCCGAATCCCCATGCCCTGGATTGTGCTCCCACTCATGTCTGACTCCCCTCGCCCTGGAATGAGCTACGACTCATGTTTGACTTCTCACGCCCTGGAATGTGCTCCCACTCAGGTCCGACTCCCCACACCCTGGAATGTGCTCCCACTCAGGTCTGACTCCCCATGCCCTGGAATTTGCTTCCACTCAGGTCCGACTCCCGATGCCCTGGAATGTGCTCCCAGTGAGGTCCGACTCCCCAGGACCTGCAATGTGCTCCCACACAGGTCTGACTCCCCACACGCTGGAATGTGCTCCCACTGAGCTCCGACTCCTCTCGCCCTGGAAAGTGCTCCCATTTAGTTCCGACTCCTCACGCCGTGAAATGTGCTCCCACTCAGGTCCGACTCCCCATGCCCTGGAATGTGCTCCCACTCAGGTCCGACTCCCCATGCCCTGGAATGTGCTCACACTCAGGTCTGACTCCCCCTGCCCTGGAATGTGCTCCCACTCAGGTCTGACTTCTCTCGCCCTGGAAATTGCTCCAACACAGGTCCGACTCCCCACGCGCTGGAATGTGCTCCCACTCAGGTCCGATTCCTCACGCCGTGGAATGTGCTCCCACTCAGGTTCGACTCCCCAAGCCCTGGAAAGTGCTCCCACTCAGGTCTGATTTCCCAATGCCCTGGAATGTGTTCCACTTACGGCCGACTCCCCATGCCCTGGAATACGCTTCCACTCAGGTCCGACTCCCCATGCCCTGGAATGTGCTCCCACTCAGGTCCGACTCCCCACTCCCTTCAATGTGCTCCCACTCAGGTCTGACTCCCCACATGCTAGAATGTGCTCCCACTCAGGTCCGACTCCTCTCGCCCTCGAATGTGCTCCCACTTAGGTCCGACTCCACACGCCGTGGATTGTGCGCACACTCAGGTCCGACTCCCCATGCCCTGGATTGTGCTCCCACTCAGGTCTGTCTCCCCACGTTCTGGAATGTTCTCCCACTCATGTCTGACTCCCCTCGCCCTGGAATGAGCTCCGACTCATGTTCGACTTCTCTCGCCCTGGAATTTGCTCCCACTCAGGTCCGACTCCCCACGCCCTGGAATGTGCTCCCACTCAGGTCTGACTCCCCCATGCCCTGGAATGTGCTCCCACTTAGGCCCGTCTCCCCATGCCCTGGAATATGCTTCCACTCAGGTCCGACTCCCCATGCCCTGGAATGTGCTCCCACTCAGGTCCGACTCCCCAGGCCCTGGAATGTGCTCCCACACAGGTCTGACTCCCCACACGATGGAATGTGCTCCCACTGAGGTCCGAATCCTCCCGCCCTGGAATGTGCTCCCATTTAGTTCCGACACCTCACGCCGTGGAATGTGCTCCCACTCAGGTCCCACTCCCCATGCCCTCGAATGTGCTCCCACTCAGTTCCGTCTCCTCGTGCCCTGGAATGTGCTCCCACTCACTTACACCTCCCAACAACCCCAGAACATGCTCCCACTAAGATCTGACTCCCCACGCCCTGGAATGTGCTACCACTCAGGTCCGACTCCCCACATGCTGGAATGTGCTCCCAATCAGGTCCGACTCCTCTCGCCCTGGAATGTGCTCCCACTTAGGTCCGTCTCCTCACGCCGTGGATTGTGCTCCCACTCAGTTCCGACTCCCCATGCCCTGGAAAGTGCTCCCACTCAGGTCTGACTCCCCTCGCCCTGGAATGTGCTCCCGCTCATTTCCGACTCCCCATGCTCTGGAATGTGCTCCCACTCAGGTCCGACTCCGCCCGCCCTGGAATGTGCTCCCACCCAGTTCTGACTCCCCACATGCTGGAATGTGCTCCCACTCAGGTCTGACTCCTCTCACCCTGGAATGTGCTCCCACTCAGGTCCGACTCCCCATGCCCTGGTAGGTGCTCCCACTCAGGTCCGACTCCCCATGCCCTGGAATGTGCTCCCACTCAGGTCCGACTCCTCACACCCTGGAATGTGTTCCCACTCAGGCCCGATTACCCACGCGTTGGAATGTGCTCCCACTCAGGTCCGATTCCCCATCTCCTGGAATGTGCTCCCACTCAGGTCCGACTCCCCATGCGCTGGAATGTGCTCCCACTCAGGTCCGATTCCTCATGCCGTGGAATGTGCTCCCATTCAGTTCCGATTCCTCACGCCATGGAATGTGCTCCCACTCAGGTCCGACTCCCCACGCCCTGGAATGTGCTCGCAATCAGGTCTGACTCCCCCATGCCCTGGAATGTGATCCCACTTAGGCCCGACTCCACATGCCCTGGAATATGCTTCCACTCAGGTCCGACTTCCCATGCCCTGGAATGTGCTCCCACTCAGGTCCGTCTCCCCAGGCCCTGGAATGTGCTCCCACACAGGTCTGACTCCCCACACGATGGAATGTGCTCCCACTGAGGTCCGAATCCTCCCACCCTGGAATGTGCTCCCATTTAGTTCCGACACCTCACGCCGTGGAATGTGCTCCCACTCAGGTCCGACTCCCCATGCCCTGGAATGTGCTCCCACTCAGTTCCGTCGCCTCATGCCCTGGAATGTGCTCCCACTCACATACACCTCCCAACAACCCCAGAACATGCTCCCACTCAGATCTGTCTCCCCACGCCCTGGAATGTGCTCCCACCCAGGACCGACTGTGCACGCCCTGGAATGTGCTACCACTCAGGTCCGACTCCCCACATGCTGGAATGTGCTCCCACTCAGGTCCGACTCCTCTCGCCCTGGAATGTGCTCCCACTTAGGTCCATCTCCTCACGCCGTGGATTGTGCTCCCACTCAGTTCCGACTCCCGTTGCCCTGGAAAGTGCTCCCACGCAGGTCTGACTCCCCATGCCCTGGAATGTGCTCCCGCTCATTTCCGACTCCCCATGCTCTGGAATGTGCTCCCACTCAGGTCCGACTCCGCACGCCCTGGAATGTGCTCCCACCCAGTTCTGACTCCCCACACGCTGGAATGTGCTCCCACTCAGGTCTCACTCCTCACGCCCTGGAATGTGCTCCAACCCAGTTCTGACTCCCCACACGCTGGAATGTGCTCCCACTCAGGTCTGACTCCTCTCACCCTGGAATGTGCTCCCACTCAGGTCCGCCTCCCCATGCCCTGGTACGTGCTCCCACTCAGGTCCGACTCCCCATGCCCTGGAATGTGCTCCCACTCAGGTCCGCCTCCTCACACCCTGGAATGTGTTCCCACTCAGGCCCGATTACCCACGCCTTGAAATGTGCTCCCACTCAGGTCCGATTCCCCATGTCCTGGAATGTTCTCCCACTCAGGTCCGACTCCCCATGCCCTGGAATGTGCTCCCACTCAGGTCCGATTCCTCACGCCGTGAAATGTGCTCCCATTCAGTTCCGATTCCTCACGCCATGGAATGTGCTCAAACTCAGGTCCGACTCCTCACGCCGTGGAATGTGCTCCGACTCAGGTCTGACTCTCCCACGCCCTGGAATGTGCTCCCACTCATTTCCGACTCCCAATGACCTGGAATGTGCTCCCACTCCGGTCTGACTCCCCCACGCCCTGGAATGTGCTCCCACTCAGATCTGACTCCCCATGCCCTGGCACGTGCTCCCACTCAGTTCCAACTCCCCATGCCCTGGAATGTGCACCCACTCAGGTCCGACTCCTCATGCCCTGGAATGTGTTCCCACTCAGGTCCGACACGCCATGCCCTGGAATGTGCTCCCACTCAGGTCCGACTCGCCATGCCCTGGAATGTGCTCCCACTCAGTTCCGACTCCCAATGTCCTGGAATGAGCTCCCACTCAGGTCTGACTCCCCAAGTCTTGGAACGTGCTCCCACTCAGATCCGACTCATCTCGCCCTGGAATGTGCCCACTCAGGTCCGGCTCCCCATGCCCTGGCACGTGCTCCCACTCAGTTCCAACTCCCCATGCCCTGGAATGTGCTCCCACTCAGGTCCGACGCCTCACGCCCTGGAATGTGTTCCCACTCAGGTCCGACTCGCCATGCCCTGGAATGTGCTCCCACTCAGTTCTGACTCCCAATGTCCTGGAATGTGCTCCCACTCAGGTCTGACTCCCCAAGTCTTGGAACGTGCTCCCACTCAGATCCGACTCATCTCGCCCTGAAATGTGCTCACACTCAGGTCCGACTCTCCGTGTCCTGGAATGTACTCCAACTCAGGCCCGACTTCCCAAGCCCTGGAATGTGCTCCCACTCAGGTCCGATTCCCCATGTCCTGGAATGTGCTCCCTCTTAGGTCTGACTCCCTCATGCCCTGGAATATTTTCCCACTCAGGCCCGATTTCCCACGCCCTGCAATGTGCTCCCACTCAGGTCTGAGTCCCCACACGCTGGACTGTGCTCCCACTCACGTCCGACTCATCTCACCCTGGAATGTGCTCCCATTTATTTCCGACTCCTCACGCCATGGAATGTGCTCCCACTCAGGTCCGACACCCCACATGCTGGAATGTGCTCCCACTCAGGTCCGACTTCTCTCGCCCTGGAATGTGCTCCTACTCAGGTCCGACTCCCCATGCCCTGGAATGTGCTCTCACTCAGGTCCGACTCCCCCACGCCCTGAAATGTGCTCCCACTCAGTTCCGACTCTCAATGACCTGGAATGTGCTCCCACTCCGGTCTGACTCCCCCACGCCCTGGAATGTGTTCCCCTCAGGTCCGACTCGCCATGCCCTGGAATGTGCTCCCACTCAGGTCCGACTCCCCACACCCTGGAATGTGCTCCCACTCAGGTCTGACTCCCCAAGTCTTGGAACGTGCTCCCACTCAGATCCGACTCATCTCGCCCTGAAATGTGCTCACACTCAGGTCCGACTCTCCGTGTCCTGGAATGTACTCCAACTCAGGCCCGACTTCCCACGACCTGGAATGTGCTCCCACTCAGGTCCAATTCCCCATGTCCTGTAATGTGCTCCCACTTAGGTCTCACTCTCCCATGCCCTGGAATAATTTCTCACTCAGGCCCAACTCCTCACGCCCTGGAATGTGCTCCCACTCAGGTCTGACTCCCTCTTGCCCTGGAATATTTTCCCACTCAGGCCCGATTCCCCAAACGCTGCAATGTGCTCCCACTCAGGTCTGACTCCCCTCGCCCTGGAATGTGCTCCCACTCAGGTGTGATTACCCACACGCTGGACTGTGCTCCCACTCACGTCCAACTCATCTCAGCCTGGAATGTGCTCCCATTTAGTTCCGACTCCTCACGCCATGGAATGTGCTCCCACTCAGGTCCGACTCCCCACATGCTGGAATGTTCTCCCACTCAGGTCCGACTTCTCTCGCCCTGGAATGTGCGCCCAATCAGGTCCGACTCCCCACGCCCTGGAATGTGCTCCCACTCAGGTCCGATTCCTCACGCCTTGGAATGTGCTCCCGCTCACGTCCGACTCCCCAAGCGCTGGAATGTGCTCCCACTCAGGTCTGATTTCCCAATACCCTGGAATGTGTTCCACTTACGGCCGACTCCCCATGCCCTGGAATACGCTTCCACTCAGGTCCGACTCCCCATGCCCTGGAATGTGCTCCCACTCAGGTCCGACTCCCCACGCCCTGGAATGTGCTCCCACTCAGGTCTGACTCCCCACATGCTCGAATGTGCTCCCACTCAGGTCCGATTCCCCATGTCCTGGAATGTGCTCCCTCTTAGGTCTGACTCTCCCATGCCCTGGAATAATTTCTCACTCAGGCCCAACTCCTCACGCCCTGGTATGTGCTCCCACTCAAGTCTGACTCCCTCATGCCCTGGAATATTTTCCCACTCAGGCCCGATTTCCCACGCCCTGCAATGTGCTCACACTCAGGTCTGAGTCCCCACACGCTGGACTGTGCTCCCACTCACGTCCGACTCATCTCACCCTGGAATGTGCTCCCATTTATTTCCGACTCCTCACGCCATGGAATGTGCTCCCACTCAGGTCCGACACCCCACATGCTGGAATGTGCTCCCACTCAGGTCCGACTTCTCTCGCCCTGGAATGTGCTCCTACTCAGGTCCGACTCCCCATGCCCTGGAATGTGCTCTCACTCAGGTCCGACTCCCCCACGCCCTGAAATGTGCTCCCACTCAGTTCCGACTCTCAATGACCTGGAATGTGCTCCCACTCCGGTCTGACTCCCCCACGCCCTGGAATGTGTTCCCCTCAGGTCTGACTCGCCATGCCCTGGAATGTGCTCCCACTCAGGTCCGACTCCCCACACCCTGGAATGTGCTCCCACTCAGGTCTGACTCCCCAAGTCTTGGAACGTGCTCCCACTCAGATCCGACTCATCTCGCCCTGAAATGTGCTCACACTCAGGTCCGACTCTCCGTGTCCTGGAATGTACTCCAACTCAGGCCCGACTTCCCACGACCTGGAATGTGCTCCCACTCAGGTCCAATTCCCCATGTCCTGTAATGTGCTCCCACTTAGGTCTCACTCTCCCATGCCCTGGAATAATTTCTCACTCAGGCCCAACTCCTCACGCCCTGGAATGTGCTCCCACTCAGGTCTGACTCCCTCTTGCCCTGGAATATTTTCCCACTCAGGCCCGATTCCCCACACGCTGCAATGTGCTCCCACTCAGGTCTGACTCCCCTCGCCCTGGAATGTGCTCCCACTCAGGTGTGATTACCCACACGCTGGACTGTGCTCCCACTCACGTCCAACTCATCTCAGCCTGGAATGTGCTCCCATTTAGTTCCGACTCCTCACGCCATGGAATGTGCTCCCACTCAGGTCCGACTCCCCACATGCTGGAATGTTCTCCCACTCAGGTCCGACTTCTCTCGCCCTGGAATGTGCGCCCAATCAGGTCCGACTCCCCACGCCCTGGAATGTGCTCCCACTCAGGTCCGATTCCTCACGCCTTGGAATGTGCTCCCGCTCACGTCCGACTCCCCAAGCGCTGGAATGTGCTCCCACTCAGGTCTGATTTCCCAATACCCTGGAATGTGTTCCACTTACGGCCGACTCCCCATGCCCTGGAATACGCTTCCACTCAGGTCCGACTCCCCATGCCCTGGAATGTGCTCCCACTCAGGTCTGACTCCCCACGCCCTGGAATGTGCTCCCACTCAGGTCTGACTCCCCACATGCTCGAATGTGCTCCCACTCAGGTCCAACTCCTCTCGCCCTCGAATGTGCTCCCACTTAGGTCCGACTCCACACGCCGTGGATTGTGCTCACACTCAGGTCCGACTCCCCATGCCCTGGATTGTGCTCCCACTCAGGTCTGTCTCCCCACGTTCTGGAATGTTCTCCCACTCATGTCTGACTCCCCTCGCCCTGGAATGAGCTCCGACTCATGTTCGACTTCTCTCGCCCTGGAATTTGCTCCCACTCAGGTCCGACTCCCCACGCCCTGGAATGTGCTCCCACTCAGGTCTGACTCCCCCATGCCCTGGAATGTGCTCCCACTTAGGCCCGACACCCCATGCCCTGGAATATGCTTCCACTCAGGTCCGACTCCCCATGCCCTGGAATGTGCTCCCACTCAGGTCCGACTCCCCATGCCCTGGAATGTGCTCCCACTCAGGTCCGACTCCCCAGGCCCTGGAATGTGCTCCCACACAGGTCTGACTCCCCACACGATGGAATGTGCTCCCACTGAGGTGCGAATCCTCCCGCCCTGGAATGTGCTCCCATTTAGTTCCGACACCTCACGCCGTGGAATGTGCTCCCACTCAGGTCCGACTCCCCATGCCCTGGAATGTGCTCCCACTCAGTTCCGTCTCCTCATGCCCTGGAATGTGCTCCCACTCACTTACACCTCCCAACAACCCCAGAACATGCTCCCACTCAGATCTGACTCCCCACGCCCTGGAATGTGCTCCCACCCAGGACCGACTGTGAACGCCCTGGAATGTGCTACCACTCAGGTCCGACTCCCCACATGCTGGAATGTGCTCCCAATCAGGTCCGACTCCTCTCGCCCTGGAATGTGCTCCCACTTAGGTCCGTCTCCTCACGCCGTGGATTGTGCTCCCACTCAGCTCCGACTCCCCATGCCCTGGAAAGTGCTCCCACTCAGGTCTGACTCCCCACGCCCTGGAATGTGCTCCCGCTCATTTCCGACTCCCCATGCTCTGGAATGTGCTCCCACTCAGGTCCGACTCCGCACGCCCTGGAATGTGCTCCCACCCAGTTCTGACTCCCCACACGCTGGAATGTGCTCCCACTCAGGTCTCACTCCTCACGCCCTGGAATGTGCACCAACCCAGTTCTGACTCCCCACACGCTGGAATGTGCTCCCACTCAGGTCTGACTCCTCTCACCCTGGAATGTGCTCCCACTCAGGTCCGCCTCCCCATGCCCTGGTACGTGCTCCCACTCAGGTCCGACTCCCCATGGCCCTGGAATGTGCTCCCACTCAGGTCCGACTCCTCACACCCTGGAATGTGTTCCCACTCAGGCCCGATTACCCACGCCTTGGAATGTGCTCCCACTCAGGTCCGATTCCCCATGCCCTGGAATGTGCTCCCACTCAGGTCCGATTCCTCACGCCGTGAAATGTGCTCCCATTCAGTTCCGATTCCTCACGCCATGGAATGTGCTCCCACTCAGGTCCGACTCCTCACGCCGTGGAATGTGCTCCGACTCAGGTCTGACTCTCCCACGCCCTGGAATGTGCTCCCACTCATTTCCGACTCCCAATGACCTGGAATGTGCTCCCACTCCGGTCTGACTCCCCCACGCCCTGGAATGTGCTCCCACTCAGATCCGACTCCCCATGCCCTGGCACGTGCTCCCACTCAGTTCCAACTCCCCATGCCCTGGAATGTGCACCCACTCAGGTCCGACTCCTCATGCCCTGGAATGTGTTCCCACTCAGGTCCGACTCGCCATGCCCTGGAATGTGCTCCCACTCAGGTCCGACTCGCCATGCCCTGGAATGTGCTCCCAGTCAGTTCTGACTCCCAATGTCCTGGAATGTGCTCCCACTCAGGTCTGACTCCCCAAGTCTTGGAACGTGCTCCCACTCAGATCCGACTCATCTCGCCCTGAAATGTGCTCACACTCAGGTCCGACTCTCCGTGTCCTGGAATGTACTCCAACTCAGGCCCGACTTCCCAAGCCCTGGAATGTGCTCCCACTCAGGTCCGATTCCCCATGTCCTGGAATATGCTCCCTCTTAGGTCTGACTCTCCCATGCCCTGGAATAATTTCTCACTCAGGCCCAACTCCTCACGCCCTGGTATGTGCTCCCACTCAGGTCTGACTCCCTCATGCCCTGGAATATTTTCCCACTCAGGCCCGATTTCCCACGCCCTGCAATGTGCTCCCACTCAGGTCTGAGTCCCCACACGCTGGACTGTGCTCCCACTCACGTCCGACTCATCTCACCCTGGAATGTGCTCCCATTTATTTCCGACTCCTCACGCCATGGAATGTGCTCCCACTCAGGTCTGACACCCCACATGCTGGAATGTGCTCCCACTCAGGTCCGACTTCTCTCGCCCTGAAATGTGCTCCCACTCAGGTCTGACTCCCCCATGCCCTGGAATGTGCTCCCACTTAGGCCCGACTCCCCATGCCCTGGAATATGCTTCCACTCAGGTCCGACTCCCCATGCCCTGGAATGTGCTCCCACTCAGGTCCGACTCCCCATGCCCTGGAATGTGCTCCCATTCAGTTCCGTCTCCTCATGCCCTGGAATGTGCTCCCACTCACTTACACCTCCCAACAACCCCAGAACATGCTCCCACTCAGATCTGACTCCCCACGCCCTGGAATGTGCTCCCACCCAGGACCGACTGTGCACGCCCTGGAATGTGCTACCACTCAGGTCCGACTCCCCACATGCTGGAATGTGCTCCCAATCAGGTCCGACTCCTCTCGCCCTGGAATGTGCTCCCACTTAGGTCCGTCTCCTCACGCCGTGGATTGTGCTCCCACTCAGCTCCGACTCCCCATGCCCTGGAATGTGCTCCCACTCAGGTCCAACTCCGCACGCCCTGGAATGTGCTCCCACCCAGTTCTGACTCCCCACACGCTGGAATGTGCTCCCACTCAGGTCTCACTCCTCACGCCCTGGAATGTGCTCCAACCCAGTTCTGACTACCCACACGCTGGATTGTGCTCCCACTCAGGTCTGACTCCTCTCACCCTGGAATGTGCTCCCACTCAGGTCCGCCTCCCCATGCCCTGGTACGTGCTCCCACTCAGGTCCGACTCCCCATGGCCCTGGAATGTGCTCCCACTCAGGTCCGACTCCTCACACCCTGGAATGTGTTCCCACTCAGGCCCGATTACCCACGCCTTGGAATGTGCTCCCACTCAGGTCCGATTCCCCATGTCCTGGAATGTGCTCCCACTCAGGTCCGACTCCCCATGCCCTGGAATGTGCTCCCACTCAGGTCCGATTCCTCACGCCGTGGAATGTGCTCCCATTCAGTTCCGATTCCTCACGCCATGGAATGTGCTCCCACTCAGGTCCGAATCCTCACGCCGTGGAATGTGCTCCGACTCAGGTCTGACTCTCCCACGCCCTGGAATGTGCTCCCACTCATTTCCGACTCCCAATGACCTGGAATGTGCTCCCACTCCGGTCTGACTCCCCCACGCCCTGGAATGTGCTCCCACTCAGATCCGACTCCCCATGCCCCGGCACGTGCTCCCACTCAGTTCCAACTCCCCATGCCCTGGAATGTGCACCCACTCAGGTCCGACTCCTCATGCCCTGGAATGTGTTCCCACTCAGGTCCGACTCGCCATGCCCTGGAATGTGCTCCCACTCAGGTCCGACTCGCCATGCCCTGGAATGTGCTCCCACTCAGTTCCGACTCCCAATGTCCTGGAATGAGCTCCCACTCAGGTCTGACTCCCCAAGTCTTGGAACGTGCTCCCACTCAGATCCGACTCATCTCGCCCTGGAATGTGCCCACTCAGGTCCGACTCCCCATGCCCTGGCACGTGCTCCCACTCAGTTCCAACTCCCCATGCCCTGGACTGTGCTCCCACTCAGGTCCGACTCGCCATGCCCTGGAATGTGCTCCCAGTCAGTTCTGACTCCCAATGTCCTGGAATGTGCTCCCACTCAGGTCTGACTCCCCAAGTCTTGGAACGTGCTCCCACTCAGATCCGACTCATCTCGCCCTGAAATGTGCTCACACTCAGGTCCGACTCTCCGTGTCCTGGAATGTACTCCAACTCAGGCCCGACTTCCCAAGCCCTGGAATGTGCTCCCACTCAGGTCCAATTCCCCATGTCCTGGAATGTGCTCCCTCTTAGGTCTGACTCTCCCATGCCCTGGAATAATTTCTCACTCAGGCCCAACTCCTCACGCCCTGGTATGTGCTCCCACTCAGGTCTGACTCCCTCATGCCCTGGAATATTTTCCCACTCAGGCCCGATTTCCCACGCCCTGCAATGTGCTCCCACTCAGGTCTGAGTCCCCACACGCTGGACTGTGCTCCCACTCACGTCCGACTCATCTCACCCTGGAATGTGCTCCCATTTATTTCCGACTCCTCACGCCATGGAACGTGCTCCCACTCAGGTCTGACACCCCACATGCTGGAATGTGCTCCCACTCAGGTCCGACTTCTCTCGCCCTGGAATGTGCTCCCACTCAGATCTGACTCCCCACGCCCTGGAATGTGCTCCCGCCCAGGACCAACTGTGCACGCCCTGGAATGTGCTACCACTCAGGTCCGACTCCCCACATGCTGGAATGTGCTCCCAATCAGGTCCGACTCCTCTCGCCCTGGAATGTGCTCCCACTTAGGTCCGTCTCCTCACGACGTGGATTGTGCTCCCACTCAGCTCCGACTCCCCATGCCCTGGAAAGTGCTCCCACTCAGGTCTGACTCCCCACGCCCTGGAATGTGCTCCGGCTCATTTCCGACTCCCCATGCTCTGTAATGTGCTCCCACTCAGATCCGACTCCGCACGCCCTGGAATGTGCTCCCACCCAGTTCTGACTCCCCACACGCTGGAATGTGCTCCCACTCAGGTCTCACTCCTCACGCGCTGGAATGTGCTCCAACCCAGTTCTGACTCCCCACACACTGGAATGTGCTCCCACTCAGGTCTGACTCCTCTCACCCTGGAATGTGCTCCCACTCAGGTCCGCCTCCCCATGCCCTGGTACGTGCTCCCACTCAGGTCCGACTCCCCATGCCCTGGAATGTGCTCCCACTCAGGTCCGACTCCTCACACCCTGGAATGTGTTCCCACTCAGGCCCGATTACCCACGCCTTGGAATGTGCTCCCACTCAGGTCCGATTCCCCATGTACTGGAATGTGCTCCCACTCAGGTCCGACTCCCCATGCCCTGGAATGTGCTCCCACTCAGGTCCGATTCCTCACGCCGTGGAATGTGCTCCCATTCAGTTCCGATTCCTCACGCCATGGAATGTGCTCCCACTCAGGTCCGACTCCTCACGCCGTGGAATGTGCTCCGACTCAGGTCTGACTCTCCCACGCCCTGGAATGTGCTCCCACTCATTTCCGACTCCCAATGACCTGGAATGTGCTCCAACTCCGGTCTGACTCCCCCACGCCCTGGAATGTGCTCCCACTCAGATCCGACTCCCCATGCCCTGGCACGTGCTCCCACTCAGTTCCAACTCCCTATGCCCTGGAATGTGCACCCACTCAGGTCCGACTCCTCATGCCCTGGAATGTGTTCCCACTCAGGTCCGACTCGCCATGCCCTGGAATGTGCTCCCACTCAGGTCCGACTCGCCATGCCCTGGATTGTGCTCCCACTCAGTTCCGACTCCCAATGTCCTGGAATAAGCTCCCACTCAGGTCTGACTCCCCAAGTCTTGGAACGTGCTCCCACTCAGATCTGACTCATCTCGCCCTGGAATGTGCCCACTCAGGTCCGACTCCCCATGCCCTGGCACGTGCTCCCACTCAGTTCCAACTCCCCATGCCCTGGAATGTGCTCCCACTAAGGTCCGACGCCTCACGCCCTGGAATGTGTTCCCACTCAGGTCCGACTCGCCATGCCCTGGAATGTGCTCCCACTCAGTTCTGACTCCCAATGTCCTGGAATGTGCACCCACTCAGGTCTGACTCCCCAAGTCTTGGAACGTGCTCCCACTCAGATCCGACTCATCTCGCCCTGAAATGTGCTCACACTCAGGTCCGACTCTCCGTGTCCTGGAATGTACTCCAACTCAGGCCCGACTTCCCAAGCCCTGGAATGTGCTCCCACTCAGGTCCGATTCCCCATGTCCTGGAATGTGCTCCCTCTTAGGTCTGACTCTCCCATGCCCTGGAATAATTTCTCACTCAGGCCCAACTCCTCACGCCCTGGTATGTGCTCCCACTCAGGTCTGACTCCCTCATGCCCTGGAATATTTTCCCACTCAGGCCCGATTTCCCACGCCCTGCAATGTGCTCCCACTCAGGTCTGAGTCCCCACACGCTGGACTGTGCTCCCACTCACGTCCGACTCATCTCACCCTGGAATGTGCTCCCATTTATTTCCGACTCCTCACGCCATGGAATTTGCTCCCACTCAGGTCTGACACCCCAAATGCTGGAATGTGCTCCCACTCAGGTCCGACTTCTCTCGCCCTGGAATGTGCTCCCACTCAGGTCTGACTCCCCCATGCCCTGGAATGTGCTCCCACTTAGGCCCGACTCCCCATGCCCTGGAATATGCTTCCACTCAGGTCCGTCTCCTCATGCCCTGGAATGTGCTCCCACTCACTTACACCTCCCAACAACCCCAGAACATGCTCCCACTCAGATCTGACTCCCCACGCCCTGGAATGTGCTCCCACCCAGGACCGACTGTGCACGCCCTGGAATGTGCTACCACTCAGGTCCGACTCCCCACATGCTGGAATGTGCACCCAATCAGGTCCGACTCCTCTCGCCCTGGAATTTGCTCCCACTTAGGTCCGTCTCCTCACGACGTGGATTGTGCTCCCACTCAGCTCCGACTCCCCATGCCCTGGAAAGTGCTCCCACTCAGGTCTGACTCCCCACGCCCTGGAATGTGCTCCCGCTCATTTCCGACTCCCCATGCTCTGGAATGTGCTCCCACTCAGGTCCGACTCCGCACGCCCTGGAATGTGCTCCCACCCAGTTCTGACTCCCCACACGCTGGAATGTGCTCCCACTCAGGTCTCACTCCTCACGCCCTGGAATGTGCTCCAACCCAGTTCTGACTCCCCACACGCTGGAATGTGCTCCCACTCAGGTCTGACTCCTCTCACCCTGGAATGTGCTCCCACTCAGGTCCGCCTCCCCATGCCCTGGTACGTGCTCCCACTCAGGTCCGACTCCCCATGCCCTGGAATGTGCTCCCACTCAGGTCCGACTCCTCACACCCTGGAATGTGTTCCCACTCAGGCCCAATTACCCACGCCTTGGAATGTGCTCCCACTCAGGTCCGATTCCCCATGTCCTGGAATGTGCTCCCACTCAGGTCCGACTCCCCATGCCCTGGAATGTGCTCCCACTCAGGTCCGATTCCTCACGCCGTGGAATGTGCTCCCATTCAGTTCCGATTCCTCACGCCATGGAATGTGCTCCCACTCAGGTCCGACTCCTCACGCCGTGGAATGTGCTCCGACTCAGGTCTGACTCTCCCACGCCCTGGAATGTGCTCCCACTCATTTCCGACTCCCAATGACCTGGAATGTGCTCCCACTCCGGTCTGACTCCCCCACGCCCTGGAATGTGCTCCCACTCAGATCCGACTCCCCATGCCCTGGCACGTGTTCCACTCAGTTCCAACTCCCCATGCCCTGGAATGTTCACCCACTCAGGTCCGACTCCTCATGCCCTGGAATGTGTTCCCACTCAGGTCCGACTCGCCATGCCCTGGAATGTGCTCCCACTCAGGTCCGACTCGCCATGCCCTGGAATGTGCTCCCACTCAGTTCCGACTCCCAATGTCCTGGAATGAGCTCCCACTCAGGTCTGACTCCCCAAGTCTTGGAACGTGCTCCCACTCAGATCCGACTCATCTCGCCCTGGAATGTGCCCACTCAGGTCCGACTCCCCATGCCCTGGCACGTGCTCCCACTCAGTTCCAACTCCCCATGCATTGGAATGTGCTCCCACTCAGGTCCGAAGCCTCACGCCCTGGAATGTGTTCCCACTCAGGTCCGACTCGCGATGCCCTGGAATGTGCTCCCACTCAGTTCTGACTCCCAATGTCCTGGAATGTGCTCCCACTCACTTACACCTCCCAACAACCCCAGAACATGCTCCCACTCAGATCTGACTCCCCAAGCACTGGAATGTGCTCCCACCCAGGACCGACTGTGCACGCCCTGGAATGTGCTACCACTCAGGTCCGACTCCCCACATGCTGGAATGTGCTCCCAATCAGGTCCGACTCCTCTCGCCCTGGAATGTGCTCCCACTTAGGTCCGTCTCCTCACGCCGTGGATTGTGCTCCCACTCAGCTCCGACTCCCCATGCCCTGGAAAGTGCTCCCACTCAGGTCTGACTCCCCACGCCCTGGAATGTGCTCCCGCTCATTTCCGACTCCCCATGCTCTGGAATGTGCTCCCACTCAGGTCTGACTCCGCACGCCCTGGAATGTGCTCCCACCCAGTTCTGACTCCCCACACGCTGGAATGTGCTCCCACTCAGGTCTCACTCCTCACGCCCTGGAATGTGCTCCAACCCAGTTCTGACTCCCCACACGCTGGAATGTGCTCCCACTCAGGTCTGACTCCTCTCACCCTGGAATGTGCTCCCACTCAGGTCCGCCTCCCCATGCCCTGGTACGTGCTCCCACTCAGGTCCGACTCCCCATGCCCTGGAATGTGCTCCCACTCAGGTCCGACTCCTCACACCCTGGAATGTGTTCCCACTCAGGCCCGATTACCCACGCCTTGGAATGTGCTCCCACTCAGGTCCGATTCCCCATGTCCAGGAATGTGCTCCCACTCAGGTCCGACTCCCCATGCCCTGGAATGTGCTCCCACTCAGGTCCGATTCCTCACGCCGTGGAATGTGCTCCCATTCAGTTCCGATTCCTCACGCCATGGAATGTGCTCCCACTCAGGTCCGATTCCTCAAGCCGTGGAATGTGCTCCGACTCAGGTCTGACTCTCCCACGCCCTGGAATGTGCTCCCACTCATTTCCGACTCCCAATGACCTGGAATGTGCTCCCACTCCGGTCTGAATCCCCCACGCCCTGGAATGTGCTCCCACTCAGATCCGACTCCCCATGCCCTGGCACGTGCTCCCACTCAGTTCCAACTCCCCATGCCCTGGAATGTGCACCCACTCAGGTCCGACTCCTCATGCCCTGGAATGTGTTCCCACTCAGGTCCGACTCGCCATGCCCTGGAATGTGCTCCCACTCAGGTCCGACTCGCCATGCCCTGGAATGTGCTCCCACTCAGTTCCGACTCCCAATGTCCTGGAATGAGCTCCCACTCAGGTCTGACTCCCCAAGTCTTGGAACGTGCTCCCACTCAGATCCGACTCATCTCGCCCTGGAATGTGCCCACTCAGGTCCGATTCCCCATGCCCTGGCACGTTCTCCCACTCAGTTCCAACTCCCCATGCCCTGGAATGTGCTCCCACTCAGGTCCGACGCCTCACGCCCTGGAATGTGTTCCCACTCAGGTCCGACTCGCCATGCCCTGGAATGTGCTCCCACTCAGTTCTGACTCCCAATGTCCTGGAATGTGCTCCCACTCAGTTCTGACTCCCCAAGTCTTGGAAGGTGCTCCCACTCAGATCCGACTCATCTCACCCTGAAATGTGCTCACACTCAGGTCCGACTCTCCGTGTCCTGGAATGTACTCCAACTCAGGCCCGACTTCCCAAGCCCTGGAATGTGCTCCCACTCAGGTCCGATTCCCCATGTCCTGGAATGTGCTCCCTCTTAGGTCTGACTCTCCCATGCCCTGGAATAATTTCTCACTCAGGCCCAACTCCTCACGCCCTGGTATGTGCTCCCACTCAGGTCTGACTCCCTCATGCCCTGGAATATTTTCCCACTCAGGCCCGATTTCCCACGCCCTGCAATGTGCTCCCACTCAGGTCTGAGTCCCCACACGCTGGACTGTGCTCCCACTCACGTCCTGACTCATCTCACCCTGGAATGTGCTCCCATTTATTTCCGACTCCTCACGCCATGGAATTTGCTCCCACTCAGGTCTGACACCCCAAATGCTGGAATGTGCTCCCACTCAGGTCCGACTTCTCTCGCCCTGGAATGTGCTCCCACTCAGGTCTGACTCCCCCATGCCCTGGAATGTGCTCCCACTTAGGCCCGACTCCCCATGCCCTGGAATATGCTTCCACTCAGGTCCGTCTCCTCATGCCCTGGAATGTGCTCCCACTCACTTACACCTCCCAACAACCCCAGAACATGCTCCCACTCAGATCTGACTCCCCACGCCCTGGAATGTGCTCCCACCCAGGACCGACTGTGCACGCCCTGGAATGTGCTACCACTCAGGTCCGACTCCCCACATGCTGGAATGTGCACCCAATCAGGTCCGACTCCTCTCGCCCTGGAATTTGCTCCCACTTAGGTCCGTCTCCTCACGACGTGGATTGTGCTCCCACTCAGCTCCGACTCCCCATGCCCTGGAAAGTGCTCCCACTCAGGTCTGACTCCCCACGCCCTGGAATGTGCTCCCGCTCATTTCCGACTCCCCATGCTCTGGAATGTGCTCCCACTCAGGTCCGACTCCGCACGCCCTGGAATGTGCTCCCACCCAGTTCTGACTCCCCACACGCTGGAATGTGCTCCCACTCAGGTCTCACTCCTCACGCCCTGGAATGTGCTCCAACCCAGTTCTGACTCCCCACACGCTGGAATGTGCTCCCACTCAGGTCTGACTCCTCTCACCCTGGAATGTGCTCCCACTCAGGTCCGCCTCCCCATGCCCTGGTACGTGCTCCCACTCAGGTCCGACTCCCCATGCCCTGGAATGTGCTCCCACTCAGGTCCGACTCCTCACACCCTGGAATGTGTTCCCACTCAGGCCCAATTACCCACGCCTTGGAATGTGCTCCCACTCAGGTCCGATTCCCCATGTCCTGGAATGTGCTCCCACTCAGGTCCGACTCCCCATGCCCTGGAATGTGCTCCCACTCAGGTCCGATTCCTCACGCCGTGGAATGTGCTCCCATTCAGTTCCGATTCCTCACGCCATGGAATGTGCTCCCACTCAGGTCCGACTCCTCACGCCGTGGAATGTGCTCCGACTCAGGTCTGACTCTCCCACGCCCTGGAATGTGCTCCCACTCATTTCCGACTCCCAATGACCTGGAATGTGCTCCCACTCCGGTCTGACTCCCCCACGCCCTGGAATGTGCTCCCACTCAGATCCGACTCCCCATGCCCTGGCACGTGTTCCACTCAGTTCCAACTCCCCATGCCCTGGAATGTTCACCCACTCAGGTCCGACTCCTCATGCCCTGGAATGTGTTCCCACTCAGGTCCGACTCGCCATGCCCTGGAATGTGCTCCCACTCAGGTCCGACTCGCCATGCCCTGGAATGTGCTCCCACTCAGTTCCGACTCCCAATGTCCTGGAATGAGCTCCCACTCAGGTCTGACTCCCCAAGTCTTGGAACGTGCTCCCACTCAGATCCGACTCATCTCGCCCTGGAATGTGCCCACTCAGGTCCGACTCCCCATGCCCTGGCACGTGCTCCCACTCAGTTCCAACTCCCCATGCATTGGAATGTGCTCCCACTCAGGTCCGAAGCCTCACGCCCTGGAATGTGTTCCCACTCAGGTCCGACTCGCGATGCCCTGGAATGTGCTCCCACTCAGTTCTGACTCCCAATGTCCTGGAATGTGCTCCCACTCACTTACACCTCCCAACAACCCCAGAACATGCTCCCACTCAGATCTGACTCCCCAAGCACTGGAATGTGCTCCCACCCAGGACCGACTGTGCACGCCCTGGAATGTGCTACCACTCAGGTCCGACTCCCCACATGCTGGAATGTGCTCCCAATCAGGTCCGACTCCTCTCGCCCTGGAATGTGCTCCCACTTAGGTCCGTCTCCTCACGCCGTGGATTGTGCTCCCACTCAGCTCCGACTCCCCATGCCCTGGAAAGTGCTCCCACTCAGGTCTGACTCCCCACGCCCTGGAATGTGCTCCCGCTCATTTCCGACTCCCCATGCTCTGGAATGTGCTCCCACTCAGGTCTGACTCCGCACGCCCTGGAATGTGCTCCCACCCAGTTCTGACTCCCCACACGCTGGAATGTGCTCCCACTCAGGTCTCACTCCTCACGCCCTGGAATGTGCTCCAACCCAGTTCTGACTCCCCACACGCTGGAATGTGCTCCCACTCAGGTCTGACTCCTCTCACCCTGGAATGTGCTCCCACTCAGGTCCGCCTCCCCATGCCCTGGTACGTGCTCCCACTCAGGTCCGACTCCCCATGCCCTGGAATGTGCTCCCACTCAGGTCCGACTCCTCACACCCTGGAATGTGTTCCCACTCAGGCCCGATTACCCACGCCTTGGAATGTGCTCCCACTCAGGTCCGATTCCCCATGTCCAGGAATGTGCTCCCACTCAGGTCCGACTCCCCATGCCCTGGAATGTGCTCCCACTCAGGTCCGATTCCTCACGCCGTGGAATGTGCTCCCATTCAGTTCCGATTCCTCACGCCATGGAATGTGCTCCCACTCAGGTCCGATTCCTCAAGCCGTGGAATGTGCTCCGACTCAGGTCTGACTCTCCCACGCCCTGGAATGTGCTCCCACTCATTTCCGACTCCCAATGACCTGGAATGTGCTCCCACTCCGGTCTGAATCCCCCACGCCCTGGAATGTGCTCCCACTCAGATCCGACTCCCCATGCCCTGGCACGTGCTCCCACTCAGTTCCAACTCCCCATGCCCTGGAATGTGCACCCACTCAGGTCCGACTCCTCATGCCCTGGAATGTGTTCCCACTCAGGTCCGACTCGCCATGCCCTGGAATGTGCTCCCACTCAGGTCCGACTCGCCATGCCCTGGAATGTGCTCCCACTCAGTTCCGACTCCCAATGTCCTGGAATGAGCTCCCACTCAGGTCTGACTCCCCAAGTCTTGGAACGTGCTCCCACTCAGATCCGACTCATCTCGCCCTGGAATGTGCCCACTCAGGTCCGATTCCCCATGCCCTGGCACGTTCTCCCACTCAGTTCCAACTCCCCATGCCCTGGAATGTGCTCCCACTCAGGTCCGACGCCTCACGCCCTGGAATGTGTTCCCACTCAGGTCCGACTCGCCATGCCCTGGAATGTGCTCCCACTCAGTTCTGACTCCCAATGTCCTGGAATGTGCTCCCACTCAGTTCTGACTCCCCAAGTCTTGGAAGGTGCTCCCACTCAGATCCGACTCATCTCACCCTGAAATGTGCTCACACTCAGGTCCGACTCTCCGTGTCCTGGAATGTACTCCAACTCAGGCCCGACTTCCCAAGCCCTGGAATGTGCTCCCACTCAGGTCCGATTCCCCATGTCCTGGAATGTGCTCCCTCTTAGGTCTGACTCTCCCATGCCCTGGAATAATTTCTCACTCAGGCCCAACTCCTCACGCCCTGGTATGTGCTCCCACTCAGGTCTGAGTCCCCACACGCTGGACTGTGCTCCCACTCACTTCCGACTCATCTCACCCTGGAATGTGCTCCCATTTATTTCCGACTCCTCACGCCATGGAATGTGCTCCCACTCAGGTCCGACACCCCACATGCTGGAATGTGCTCCCACTCAGGTCCGACTTCTCTCGCCCTGGAATGTGCCCCTACTCAGGTCCGACTCCCAATGCCCTGGAATGTGCTCTCACTCAGGTCCGACTCCCCCACGCCCTGAAATGTGCTCCCACTCAGTTCCGACTCCCAATGACCTGGAATGTGGTCCCACTCCGGTCTGACTCCCCCACGCCCTGGAATGTGTTCCCCTCAGGTCCGACTCGCCATGCCCTGGAATGTGCTCCCACTCAGGTCCGACTCCCCACACCCTGGAATGTGCTCCCACTCAGGTCTGACTCCCCATGTCCTGTAATGTGCTCCCACTTAGGTCTGACTTTCCCATGCCCTGGAATAATTTCTCACTCAGGCCCAACTCCTCACGCCCTGGAATGTGCTCCCACTCAGGTCTGACTCCCTCATGCCCTGGAATATTTTCCCACTCAGGCCCGATTCCCCACGCCCTGCAATGTGCTCCCACTCAGGTCTGACTCCCCTCGCCCTGGAATGTGCTCCCACTCAGGTGTGACTCCCCACACGCTGGACTGTGCTCCCACTCACGTCCAACTCATCTCAGCCTGGAATGTGCTCCCATTTAGTTCCGACTCCTCACGCCATGGAATGTGCTCCCACTCAGGTCCGACTCCCCACATGCTGGAATGTTCTCCCACTCAGGTCCGACTTCTCTCGCCCTGGAATGAGCGCCCAATCAGGTCCGACTCCCCACGCCCTGGAATGTGCTCCCACTCAGGTCCGATTCCTCACGCCTTGGAATGTGCTCCCGCTCACGTTCGACTCCCCAAGCCCTGGAATGTGCTCCCACTCAGGTCTGATTTCCCAATGCCCTGGAATGTGTTCCACTTACGGCCGACTCCCCATGCCCTGGAATGTGCTCCCACTCAGGTCCGACTCCCCACGCCCTGGAATGTGCTCCCACTCAGGTCTGACTCCCCACATGCTCGAATGTGCTCCCACTCAGGTCCGACTCCTCTCGCCCTCGAATGTGCTCCCACTTAGGTCCGACTCCACACGCCGTGGATTGTGCTCACACTCAGGTCCGATTCCCCATGCCCTGGATTGTGCTCCTACTCAGGTCTGTCTCCCCACGTTCTGGAATGTTCTCCCACTCATGTCTGACTCCCCTCGCCCTGGAATGAGCTGCGACTCATGTTCGACTTCTCTCGCCCTGGAATTGCTCCCAATCAGGTCCGACTCCCCACGCCCTGGAATGTGCTCCCACTCAGGTCTGACTCCCCCATGCCCTGGAATGTGCTCCCACTCAGGTCCGACTCCTCAAGCCGTGGAATGTGCTCCGACTCAGGTCTGACTCTCCCACGCCCTGGAATGTGCTCCCACTCATTTCCGACTCCCAATGACCTGGAATGTGCTCCCACTCCAGTCTGACTCCCCCACGCCCTGGAATGTGCTCCCACTCAGATCCGACTCCCCATGCCCTGGCACGTGCTCCCACTCAGTTCCAACTCCCCATGCCCTGGAATGTGCACCCACTCAGGTCCGACTCCTCATGCCCTGGAATGTGTTCCCACTCAGGTCCGACTCGCCATGCCCTGGAATGTGCTCCCACTCAGGTCCGACTCGCCATGCCCTGGAATGTGCTCCCACTCAGTTCCGACTCCCAATGTCCTGGAATGAGCTCCCACTCAGGTCTGACTCCCCAAGTCTTGGAACGTGCTCCCACTCAGATCCGACTCATCTCGCCCTGGAATGTGCCCACTCAGGTCCGATTCCCCATGCCCTGGCACGTTCTCCCACTCAGTTCCAACTCCCCATGCCCTGGAATGTGTTCCCACTCAGGTCCGACTCGCCATGCCCTGGAATGTGCTCCCACTCAGTTCTGACTCCCAATGTCCTGGAATGTGCTCCCACTCAGGTCTGACTCCCCAAGTCTTGGAAGGTGCTCCCACTCAGATCCGACTCATCTCACCCTGAAATGTGCTCACACTCAGGTCCGACTCTCCGTGTCCTGGAATGTACTCCAACTCAGGCCCGACTTCCCAAGGCCTGGAATGTGCTCCCACTCAGGTCCGATTCCCCATGTCCTGGAATGTGCTCCCTCTTAGGTCTGACTCTCCCATGCCCTGGAATAATTTCTCACTCAGGCCCAACTCCTCACGCCCTGGTATGTGCTCCCACTCAGGTCTGACTCCCTCATGCCCTGGAATATTTTCCCACTCAGGCCCGATTTCCCACGCCCTGCAATGTGCTCCCACTCAGGTCTGAGTCCCCACACGCTGGACTGTGCTCCCACTCACTTCCGACTCATCTCACCCTGGAATGTGCTCCCATTTATTTCCGACTCCTCACGCCATGGAATGTGCTCCCACTCAGGTCCGACACCCCACATGCTGGAATGTGCTCCCACTCAGGTCCGACTTCTCTCGCCCTGGAATGTGCTCCTACTCAGGTCCGACTCCCAATGCCCTGGAATGTGCTCTCACTCAGGTCCGACTCCCCCACGCCCTGAAATGTGCTCCCACTCAGTTCCGACTCCCAATGACCTGGAATGTGGTCCCACTCCGGTCTGACTCCCCCACGCCCTGGAATGTGTTCCCCTCAGGTCCGACTCGCCATGCCCTGGAATGTGCTCCCACTCAGGTCCGACTCCCCACACCCTGGAATGTGCTCCCACTCAGGTCTGACTCCCCATGTCCTGTAATGTGCTCCCACTCCGGTCTGACTCCCCCACGCCCTGGAATGTGCTCCCACTCAGATCCGACTCCCCATGCCCTGGCACGTGCTCCCACTCACTTCCAACTCCCCATGCCCTGGAATGTGCACCCACTCAGGTCCGACTCCTCATGCCCTGGAATGTGTTCCCACTCAGGTCCGACTCGCCATGCCCTGGAATGTGCTCCCACTCAGGTCCGACTCGCCATGCCCTGGAATGTGCTCCCACTCAGTTCCGACTCCCAATGTCCTGGAATGAGCTCCCACTCAGGTCTGACTCCCCAAGTCTTGGAACGTGCTCCCACTCAGATCCGACTCATCTCGCCCTGGAATGTGCCCACTCAGGTCCGACTCCCCATGCCCTGGCACGTTCTCCCACTCAGTTCCAACTCCCCATGCCCTGGAATGTGCTCCCACTCAGGTCCGACGCCTCACGCCCTGGAATGTGTTCCCACTCAGGTCCGACTCGCCATGCCCTGGAATGTGCTCCCACTCAGTTCTGACTCCCAATGTCCTGGAATGTGCTCCCACTCAGGTCTGACTCCCCAAGTCTTGGAACGTGCTCCCACTCAGATCCGACTCATCTCACCCTGAAATGTGCTCACACTCAGGTCCGACTCTCCGTGTCCTGGAATGTACTCCAACTCAGGCCCGACTTCCCAAGCCCTGGAATGTGCTCCCACTCAGGTCCGATTCCCCATGTCCTGGAATGTGCTCCCTCTTAGGTCTGACTCTCCCATGCCCTGGAATAATTTCTCACTCAGGCCCAACTCCTCACGCCCTGGTATGTGCTCCCACTCAGGTCTGAGTCCCCACACGCTGGACTGTGCTCCCACTCACTTCCGACTCATCTCACCCTGGAATGTGCTCCCATTTATTTCCGACTCCTCACGCCATGGAATGTGCTCCCACTCAGGTCCGACACCCCACATGCTGGAATGTGCTCCCACTCAGGTCCGACTTCTCTCGCCCTGGAATGTGCCCCTACTCAGGTCCGACTCCCAATGCCCTGGAATGTGCTCTCACTCAGGTCCGACTCCCCCACGCCCTGAAATGTGCTCCCACTCAGTTCCGACTCCCAATGACCTGGAATGTGGTCCCACTCCGGTCTGACTCCCCCACGCCCTGGAATGTGTTCCCCTCAGGTCCGACTCGCCATGCCCTGGAATGTGCTCCCACTCAGGTCCGACTCCCCACACCCTGGAATGTGCTCCCACTCAGGTCTGACTCCCCATGTCCTGTAATGTGCTCCCACTTAGGTCTGACTTTCCCATGCCCTGGAATAATTTCTCACTCAGGCCCAACTCCTCACGCCCTGGAATGTGCTCCCACTCAGGTCTGACTCCCTCATGCCCTGGAATATTTTCCCACTCAGGCCCGATTCCCCACGCCCTGCAATGTGCTCCCTCTCAGGTCTGATTCCCCTCGCCCTGGAATGTGCTCCCACTCAGGTGTGACTCCCCACACGCTGGACTGTGCTCCCACTCACGTCCAACTCATCTCAGCCTGGAATGTGCTCCCATTTAGTTCCGACTCCTCACGCCATGGAATGTGCTCCCACTCAGGTCCGACTCCCCACATGCTGGAATGTTCTTCCACTCAGGTCCGACTTCTCTCGCCCTGGAATTTGCTCCCAATCAGGTCCGACTCCCCACGCCCTGGAATGTGCTCCCACTCAGGTCCGATTCCTCACACCTTGGAATGTGCTCCCGCTCACGTTCGACTCCCCAAGCCCTGGAATGTGCTCCCACTCAGGTCTGATTTCCCAATGCCCTGGAATGTGTTCCACTTACGGCCGACTCCCCATGCCCTGGAATGTGCTCCCACTCAGGTCCGACTCCCCACGCCCTGGAATGTGCTCCCACTCAGGTCTGACTCCCCACATGCTCGAATGTGCTCCCACTCAGGTCCGACTCCTCTCGCCCTCGAATGTGCTCCCACTTAGGTCCGACTCCACACGCCGTGGATTGTGCTCACACTCAGGTCCGATTCCCCATGCCCTGGATTGTGCTCCTACTCAGGTCTGTCTCCCCACGTTCTGCAATGTTCTCCCACTCATGTCTGACTCCCCTCGCCCTGGAATGAGCTGCGACTCATGTTCGACTTCTCTCGCCCTGGAATTGCTCCCACTCAGGTCCGACTCCCCACGCCCTGGAATGTGCTCCCACTCAGGTCTGACTCCCCCATGCCCTGGAATGTGCTCCCACTTAGGCCCGACTCCCCATGCCCTGGAATATGCTTCCACTCAGGTCCGACTCCCCATGCCCTGGAATGTGCTCCCACTCAGGTCGGACTCCCCAGGCCCTGGAATGTGCTCCCACACAGGTCTGACTCCCCACACGATGGAATGTGCTCCCACTGAGGTCCGAATCCTCCCGTCCTTGAATGTGCTCCCATTTAGTTCCGACACCTCACGCCGTGGAATGTGCTCCCACTCAGTTCCGTCTCCTCATGCCCTGGAATGTGCTCCCACTCACTTACACCTCCCAACAACCCCAGAACATGCTCCCACTCAGATCTGACACCCCACGCCCTGGAATGTGCTCCCACCCAGGACCGACTGTGCACGCCCTGGAATGTGCTACCACTCAGGTCCGACTCCCCACATGCTGGAATGTGCTCCCAATCAGTTCCGACTCCTCTCGCCCTGGAATGTGCTCCCACTTAGGTCCATCTCCTCACGACGTGGATTGTGCTCCCACTCAGTTCCGACTCCCCATGCCCTGGAAAGTGCTCCCACTCAGGTCTGACTCCCCACACCCTGGAATGTGCTCCCGCTCATTTCCGACTCCCCATGCTCTGGAATGTGCTCCCACTCAGGTCCGACTCCGCACGCCCTGGAATGTGCTCCCACCCAGTTCTGACTCCCCACACGCTGGAATGTGCTCCCACTCAGGTCTCACTCCTCACGCCCTGGAATGTGCTCCAACCCAGTTCTGACTCCCCACACGCTGGAATGTGCTCCCACTCAGGTCTGACTCCTCTCACCCTGGAATGTGCTCCCACTCAGGTCCGCCTCCCCATGCCCTGGTACGTGCTCCCACTCAGGTCCGACTCCCCATGCCCTGGAATGTGCTCCCACTCAGGTCCGACTCCTCACACCCTGGAATGTGTTCCCACTCAGGCCCGATTACCCACGCCTTGGAATGTGCTCCCACTCAGGTCCGATTCCCCATGCCCTGGAATGTGCTCCCACTCAGGTCCGATTCCTCACGCCGTGGAATGTGCTCCCATTCAGTTCCGATTCCTCACGCCATGGAATGTGCTCAAACTCAGGTCCGACTCCTCACGCCGTGGAATGTGCTCCGACTCAGGTCTGACTCTCCCACGCCCTGGAATGTGCTCCCACTCATTTCCGACTCCCAATGACCTGGCACGTGCTCCCACTCAGTTCCAACTCCCCATGCCCTGGAATGTGCACCCACTCAGGTCCGACTCCTCATGCCCTGGAATGTGCTCCCACTCAGGTCCGACTCCCCACGCCCTGGAATGTGCTCCCACTCAGGTCTGACTCCCCCATGCCCTGGAATGTGCTCCCACTTAGGCCCGACTCCCCATGCCCTGGAATATGCTTCCACTCAGGTCCGACTCCCCATGCCCTGGAATGTGCTCCCACTCAGGTCCGACTCCCCAGGCCCTGGAATGTGCTCCCACACAGGTCTGACTCCCCACACGATGGAATGTGCTCCCACTGAGGTCCGAATCCTCCCACCCTGGAATGTGCTCCCATTTAGTTCCGACACCTCACGCCGTGGAATGTGCTCCCACTCAGGTCCGACTCCCCAGGCCCTGGAATGTGCTCCCACACAGGTCTGACTCCCCACACGATGGAATGTGCTCCCACTGAGGTCCGAATCCTCCCACCCTGGAATGTGCTCCCATTTAGTTCCGACACCTCACGCCGTGGAATGTGCTCCCACTCAGGTCCGACTCCCCATGCCCTGGAATGTGCTCCCACTCAGTTCCGTCTCCTCATGCCCTGGAATATGCTCCCACTCACTTACACCTCCCAACAACCCCAGAACATGCTCCCACTCAGATCTGACTCCCCACGCCCTGGAATGTGCTCCCACCCAGGACCGACTGTGCACGCCCTGGAATGTGCTACCACTCAGGTCCGACTCCCCACATGCTGGAATGTGCTCCCAATCAGGTCCGATTCCCCATGTCCTGGAATGTGCTCCCACTCAGGTCCGACTCCCCATGCCCTGGAATGTGCTCCCACTCAGGTCCGATTCCTCACGCCGTGGAATGTGCTCCCATTCAGTTCCGATTCCTCACGCCATGGAATGTGCTCCCACTCAGGTCCGACTCCTCACGCCGTGGAATGTGCTCCGACTCAGGTCTGACTCTCCCACGCCCTGGAATGTGCTCCCACTCAGATCCGACTCCCCATGCCCTGGCACGTGCTCCCACTCACTTCCAACTCCCCATGCCCTGGAAAGTGCACCCACTCAGGTCCTACTCCTCATGCCCTGGAATGTGTTCCCACTCAGGTCCGACTCGCCATGCCCTGGAATGTGCTCCCACTCAGGTCCGACTCGCCATGCCCTGGAATGTGCTCCCACTCAGTTCCGACTCCCAATGTCCTGGAATGAGCTCCCACTCAGGTCTGACTCCCCAAGTCTTGGAACGTGCTCCCACTCAGATCCGACTCATCTCGCCCTGGAACGTGCCCACTCAGGTCCGACTCCCCATGCCCTGGCACGTGCTCCCACTCAGTTCCAACTCCCCATGCCCTGGAATGTGCTCCCACTCAGGTCCGACGCCTCACGCCCTGGAATGTGTTCCCACTCAGGTCCGACTCGCCATGCCCTGGAATGTGCTCCCACTCAGTTCTGACTCCCAATGTCCTGGAATGTGCTCCCACTCAGGTCTGACTCCCCAAGTCTTGGAACGTGCTCCCACTCAGATCCGACTCATCTCGCCCTGAAATGTGCTCACACTCAGGTCCGACTCTCCGTGTCCTGGAATGTACTCCAACTCAGGCCCGACTTCCCAAGCCCTGGAATGTGCTCCCACTCAGGTCCGATTCCCCATGTCCTGGAATGTGCTCCCTCTTAGGTCTGACTCTCCCATGCCCTGGAATAATTTCTCACTCAGGCCCAACTCCTCACGCCCTGGTATGTGCTCCCACTCAGGTCTGACTCCCTCATGCCCTGGAATATTTTCCCACTCAGGCCCGATTTCCCACGCCCTGAAATGTGCTCCCACTCAGGTCTGAGTCCCCACACGCTGGACTGTGCTCCCACTCACTTCCGACTCATCTCACCCTGGAATGTGCTCCCATTTATTTCCGACTCCTCACGCCATGGAATGTGCTCCCACTCAGGTCCGACACCCCACATGCTGGAATGTGCTCCCACTCAGGTCCGACTTCTCTCGCCCTGGAATGTGCTCCTACTCAGGTCCGACTCCCAATGCCCTGGAATGTGCTCTCACTCAGGTCCGACTCCCCCACGCCCTGAAATGTGCTCCCACTCAGTTCCGACTCCCAATGACCTGGAATGTGCTCCCACTCCGGTCTGACTCACCCACGCCCTGGAATGTGTTCCCCTCAGGTCCGACTCGCCATGCCCTGGAATGTGCTCCCACTCAGGTCCGACTCCCCACACCCTGGAATGTGCTCCCACTCAGGTCTGACTCCCCAAGTCTTGGAACGTGCTCCCACTCAGATCCGACTCATCTCGCCCTGAAATGTGCTCACACTCAGGTCCGACTCTCCGTGTCCTGGAATGTACTCCAACTCAGGCCCGACTTCCCACGACCTGAAATGTGCTCCCACTCAGGTCCGATTCCCCATGTCCTGTAATGTGCTCCCACTTAGGTCTGACTCTCCCATGCCCTGGAATAATTTCTCACTCAGGCCCAACTCCTCACGCCCTGGAATGTGCTCCCACTCAGGTCTGACTCCCTCATGCCCTGGAATATTTTCCCACTCAGGCCCGATTCCCCACGCCCTGCAATGTGCTCCCACTCAGGTCTGACTCCCCTCGCCCTGGAATGTGCTCCCACTCAGGTGTGACTCCCCACACGCTGGACTGTGCTCCCACTCACGTCCAACTCATCTCAGCCTGGAATGTGCTGCCATTTAGTTCCGACTCCTCACGCCATTGAATGTGCTCCCACTCAGGTCCGACTCCCCACATGCTGGAATGTTCTCCCACTCAGGTCCGACTTCTCTCGCCCTGGAATTTGCTCCCAATCAGGTCCGACTCCCCACGCCCTGGAATGTGCTCCCACTCAGGTCCGATTCCTCACGCCTTGGAATGTGCTCCCACTCACGTCCGAGTCCCCAAGCCCTTGATGTGCTCCCACTCAGGTCTGATTTCCCAAAGCCCTGGAATGTGTTCCACTTACGGCCGACTCCCCATGCCCTGGAATACGCTTCCACTCAGGTCCGACTCCCCATGCCCTGGAATGTGCTCCCACTCAGGTCCGACTCCCCACGCCCTGGAATGTGCTCCCACTCAGGTCTGACTCCCCACATGCTCGAATGTGCTCCCACTCAGGTCCGACTCCTCTCGCCCTCGAATGTGCTCCCACTTAGGTCCGACTCCACAGGCCGTGGATTGTGCTCACACTCAGGTCCGACTCCCCATGCCCTGGATTGTGCTCCTACTCAGGTCTGTCTCCCCACGTTCTGGAATGTTCTCCCACTCATGTCTGACTCCCCTCGCCCTGGAATGAGCTCCAACTCATGTTCGACTTCTCTCGCTCTGGAATTGCTCCCACTCAGGTCCGACTCCCCACGCCCTGGAATGTGCTCCCACTCAGGTCTGACTCCCCCATGCCCTGGAATGTGCTCCCACTTAGGCCCGACTCCCCATGCCCTGGAATATGCTTCCACTCAGGTCCGACTCCCCATGCCCTGGAATGTGCTCCCACTCAGGTCCGACTCCCCAGGCCCTGGAATGTGCTCCCACACAGGTCTGACTCCCCACACGATGGAATGTGCTCCCACTGAGGTCCGAATCCTCCCGCCCTGGAATGTGCTCCCATTTAGTTCCGACACCTCACGCCGTGGAATGTGCTCCCACTCAGATCCGACTCCCCATGCCCTGGAATGTGCTCCCACTCAGTTCCGTCTCCTCATGCCCTGGAATGTGCTCCCACTCACTTACACCTCCCAACAACCCCAGAACATGCTCCCACTCAGATCTGACTCCCCACGCCCTGGAATGTGCTCCCACCCAGGACCGACTGTGCACGCCCTGGAATGTGCTCCCACTTAGGTCCGTCTCCTCACGACGTGGATTGTGCTCCCACTGAGTTCCGACTCCCAATGCCCTGGAAAGTGCTCCCACTCAGGTCTGACTCCCCACGCCCTGGAATGTGCTCCCGCTCATTTCCGACGCCCCATGCTCTGGAATGTGCTCCCACTCAGGTCTGACTCCGCACGCCCTGTAATGAGCTCCCACCCAGTTCTGACTCCCCACACGCTGGAATGTGCTCCCACTCAGGTCTCACTCCTCACGCCCTGGAATGTGCTCCAACCCAGTTCTGACTCCCCACACGCTGGAATGTGCTCCCACTCAGGTCTGACTCCTCTCACCCTGGAATGTGCTCCCACTCAGGTCCGCCTCCCCATGCCCTGGTACGTGCTCCCACTCAGGTCCGACTCCCCATGCCCTGGAATGTGCTCCCACTCAGGTCCGACTCCTCACACCCTGGAATGTGTTCCCACTCAGGCCCGATTACCCACGCCTTGGAATGTGCTCCCACTCAGGTCCGATTCCCCATGTCCTGGAATGTGCTCCCACTCAGGTCCGACTCCCCATGTCCTGGAATGTGCTCCCACTCAGGTCCGATTCCTCACGCCGTGGAATGTGCTCCCATTCAGTTCCGATTCCTCACGCCATGGAATGTGCTCCCACTCAGGTCCGACTCCTCACGCCGTGGAATGTGCTCCGACTCAGGTCTGACTCTCCCACGCCCTGGAATGTGCTCCCACTCATTTCCGACTCCCAATGACCTGGAATGTGCTCCCACTCCGGTCTGACTCCCCCACGCCCTGGAATGTGCTCCCACTCAGATCCGACTCCCCATGCCCTGGCACGTGCTCCCACTCAGTTCCAACTCCCCATGCCCTGGAATGTGCACCCACTCAGGTCCAACTCCTCATGCCCTGGAATGTGTTCCCACTCAGGTCCGACTCGCCATGCCCTGGAATGTGCTCCCACTCAGGTCCGATTCCCCATGTCCTGGAATGTGCTCCCACTCAGGTCCGACTCCCCATGCCCTGGAATGTGCTCCCACTCAGGTCCGATTCCTCACGCCGTGGAATGTGCTCACATTCAGTTCCGATTCCTCACGCCATGGAATGTGCTCCCACTCAGGTCCGACTCCCCACGCCCTGGAATGTGCTCCCACTCAGGTCTGACTCCCCCATGCCCTGGAATGTGCTCCCACTTAGGCCCGTCTCCCCATGCCCTGGAATATGCTTCCACTCAGGTCCGACTCCCCATGCCCTGGAATGTGCTCCCACTCAGGTCCGACTCCCCAGGCCCTGGAATGTGCTCCCACACAGGTCCGACTCCCCACATGCTGGAATGTGCTCCCAATCAGGTCCGACTCCTCTCGCCCTGGAATGTGATCCCACTTAGGTCCGTCTCCTCACGCCGTGGATTGTGCTCCCACTCAGTTCCAACTCCCCATGCCCTGGAAAGTGCTCCCAATCAGGTCTGACTCCCCACGCCCTGGAATGTGCTCCCGCTCATTTCCGACTCCCCATGCTCTGGAATGTGCTCCCACTCAGGTCCGACTCCGCACGCCCTGGAATGTGCTCCCACCCAGTTCTGACTCCCCACACGCTGGAATGTGCTCCCACTCAGGTCTCACTCCTCACGCCCTGGAATGTGCTCCAACCCAGTTCTGACTCCCCACACGCTGGAATGTGCTCCCACTCAGGTCTGACTCCTCTCACCCTGGAATGTGCTCCCACTCTGGTCCGACTCCACATGCCCTGGTACGTGCTCCCACTCAGGTCCGAATCCCCATGCCCTGGAATGTGCTCCCACTCAGGTCCGACTCCTCACACCCTGGAATGTGTTCCCACTCAGGCCCGATTACCCACGCCTTGGAATGTGCTCCCACTCAGGACCGATTCCCCATGTCCTGGAATGTGCTCCCACTCAGGTCCGACTCCGCACGCCCTGGAATGTGCTCCCAGCCAGTTCTGACTCCCCACACGCTGGAATGTGCTCCCACTCAGGTCTCACTCCTCACGCCCTGGAATGTGCTCCAACCCAGTTCTGACTCCCCACACGCTGGAATGTGCTCCCACTCAGGTCTGACTCCTCTCACGCTGGAATGTGCTCCCACTCAGGTCCGACTCCCCATGCCCTGGTACGTGCTCCCACTCAGGTCCGACTCCCCATGCCTTGGAATGTGCTTCCACTCAGGTCCGACTCCTCACACCCTGGAATGTGCTCCCACTCAGGCCCGATTACCCACGCCTTGGAATGTGCTCCCACTCAGGTCCGATTCCCCATGTCCTGGAATGTGCTCCCACTCAGGTCCGATTCCTCACGCCGTGGAATGTGCTCCCATTCAGTTCCGATTCCTCACGCCATGGAATGTGCTCCCACTCAGGTCCGACTCCTCACGCCGTGGAATGTGCTCCGACTCAGGTCTGACTCTCCCACGCCCTGGAATGTGCTCCCACTCATTTCCGACTCCCAATGACCTGGAATGTGCTCCCACTCCAGTCTGACTCCCCCACGCCCTGGAATGTGCTCCCACTCAGATCCGACTCCCCATGCCCTGGCACGTGCTCCCACTCAGTTCCAACTCCCCATGCCCTGGAATGTGCACCCACTCAGGTCCGACTCCTCATGCCCTGGAATGTGTTCCCACTCAGGTCCGACTCGCCATGCCCTGGAATGTGCTCCCACTCAGGTCCGACTCGCCATGCCCTGGAATGTGCTCCCACTCAGTTCCGACTCCCAATGTCCTGGAATGAGCTCCAACTCAGGTCTGACTCCCCAAGTCTTGGAACGTGCTCCCACTCAGATCTGACTCATCTCGCCCTGGAATGTGCCCACTCAGGTCCGACTCCCCATGCCCTCGCACGTGCTCCCACTCAGATCCGACTCATCTCGCCCTGAAATGTGCTCACACTCAGGTCCGACTCTCCGTGTCCTGGAATGTACTCCAACTCAGGCCCGACTTCCCACGCCCTGGAATGTGCTCCCACTCAGGTCCGATTCCCCATGTCCTGGAATGTGCTCTCTCTTAGGTCTGACTCTCCCATGCCCTGGAATAATTTCTCACTCAGGCCCAACTCCTCACGCCCTGGTATGTGCTCCCACTCAGGTCTGACTCCCTCATGCCCTGGAATATTTTCCCACTCAGGCCCGATTTCCCACGCCCTGCAATGTGCTCCCACTCAGGTCTGAGTCCCCACACGCTGGACTGTGCTCCCACTCACGTCCGACTCATCTCACCCTGGAATGTGCTCCCATTTATTTCCGACTCCTCACGCCATGGAATGTGCTCCCACTCAGGTCCGACACCCCACATGCTGGAATGTGCTCCCACTCAGGTCCGACTTCTCTCGCCCTGGAATGTGCTCCTACTCAGGTCCGACTCCCAATGCCCTGGAATGTGCTCTCACTCAGGTCCGACTCCTCCACGCCCTGAAATGTGCTCCCACTCAGTTCCGACTCCCAATCACCTGGAATGTGCTCCCACTCCGGTCTGACTCCCCCACGCTCTGGAATGTGTTCCCACTCAGGTCCGACTCGCCATGCCCTGGAATGTGCTCCCACTCAGGTCCGACTCCCAATGTCCTGGAATGTGCTCCCACTCAGGTATGACTCCCCAAGTCTTGGAACGTGCTCCCACTCAGATCCGACTTCTCTCACCCTGGAATGTGCTCCCAATCAGGTCCGACTCCCCACGCCCTGGAATGTGCTCCCACTCAGGTCCGATTCCTCACGCCTTGGAATGTGCTCCCGCTCACGTCCGACTCCCCATGCCCTGGAATGAGCTCCCATTCAGTTCCAAATCCCCACGCCGTGGATTGTGCTCCCACTCAGGTCCGACTCCCCAGGCCCTTTGAATATTCTCCCACTCAGGTCTTTCTCCCCACGCCCTGGAATGTGATCCCACTCAGGTCTGTCTCCACTCGCCCTGGAATGTGCTCCCACTCAGGTCCGACTCCCCACGCCCTGGAATGTGCTCCCACTCAAGTCTGACTCCCCCATGCGCTGGAATGTGCTCCCAGTCAGGTCCGAATCCCCAGGACCTGGAATGTGCTCCCACTCAGGTCCGACTCCCCACATGCTGGAATGTTCTCCCACTCATGTCCAACTTCTCTCGCCCTGGCATGTGCTCCCAATCAGGTCCGACTCCCCACGCCCTGGAATGTGCTCCCACTCAGGTCCGATTCCTCACGCCTTGGAATGTGCTCCCGCTCATGTCCGACTCCCGTTGTCCTGGAATGTGCTCCCGCTCAGGTCTGACTCCCCACGCCCTGGAATGTGCTCCCACTCAGGTCCGACACCCCACATGCTGCAATGTGCTCCCACTCAGGTCCGACTTCTTTTGCCCTGGAATGTGCTCCCACTCAGGTCCGACTCCCCACGCCCTGGAATGTTTTCCCACTCAGGTCCGATTCCTCACGCCGTGGAATGTGCTCCCACTCACGTCTGACTCCCCACATGCTGGAATGTGCTCCTACTCAGGTCTGACTTCTCTCGCCCTGGAATGTGCTCCCACTCAGGACTGACTCCCCCATGCCCTGGAATGTGTTCCCACTTAGGCCCGACTCCCCATGCCCTGGAATATGCTTCCACTCAGGTCGTACTCCCCATGCCCTAGAATGTGCTCCCATTCAGTTCCAACTCCCCACGCCCTGGATTGTGCTCCCACTCAGGTCCGACTCCCCAGGCCCTGGAATATTCTCCCACTCAGGTCTTTCTCCCCACGCCCTGGAATGTGATCCCTCTCAGGTCTGTCTCCTCTCACCCTGGAATGTGCTCCCACTCAGGTCCGACTCCCCACGCCCTGGAATGTGCTCCCACTCAGGTCTGACTCCCCCATGCCGTGGAATCAGCTCCTACATAGGCCTGACTCCCCATGCCCTGGAATATGCTCCCACTCAGGTCCGAATCACCATGCCCTGGAATGTTCTCCCAGTCAGGTCCGAATCCCCAGGACCTGGAATGTGCTCCCACTCAGGTCTGACTCCCCACACGCTGGAATGTGCTCCCACTGAGGTCCGACTCCTCTCGCCCTGGAATGTGCTCCCATTTAGTTCCGACTCCTCACGCCGTGGAATGTGCTCCCACTCAGGTCCGACACCCCATGCCCTGGAATGTGCTCCCACTCAGGTCCGACTCCCCATGCCCTGGAATGTGCTCACACTCAGGTCTGACTCCCCCTGCCCTGGAAAGTGCTCCCACTCAGGTCTGACTTCTCTCGCCCTGGAATGTGCTCCAACCCAGGTCCGACTCCCCACGCCCTGGAATGTGCTCCCACTCAGGTCCGATTCCTCACGCCGTGGAATGTACCCCCACTCAGGTTCGACTCCTCACGCCGTGGAATGTGCTCCGACTCAGGTCTGACTCTCCCACGCCCTGGAATGTGCTCCCACTCATTTCCGACTCCCAATGACCTGGAATGTGCTCCCACTCCGGTCTGACTCCCCCACGCCCTGGAATGTGCTCCCACTCAGATCCGACTCCCCATGCCCTGGCACGTGCTCCCACTCAGTTCCAACTCCCCATGCCCTGGAATGTGCACCCACTCAGGTCCGACTCCTCATGCCCTGGAATGTGTTCCCACTCAGGTCCGACTCGCCATGCCCTGGAATGTGCTCCCACTCAGGTCCGATTCCCCATGTCCTGGAATGTGCTCCCACTCAGGTCCGACTCCCCATGCCCTGGAATGTGCTCCCACTCAGGTCCGATTCCTCACGCCGTGGAATGTGCTCACATTCAGTTCCGATTCCTCACGCCATGGAATGTGCTCCCACTCAGGTGCGACTCCCCACGCCCTGGAATGTGCTCCCACTCAGGTCCGATTCCTCACGCCTTGGAATGTGCTCCCGCTCACGTCCGACTCCCCATGCCCTGGAATGAGCTCCCATTCAGTTCCAAATCCCCACGCCGTGGATTGTGCTCCCACTCAGGTCCGACTCCCCAGGCCCTTTGAATATTCTCCCACTCAGGTCTTTCTCCCCACGCCCTGGAATGTGATCCCACTCAGGTCTGTCTCCACTCGCCCTGGAATGTGCTCCCACTCAGGTCCGACTCCCCACGCCCTGGAATGTGCTCCCACTCAAGTCTGACTCCCCCATGCACTGGAATGTGCTCCTACATAGGCCCGACTCCCCATGCGCTGGAATGTGCTCCCAGTCAGGTCCGAATCCCCAGGACCTGGAATGTGCTCCCACTCAGGTCCGACTCCCCACATGCTGGAATGTTCTCCCACTCAGGTCCGACTTCTCTCGCCCTGGCATGTGCTCCCAATCAGGTCCGACTCCCCACGCCCTGGAATGTGCTCCCACTCAGGTCCGATTCCTCACGCCTTGGAATGTGCTCCCACTCATGTCCGACTCCCCTTGTCCTGGAATGTGCTCCCGCTCAGGTCTGACTCCCCACGCCCTGGAATGTGCTCCCACTCAGGTCCGACACCCCACATGCTGCAATGTGCTCCCACTCAGGTCCGACTTCTATTGCCCTGGAATGTGCTCCCACTCAGGTCCGACTCCCCACGCCCTGGAATGTTTTCCCACTCAGGTCCGATTCCTCACGCCGTGGAATGTGCTCCCACTCAGGTCTGACTCCCCACATGCTGGAATGTGCTCCTACTCATGTCTGACTTCTCTCGCCCTGGAATGTGCTCCCACTCAGGACTGACTCCCCCATGCCCTGGAATGTGTTCCCACTTAGGCCCGACTCCCCATGCCCTGGAATATGCTTCCACTCAGGTCGTACTCCCCATGCCCTAGAATGTGCTCCCATTCAGTTCCATATCCCCACGCCCTGGATTGTGCGCCCACTCAGGTCCGACTCCCCAGGCCCTGGAATATTCTCCCACTCAGGTCTTTCTCCCCACGCCCTGGAATGTGATCCCACTCAGGTCTGTCTCCTCTCACCCTGGAATGTGCTCCCACTCAGGTCCGACTCCCCACGCCCTGGAATGTGCTCCCACTCAGGTCTGACTCCCCCATGCCGTGGAATCAGCTCCTACATAGGCCTGACTCCCCATGCCCTGGAATATGCTCCCACTCAGGTCCGAATCACCATGCCCTGGAATGTGCTCCCAGTCAGGTCCGAATCCCCAGGACCTGGAATGTGCTCCCACTCAGGTCTGACTCCCCACACGCTGGAATGTGCTCCCACTGAGGTCCGACTCCTCTCGCCCTGGAATGTGCTCCCATTTAGTTCCGACTCCTCACGCCGTGGAATGTGCTCCCACTCAGGTCCGACTCCCCATGCCCTGGAATGTGCTCCCACTCAGGTCCGACTCCCCATGCCCTCGAATGTGCTCACACTCAGGTCTGACTCCCCCTGCCCTGGAATGTGCTCCCACTCAGGTCTGACTTCTCTCGCCCTGGAATGTGCTCCAACCCAGGTCCGACTCCCCACGCCCTGGAATGTGCTCCCACTCAGGTCCGATTCCTCACGCCGTGGAATGTACCCCCACTCAGGTTCGACTCCCCAAGCCCTGGAATGTGCTCCCACTCAGGTCTGATTCCCCCATGCCCGGGACTGTGTTACAACTTAGGCCCGACTCCCCATGCCCTGGAATACGCTTCCAATCAGGTCCGACTCCCCATGCACTGGAATGTGCTCCAACCCAGTTCTGACTCCCCACACGCTGGAATGTGCTCCCACTCAGGTCTGACTCCTCTCACCCTGGAATGTGCTCCCACTCAGGTCCGCCTCCCCATGCCCTGGTACGTGCTCCCACTCAGGTCCGACTCCCCATGCCCTGGAATGTGCTCCCACTCAGGTCCGACTCCTCACACCCTGGAATGTGTTCCCACTCAGGCCCGATTACCCACGCCTTGGAATGTGCTCCCACTCAGGTCCGATTCCCCATGTCCTGGAATGTGCTCCCACTCAGGACCGACTCCCCAGGTCCTGGAATGTGCTCCCACTCAGGTCCGATTCCTCACGCCGTGGAATGTGCTCCCATTCAGCTCCGATTCCTCACGCCATGGAATGTGCTCCCACTCAGGTCCGAATCCTCACGCCGTGGAATGTGCTCCGACTCAGGTCTGACTCTCCCACGCCCTGGAATGTGCTCCCACTCATTTCCGACTCCCAATGACCTGGAATGTGCTCCCACTCCGGTCTGACTCCCCCACGCCCTGGAATGTGCTCCCACTCAGATCCGACTCCCCATGCCCTGGCACGTGCTCCCACTCAGTTCCAACTCCCCATGCCCTGGAATGTGCACCCACTCAGGTCCGACTCCTCATGCCCTGGAATGTGTTCCCACTCAGGTCCGACTCGCCATGCCCTGGAATGTGCTCCCACTCAGGTCCGATTCCCCATGTCCTGGAATGTGCTCCCACTCAGGTCCGACTCCCCATGCCCTGGAATGTGCTCCCACTCAGGTCCGATTCCTCACGCCGTGGAATGTGCTCACATTCAGTTCCGATTCCTCACGCCATGGAATGTACTCCCACTCAGGTGCGACTCCCCACGCCCTGGAATGTGCTCCCACTCAGGTCTGACTCCCCCATGCCCTGGAATGTGCTCCCACTTAGGCCCGTCTCCCCATGCCCTGGAATATGCTTCCACTCAGGTCCGACTCCCCATGCCCTGGAATGTGTTCCCACTCAGGTCCGACTCCCCAGGCCCTGGAATGTGCTCCAACCCAGGTCCGACTCCCCACGCCCTGGAATGTGCTCCCACTCAGGTCCGATTCCTCACGCCGTGGAATGTACCCCCACTCAGGTTCGACTCCCCAAGCCCTGGAATGTGCTCCCACTCAGGTCTGATTCCCCCATGCCCGGGACTGTGTTACAACTTAGGCCCGACTCCCCATGCCCTGGAATACGCTTCCAATCAGGTCCGACTCCCCATGCCCTGGAATGTGCTCCAACCCAGTTCTGACTCCCCACACGCTGGAATGTGCTCCCACTCAGGTCTGACTCCTCTCACCCTGGAATGTGCTCCCACTCAGGTCCGCCTCCCCATGCCCTGGTACGTGCTCCCACTCAGGTCCGACTCCCCATGCCCTGGAATGTGCTCCCACTCAGGTCCGACTCCTCACACCCTGGAATGTGTTCCCACTCAGGCCCGATTACCCACGCCTTGGAATGTGCTCCCACTCAGGTCCGATTCCCCATGTCCTGGAATGTGCTCCCACTCAGGACCGACTCCCCATGTCCTGGAATGTGCTCCCACTCAGGTCCGATTCCTCACGCCGTGGAATGTGCTCCCATTCAGCTCCGATTCCTCACGCCATGGAATGTGCTCCCACTCAGGTCCGACTCCTCACGCCGTGGAATGTGCTCCGACTCAGGTCTGACTCTCCCACGCCCTGGAATGTGCTCCCACTCATTTCCGACTCCCAATGACCTGGAATGTGCTCCCACTCCGGTCTGACTCCCCCACGCCCTGGAATGTGCTCCCACTCAGATCCGACTCCCCATGCCCTGGCACGTGCTCCCACTCAGTTCCAACTCCCCATGCCCTGGAATGTGCACCCACTCAGGTCCGACTCCTCATGCCCTGGAATGTGTTCCCACTCAGGTCCGACTCGCCATGCCCTGGAATGTGCTCCCACTCAGGTCCGATTCCCCATGTCCTGGAATGTGCTCCCACTCAGGTCCGACTCCCCATGCCCTGGAATGTGCTCCCACTCAGGTCCGATTCCTCACGCCGTGGAATGTGCTCACATTCAGTTCCGATTCCTCACGCCATGGAATGTACTCCCACTCAGGTGCGACTCCCCACGCCCTGGAATGTGCTCCCACTCAGGTCTGACTCCCCCATGCCCTGGAATGTGCTCCCACTTAGGCCCGTCTCCCCATGCCCTGGAATATGCTTCCACTCAGGTCCGACTCCCCATGCCCTGGAATGTGTTCCCACTCAGGTCCGACTCCCCAGGCCCTGGAATGTGCTCCAACCCAGGTCCGACTCCCCACGCCCTGGAATGTGCTCCCACTCAGGTCCGATTCCTCACGCCGTGGAATGTACCCCCACTCAGGTTCGACTCCCCAAGCCCTGGAATGTGCTCCCACTCAGGTCTGATTCCCCCATGCCCGGGACTGTGTTACAACTTAGGCCCGACTCCCCATGCCCTGGAATACGCTTCCAATCAGGTCCGACTCCCCATGCCCTGGAATGTGCTCCAACCCAGTTCTGACTCCCCACACGCTGGAATGTGCTCCCACTCAGGTCTGACTCCTCTCACCCTGGAATGTGCTCCCACTCAGGTCCGCCTCCCCATGCCCTGGTATGTGCTCCCACTCAGGTCCGACTCCCCATGCCCTGGTACGTGCTCCCACTCAGGTCCGACTCCCCATGCCCTGGAATGTGCTCCCACTCAGGTCCGACTCCTCACACCCTGGAATGTGTTCCCACTCAGGCCCGATTACCCACGCCTTGGAATGTGCTCCCACTCAGGTCCGATTCCCCATGTCCTGGAATGTGCTCCCACTCAGGACCGACTCCCCATGTCCTGGAATGTGCTCCCACTCAGGTCTGATTCCTCACGCCGTGGAATGTGCTCCCATTCAGTTCCGATTCCTCACGCCATGGAATGTGCTCCCACTCAGGTCCGACTCCTCACGCCGTGGAATGTGCTCCGACTCAGGTCTGACTCTCCCACGCCCTGGAATGTGCTCCCACTCATTTCCGACTCCCAATGACCTGGAATGTGCTCCCACTCCGGTCTGACTCCCCCACGCCCTGGAATGTGCTCCCACTCAGATCCGACTCCCCATGCCCTGGCACGTGCTCCCACTCAGTTCCAACTCCCCATGCCCTGGAATGTGCACCCACTCAGGTCCGACTCCTCATGCCCTGGAATGTGATCCCACTCAGGTCCGACTCCCCAGGCCCTGGAATGTGCTCCCACTCAGGTCCGATTCCCCATGTCCTGGAATGTGCTCCCACTCAGGTCCGACTCCCCATGCCCTGGAATGTGCTCCCACTCAGGTCCGATTCCTCACGCCGTGGAATGTGCTCACATTCAGTTCCGATTCCTCACGCCATGGAATGTGCTCCCACTCAGGTCCGACTCCCCACGCCCTGGAATGTGCTCCCACTCAGGTCTGACTCCCCCATGCCCTGGAATGTGCTCCCACTTAGGCCCGTCTCCCCATGCCCTGGAATATGCTTCCACTCAGGTCCGACTCCCCATGCCCTGGAATGTGTTCCCACTCAGGTCCGACTCCCCAGGCCCTGGAATGTGCTCCCACACAGGTCTGACTCCCCACACGATGGAATGTGCTCCCACTGAGGTCCGAATCCTCCCACCCTGGAATGTGCTCCCATTTAGTTCCGACACCTCACGCCGTGGAATGTGCTCCCACTCAGGTCCGACTCCCCATGCCCTGGAATGTGCTCCCACTCAGTTCCGTCTCCTCATGCCCTGGAATGTGCTCCCACTCACTTACACCTCCCAACAACCCCAGAACATGCTCCCACTCAGATCTGACTCCCCACGCCCTGGAATGTGCTCCCACCCAGGACCGACTGTGCACGCCCTGGAATGTACTACCACTCAGGTCCGACTCCCCACATGCTGGAATGTGCTCCCAATCAGGTCCGACTCCTCTCGCCCTGGAATGTGATCCCACTTAGGTCCGTCTCCTCACGCCTTGGATTGTGCTCCCACTCAGTTCCGACTCCCCATGCCCTGGAAAGTGCTCCCACTCAGGTCTGACTCCCCACGCCCTGGAATGTGCTCCCGCTCATTTCCGACTCCCCATGCTCTGGAATGTGCTCCAACTCAGGTCCGACTCCGCACGCCCTGGAATGTGCGCCCACCCAGTTCTGACTCCCCACACGCTGGAATGTGCTCCCACTCAGGTCTCACTCCTCACGCCCTGGAATGTGCTCCAACCCAGTTCTGACTCCCCACACGCTTGAATGTGCTCCCACTCAGGTCTGACTCCTCTCACCCTGGAATGTGCTCCCACTCTGGTCCGACTCCACATGCCCTGGTACGTGCTCCCACTCAGGTCCGAATCCCCATGCCCTGGAATGTGCTCCCACTCAGGTCCGACTCCTCACACCCTGGAATGTGTTCCCACTCAGGCCCGATTACCCACGCCTTGGAATGTGCTCCCACTCAGGTCCGATTCCCCATTTCCTGGAATGTGCTCCCACTCAGGTCCGACTCCGCACGCCCTGGAATGTGCTCCCAGCCAGTTCTGACTCCCCACACGCTGGAATGTGCTCCCACTCAGGTCTCACTCCTCACGCCCTGGAATGTGCTCCCACCCAGTTCTGACTCCCCACACGCTGGAATGTGCTCCCACTCAGGTCTGACTCCTCTCACCCTGGAATGTGCTCCCACTCAGGTCCGACTCCCCATGCCCTGGTACGTGCTCCCACTCAGGTCCGACTCCCCATGCCCTGGAATGTGCTCCCACTCAGGTCCGACTCCTCACACCCTGGAATGTGTTCCCACTCAGGCCCGATTACCCACGCCTTGGAATGTGCTCCCACTCAGGTCCGATTCCCCATGTCCTGGAATGTGCTCCCACTCAGGTCCGATTCCTCACGCCGTGGAATGTGCTCCCATTCAGTTCCGATTCCTCACGCCATGGAATGTGCTCCCACTCAGGTCCGACTCCTCACGCCGTGGAATGTGCTCCGACTCAGGTCTGACTCTCCCACGCCCTGGAATGTGCTCCCACTCATTTCCGACTCCCAATGACCTGGAATGTGCTCCCACTCCAGTCTGACTCCCCCACGCCCTGGAATGTGCTCCCACTCAGATCCGACTCCCCATGCCCTGGCACGTGCTCCCACTCAGTTCCAACTCCCCATGCCCTGGAATGTGCACCCACTCAGGTCCGACTCCTCATGCCCTGGAATGTGTTCCCACTCAGGTCCGACTCGCCATGCCCTGGAATGTGCTCCCACTCAGGTCCGACTCGCCATGCCCTGGAATGTGCTCCCTCTCAGTTCCGACTCACAATGTCCTGGAATGAGCTCCCACTCAGGTCTGACTCCCCAAGTCTTGGAACGTGCTCCCACTCAGATCCGACTCATCTCGCCCTGGAATGTGCCCACTCAGGTCCGACTCCCCATGCCCTCGCACGTGCTCCCACTCAGATCCGACTCATCTCGCCCTGAAATGTGCTCACACTCAGGTCCGACTCTCCGTGTCCTGGAATTTACTCCAACTCAGGCCCGACTTCCCACGCCCTGGAATGTGCTCCCACTCAGGTCCGATTCCCCATGTCCTGGAATGTGCTCTCTCTTAGGTCTGACTCTCCCATGCCCTGGAATAATTTCTCACTCAGGCCCAACTCCTCACGCCCTGGTATGTGCTCCCACTCAGGTCTGACTCCCTCATGCCCTGGAATATTTTCCCACTCAGGCCCGATTTCCCACGCCCTGCAATGTGCTCCCACTCAGGTCTGAGTCCCCACACGCTGGACTGTGCTCCCACTCACGTCCGACTCATCTCACCCTGGAATGTGCTCCCATTTATTTCCGACTCCTCACGCCATGGAATGTGCTCCCACTCAGGTCCGACACCCCACATGCTGGAATGTGCTCCCACTCAGGTCCGACTTCTCTCGCCCTGGAATGTGCTCCTACTCAGGTCCGACTCCCAATGCCCTGGAATGTGCTCTCACTCAGGTCCGACTCCTCCACGCCCTGAAATGTGCTCCCACTCAGTTCCGACTCCCAATCACCTGGAATGTGCTCCCACTCCGGTCTGACTCCCCCACGCTCTGGAATGTGTTCCCACTCAGGTCCGACTCGCCATGCCCTGGAATGTGCTCCCACTCAGGTCCGACTCCCAATGTCCTGGAATGTGCTCCCACTCAGGTATGACTCCCCAAGTCTTGGAACGTGCTCCCACTCAGATCCGACTTCTCTCGCCCTGGAATGTGCTCCCAATCAGGTCCGACTCCCCACGCCCTGGAATGTGCTCCCACTCAGGTCCGATTCCTCACGCCTTGGAATGTGCTCCCGCTCACGTCCGACTCCCCATGCCCTGGAATGAGCTCCCATTCAGTTCCAAATCCCCACGCCGTGGATTGTGCTCCCACTCAGGTCCGACTCCCCAGGCCCTTTGAATATTCTCCCACTCAGGTCTTTCTCCCCACGCCCTGGAATGTGATCCCACTCAGGTCTGTCTCCACTCGCCCTGGAATGTGCTCCCACTCAGGTCCGACTCCCCACGCCCTGGAATGTGCTCCCACTCAAGTCTGACTCCCCCATGCACTGGAATGTGCTCCTACATAGGCCCGACTCCCCATGCGCTGGAATGTGCTCCCAGTCAGGTCCGAATCCCCAGGACCTGGAATGTGCTCCCACTCAGGTCCGACTCCCCACATGCTGGAATGTTCTCCCACTCAGGTCCGACTTCTCTCGCCCTGGCATGTGCTCCCAATCAGGTCCGACTCCCCACGCCCTGGAATGTGCTCCCACTCAGGTCCGATTCCTCACGCCTTGGAATGTGCTCCCGCTCATGTCCGACTCCCCATGTCCTGGAATGTGCTCCCGCTCAGGTCTGACTCCCCACGCCCTGGAATGTGCTCCCACTCAGGTCCGACACCCCACATGCTGCAATTTGCTCCCACTCAGGTCCGACTTCTATTGCCCTGGAATGTGCTCCCACTCAGGTCCGACTCCCCACGCCCTGGAATGTTTTCCCACTCAGGTCCGATTCCTCACGCCGTGGAATGTGCTCCCACTCAGGTCTGACTCCCCACATGCTGGAATGTGCTCCTACTCAGGTCTGACTTCTCTCGCCCTGGAATGTGCTCCCACTCAGGACTGACTCCCCCATGCCCTGGAATGTGTTCCCACTTAGGCCCGACTCCCCATGCCCTGGAATATGCTTCCACTCAGGTCGTACTCCCCATGCCCTAGAATGTGCTCCAATTCAGTTCCAACTCCCCACGCCCTGGATTGTGCTCCCACTCAGGTCCGACTCCCCAGGCCCTGGAATATTCTCCCACTCAGGTCTTTCTCCCCACGCCCTGGAATGTGATCCCACTCAGGTCTGTCTCCTCTCACCCTGGAATGTGCTCCCACTCAGGTCCGACTCCCCACGCCCTGGAATGTGCTCCCACTCAGGTCTGACTCCCCCATGCCGTGGAATCAGCTCCTACATAGGCCTGACTCCCCATGCCCTGGAATATGCTCCCACTCAGGTCCGAATCACCATGCCCTGGAATGTGCTCCCAGTCAGGTCCGAATCCCCAGGACCTGGAATGTGCTCCCACTCAGGTCTGACTCCCCACACGCTGGAATGTGCTCCCACTGAGGTCCGACTCCTCTCGCCCTGGAATGTTCTCCCATTTAGTTCCGACTCCTCACGCCGTGGAATGTGCTCCCACTCAGGTCCCACTCCCCATGCCCTGGAATGTGCTCCCACTCAGGTCCGACTCCCCATGCCCTGGAATGTGCTCACACTCAGGTCTGACTCCCCCTGCCCTGGAATGTGCTCCCACTCAGGTCTGACTTCTCTCGCCCTGGAATGTGCTCCAACCCAGGTCCGACTCCCCACGCCCTGGAATGTGCTCCCACTCAGGTCCGATTCCTCACGCCGTGGAATGTACCCCCACTCAGGTTCGACTCCCCAAGCCCTGGAATGTGCTCCCACTCAGGTCTGACCTCTCGCCCTGGAATGTGCTCCTACATAGGCCCGACTCCCCATGCCCTGGAATGTGCTCCCACTCAGGTCCGAATCCCCATGCCCTGGAATGTGCTCCCAGTCAGGTCCGAATCCCCAGGACCTGGAATGTGCTCCCACTCAGGTCCGACTCCCCACATGCTGGAATGTTCTCCCACTCAGGTCCGACTTCTCTCGCCCTGGATTGTGCTCCCAATCAGGTCCGACTCCCCACGCCCTGGAATGTGCTCCCACTCAGGTCCGATTCCTCACGCCTTGGAATGTGCTCCCGCTCACGTCCGACTCCCCATGCCCTGGAATGTGCTCCCGCTCAGGTCTGACTCCCCACGCCCCGGAATGTGCTCCCAGTCAAGTCCGAATCCCCAGGACCTGGAATGTGCTCCCACTCAGGTCCGACTCCCCATGCCCTGGAATGTGCTCCCACTCAGGTCCGACTCCCCATGCCCTGGAATGTGCTCACACTCAGTTCTGACTCCCCCTGCCCTGGAATGTGCTCCCACTCAGGTCTGACCTCTCGCCCTGGAATGTGCTCCCACTCAGGTCCGATTCCTCACGCCGTGGAATGTGCGCCCACTCAGGTTCGACTCCCCAAGCCCTGGAATGTGCTCCCACTCAGGTCTGATTCCCTCATGCCCGGGACAGTGTTACAACTTAGGCCCGACTCCCCATGCCCTGGAATACGCTTCCAATCAGGTCCGACTCCCCATGCCCTGGAATGTGCTCCCACTCAGGTCCGACTCCCCACACGCTGGAATGTGCTCCCACTCAGGTCCGAATCCTCTCGCCCTGGAATGTGCTCCCACTTAGGTCCGACTACACACGCCGAAGATTGTGCTCCCAATCAGGTCCGACTCCCCATGCCCTGGATTGTGCTCCCACTCAGGTCCGACTCCCCACGCCCTGGAATGTGCTCCCATTCATTTCTGACTCCCCACGCCCTGGAATGTGCTCCCATTCATTTCCGACTCCTCTCACCCTGGAATGTGCTCCCACTCAGGTCCGACTCCCCATGCCCTGGAACGTGCTCCCACTCAGGTCTGACTCGCAATGCCCTGGAATGTGCTCCCACTCAGGTCCGACTCCTCACGCCCTGGAATGTGTTCCCACTCAGGTCCGACTCTTCATGCCCTGGAATGTGCTCCTACTCAGGTCCGACTCCTAATGTCCTGGAATGTGATCCCACTCAGGTCCGACTCCTCACGCCCTGGAATGAGTTCCCACTCAGGTCCGACTCGCCATGCCCTGGAATGTGCTCCCACTCAGGTCCGACTCCCAATGTCCTGGAATGTGCTCCCACTCAGGTCTGACTCCCCATGTCCTGGAACGTGCTCCCACTCAGATCTGACTCGTCTCGCCCTGGAAAGTGATCACACTCTGGACCGGCTACCCGTATCCTGGAATTTGCTCCCACTCAGGCCCGATTTCCCATGCCTTGGAATGTGCTCCCACTCAGGTCCGATTCCCCATGTCCTGGAATGTGCTCCCACTCAGGTCCGACTCCCCATGCCCTGGAATGTGCTCCCACTCAGGTGTGCCTCCCCCATGCCCTGGAAAATTTTTCCACTCTGACTCGACTCCCCACGCCCTGGAATGTGCTCCCACTCAGGTCCGACTCCCAATGCCCTGGAATGTGCTCTCACTCAGGTCTGACTCCCCCACGCCCTGAAATGTGCTCCCACTCAGTTCCGTCTCCCAATGACATGGAATGTGCTCCCACTCCTGTCTAACTCCCCCACGCCCTGGAATGTGCTCCCACTCAGGTCCGACTCCCCATGCCCTGGCACGTGCTCCCACTCAGTTCCAACTCCCCATGCCCTGGAATGTGCTCCCACTCAGGTCCGACTCCACACGCCCTGGAATGTGTTCCCACTCAGGTCCGACTCGCCATTCCCTGGAATGTGCTCCCACGCAGGTCCGGCTCCTAATGTCCTGGAATGTGCTCCCACTCAGGTCTGACTCCCCACGCCCTGGAATGTGCTCGCACTCAGGTCTGACTCCCCACATCTTGGAACGTGCTCCCACTCAGATCCAACACATCTCGCCCTGGAATGTGCTCACACTCAGGTCCGACTCTCCGTGTCCTGGAAAGTGCTCCGACTCAGGCCCGACTTCCCACGCCCTGGAATGTGCTCCCACTCAGGTCCGAATCCCCATGTCCTGGAATATTTTCCCACTCAGGCCCGATTCCCCACGCCCTGCAATGTGCTCCCACTCAGGTCTGACTCCCCTCGCCCTGGAATGTGCTCCTACTCAGGTCTGACTCCTCACATGCTGGAATGTGCTCCCACTAAGGTCCGACTTCTCTCACCCAGGAATGTGCTCCCACTCAGGTCCGACTCCACACGCCCAGGAATGTGCTCCCACTCAGGTCTGACTCCCCCATGCCTTGGAATGTGTTCCCACTTAGGCCCGACACCCCATGCCCTGGAATATGTTACCACTCAGGTTGTACTCCCCATGCCTGGAATGTGCTCCCACTCAGGTCCGACTCCCTACGCCCTGGAATGTGCTCCCACTCAGGTCTGACTCCCCCATGCCCTGGAATGTGCTCTCACTTAGGCCCGACTCCCCATGCCCTGGAATATGCTTCCACTCAGGTCCGACTCCCCATGCCCTGGAATGTGCTCCCACTCAGGTCCGACTCCCCAGGCCCTGGAATGTGCTCCCACACAGGTCTGACTCCCCACACGATGGAATGTGCTCCCACTGAGGTCCGACTCCTCTCGCCCTGGAATGTGCTCCCATTTAGTTCCGACTCCTCACGCCGTGGAATGTGCTCCCACTCAGGTCCGACTCCCCTTGCCCTGGAATGTGCTCCCACTCTTTTCCGTCTCCTCATGCCCTCGAATGTGCTCCCACTCACTTCCAACTCCCAACACCCCTAGAACACGCTCCCACTCAGATCTGACTCCCCAAGCCCTGGAATGTGCTCCCACCCAGGACCGACTCTGCACGCCCTGGAATGTGCTCCCACTCAGGTCCGAATCCCCACATGCTGGAATGTGCTCCCACTCTGGTCCGACTCCTCTCGCCCTGGAATGTGCTCCCACTTAGGTCCGGCTCCTCACGACGTGGAATGTGCTCCCACTCAGCTCCGACTCCCCATACCCTGGAAAGTGCTCCCACTCAGGTCCGACTCCCCACGCCCTGGAATGTGCTCCCGCTCATTTCCGACTCCCCACGCCCTGGAATGTGCTCCCACTCAGGTCTGACTCCCCACGCCCTGGCATGTGCTCCCAACCAGTTCTGACTCCCCACACGCTGGAATGTGCTCCCACTCAGGTCCGACTCCTCACGCCCTGGAATGTGTTCCCACTCAGGTCCGACTCCCCATGCCCTGGAATGTGCTCCTACTCAGGTCCGACTGCTAATGTCCTGGAATGTGATCCCACTCAGGTCTGACTCCTCACGCCCTGGAATGTGATACCACTCAGGTCCGACTCGCCATGCCCTGGAATGTGCTCCCACTCAGGTCCGACTCCCAAAGACCTGGAATGTGCTCCCACTCAGGTCTGCCTCCCCATGTCCTGGAACGTGCTCCCACTCAGATCTGACTCATCTCACCCTGGAATGTGATCACACTCTGGACCGACTCCCCGTGTCCTGGAATTTGCTCCCACTCAGGCCCGATTTCCCATGCCTTGGAATGTGCTCCCACTCAGGTCCAATTCCCTATGCCCTGGGATGTGCTCCAACTCAGGTCCGACTCCCCATGCCCTGGAATGTGCTCCCACTCAGGTGTGCCTCCCCCATGCCCTGGAAAATTTTCCCACTCTGACTCGACTCCCCACGCCCTGGAATGTGCTCCCACTCAGGTCCGACTCGCCATGCCCTGGAATGTGCTCCCACTCAGGTCTGACTCCCCATGTCCTGGAACGTGCTCCCACTCAAATCTGACTCATCTCGCCCTGGAAAGTGATCACACTCTGGACCGGCTACCCGTATCCTGGAATTTGCTCCCACTCAGGCCCGATTTCCCATGCCTTGGAATGTGCTCCCACTCAGGTCCGATTCCCCATGTCCTGGAATGTGCTCCCACTCAGGTCCGACTCCCCATGCCCTGGAATGTGCTCCCACTCAGGTGTGCCTCCCCCATGCCCTGGAAAATTTTCCCACTCTGACTCGACTCCCCACGCCCTGGAATGTGCTCCCACTCAGGTCCGACTCCTAATGCCCTGGAATGTGCTCTCACTCAGGTCTGAATCCCCCACGCCCTGAAATGTGCTCCCACTCAGTTCCGTCTCCCAATGACATGTAATGTGCTCCCACTCCTGTCTAACTCCCCCACGCCCTGGAATGTGCTCCCACTCAGGTCCGACTCCCCATGCCCTGGCACGTGCTCCCACTCAGTTCCAACTCCCCATGCCCTGGAATGTGCTCCCACTCAGGTCCGACTCCTCACGCCCTGGAATGTGTTCCCACTCAGGTCCGACTCGCCATTCCCTGGAATGTGCTCCCACGCAGGTCCGGCTCCTAATGTCCTGGAATGTGCTCCCACTCAGGTCTGACTCCCCACGCCCTGGAATGTGCTCGCACTCAGGTCTGACTCCCCACATCTTGGAACGTGCTCCCACTCAGATCCAACACATCTCGCCCTGGAATGTGCTCACACTCAGGTCCGACTCTCCGTGTCCTGGAAAGTGCTCCGACTCAGGCCCGACTTCCCACGCCCTGGAATGTGCTCCCACTCAGGTCCGAATCCCCATGTCCTGGAATATTTTCCCACTCAGGCCCGATTCCCCACGCCCTGCAATGTGCTCCCACTCAGGTCTGACTCCCCTCGCCCTGGAATGTGCTCCTACTCAGGTCTGACTCCTCACATGCTGGAATGTGCTCCCACTAAGGTCCGACTTCTCTCACCCAGGAATGTACTCCCACTCAGGTCCGACTCCACACGCCCAGGAATGTGCTCCCACTCAGGTCTGACACCCCATGCCTTGGAATGTGTTCCCACTTAGGCCCGACACCCCATGCCGTGGAATATGTTACCACTCAGGTTGTACTCCCCATGCCTGGAATGTGCTCCCACTCAGGTCCGACTCCCTACGCCCTGGAATGTGCTCCCACTCAGGTCTGACTCCCCCATGCCCTGGAATGTGCTCTCACTTAGGCCCGACTCCCCATGCCCTGGAATATGCTTCCACTCAGGTCCGACTCCCCATGCCCTGGAATGTGCTCCCACTCAGGTCCGACTCCCCAGGCCCTGGAATGTGCTCCCACACAGGTCTGACTCCCCACACGATGGAATGTGCTCCCACTGAGGTCCGACTCCTCTCGCCCTGGAATGTGCTCCCATTTAGTTCCGACTCCTCACGCCGTGGAATGTGCTCCCACTCAGGTCCGACTCCCCTTGCCCTGGAATGTGCTCCCACTCTTTTCCGTCTCCTCATGCCCTCGAATGTGCTCCCACTCACTTCCAACTCCCAACACCCCTAGAACACGCTCCCACTCAGATCTGACTCCCCAAGCCCTGGAATGTGCTCCCACCCAGGACCGACTCTGCACGCCCTGGAATGTGCTCCCACTCAGGTCCGAATCCCCACATGCTGGAATGTGCTCCCACTCTGGTCCGACTCCTCTCGCCCTGGAATGTGCTCCCACTTAGGTCCGGCTCCTCACGACGTGGAATGTGCTCCCACTCAGCTCCGACTCCCCATACCCTGGAAAGTGCTCCCACTCAGGTCCGACTCCCCACGCCCTGGAATGTGCTCCCGCTCATTTCCGACTCCCCACGCCCTGGAATGTGCTCCCACTCAGGTCTGACTCCCCACGCCCTGGCATGTGCTCCCAACCAGTTCTGACTCCCCACACGCTGGAATGTGCTCCCACTCAAGTCCGACTCCTCACGCCCTGGAATGTGTTCCCACTCAGGTCCGACTCCCCATGCCCTGGAATGTGCTCCTACTCAGGTCCGACTGCTAATGTCCTGGAATGTGATCCCACTCAGGTCTGACTCCTCACGCCCTGGAATGTGATACCACTCAGGTCCGACTCGCCATGCCCTGGAATGTGCTCCCACTCAGGTCCGACTCCCAAAGACCTGGAATGTGCTCCCACTCAGGTCTGACTCCCCATGTCCTGGAACGTGCTCCCACTCAGATCTGACTCATCTCACCCTGGAATGTGATCACACTCTGGACCGACTCCCCGTGTCCTGGAATTTGCTCCCACTCAGGCCCGATTTCCCATGCCTTGGAATGTGCTCCCACTCAGGTCCAATTCCCTATGTCCTGGGATGTGCTCCAACTCAGGTCCGACTCCCCATGCCCTGGAATGTGCTCCCACTCAGGTGTGCCTCCCCCATGCCCTGGAAAATTTTCCCACTCTGACTCGACTCCCCACGCCCTGGAATGTGCTCCCACTCAGGTCCGACTCCCAATGCCCTGGAATGTGCTCTCACTCAGGTATGACTCCCCCACGCCCTGAAATGTGCTCCCACTCAGTTCCGTCTCCCAATGACATGGAATGTGCTCCCACTCCTGTCTCACTCCCCCACGCCCTGGAATGTGCTCCCACTCAGGTCCGACTCCCCATGCCCTGGCACGTGCTCCCACTCAGTTCCAACTCCCCATGCCCTGGAATGTGCTCCCACTCAGGTCCGACTCCTCACGCCCTGGAATGTGTTCCCACTCAGGTCCGACTCGCCATGCCCTGGAATGTGCTCCCACGCAGGTCCGGCTCCTAATGTCCTGGAATGTGCTCCCACTCAGGTCTGACTCCCCACGCCCTGGAATGTGCTCGCACTCAGGTCTGACTCCCCACATCTTGGAACGTGCTCCCACTCAGATCCAACACATCTCGCCCTGGAATGTGCTCACACTCAGGTCCGACTCTCCGTGTCCTGGAAAGTGCTCCGACTCAGGCCCGACTTCCCACGCCCTGGAATTTGCTCCCACTCAGGTCCGAATCCCCATGTCCTGGAATATTTTCCCACTCAGGCCCGATTCCCCACGCCCTGCAATGTGCTCCCACTCAGGTCTGACTCCCCTCGCCCTGGAATGTGCTCCTACTCAGGTCTGACTCCTCACATGCTGGAATGTGCTCCCACTAAGGTCCGACTTCTCTCACCCAGGAATGTGCTCCCACTCAGGTCCGACTCCACACGCCCAGGAATGTGCTCCCACTCAGGTCTGACTCCCCCATGCCTTGGAATGTGTTCCCACTTAGGCCCGACACCCCATGCCCTGGAATATGTTACCACTCAGGTTGTACTCCCCATGCCTGGAATGTGCTCCCACTCAGGTCCGACTCCCTACGCCCTGGAATGTGCTCCCACTCAGGTCTGACTCCCCCATGCCCTGGAATGTGCTCTCACTTAGGCCCGACTCCCCATGCCCTGGAATATGCTTCCACTCAGGTCCGACTCCCCATGCCCTGGAATGTGCTCCCACTCAGGTCCGACTCCCCAGGCCCTGGAATGTGCTCCCACACAGGTCTGACTCCCCACACAATGGAATGTGCTCCCACTGAGTTCCGACTCCTCTCGCCCTGGAATTTGCTCCCATTTAGTTCCGACTCCTCACGCCGTGGAATGTGCTCCCACTCAGGTCCGACTCCCCTTGCCCTGGAATGTGCTCCCACTCTTTTCCGTCTCCTCATGCCCTCGAATGTGCTCCCACTCACTTCCAACTCCCAACACCCCTAGAACACGCTCCCACTCAGATCTGACTCCCCAAGCCCTGGAATGTGCTCCCACCCAGGACCGACTCTGCACGCCCTGGAATGTGCTCCCACTCAGGTCCGAATCCCCACATGCTGGAATGTGCTCCCACTCTGGTCCGACTCCTCTCGCCCTGGAATGTGCTCCCACTTAGGTCCGGCTCCTCACGACGTGGAATGTGCTCCCACTCAGTTCCGACTCCCCATACCCTGGAAAGTGCTCCCACTCAGGTCCGACTCCCCACGCCCTGGAATGTGCTCCCGCTCATTTCCGACTCCCCACGCCCTGGAATGTGCTCCCACTCAGGTCTGACTCCCCACGCCCTGGCAAGTGCTCCCACCCAGTTCTGAATCCCCACACGCTGGAATGTGCTCCCACTCAGGTCCGACTCCTCACGCCCTGGAATGTGTTCCCACTCAGGTCCGACTCCCCATGCCCTGGAATGTGCTCCTACTCAGGTCCGACTGCTAATGTCCTGGAATGTGATCCCACTCAGGTCTGACTCCTCACGCCCTGGAATGTGATCCCACTCAGGTCCGACTCGCCATGCCCTGGAATGTGCTCCCACTCAGGTCCGACTCCCAATGACCTGGAATGTGCTCCCACTCAGGTCTGACTCCCCATGTCCTGGAACGTGCTCCCACTCAGATCTGACTCATCTCACCCTGGAATGTGATCACACTCTGGACCGACTCCCCGTGTCCTGGAATTTGCTCCCACTCAGGCCCGATTTCCCATGCCTTGGAATGTGCTCCCACTCAGGTCCAATTCCCTATGTCCTGGAATGTGCTCCAACTCAGGTCCGACTCCCCATGCCCTGGAATGTGCTCCCACTCAGGTGTGACTCCCCCATGCCCTGGAAAATTTTCCCACTCTGACTCGACTCCCCACGCCCTGGAATGTGCTCCCACTCAGGGCCGATTCCTCACGCCGTGGAATGTGCTCCCATTCAGTTCCGATTCCTCAAGCCGTGGAATGTGCTCCGACTCAGGTCTGACTCTCCCACGCCCTGGAATGTGCTCCTACTCAGGTCCGACTCCCAATGCCCTGGAATGTGCTCTCACTCATGTCTGACACCCCCACGCCCTGAAATGTGCTCCCACTCAGTTCCGACTCCCAATGACCTGGAATGTGCTCCCACACCGGTCTGACTCCACCACGCCCTGGAATGTGCTCCCACTCAGGTCCGACTCCCCATGCCCTGGCACGTGCTCCCACTCAGTTCCAACTCCCCATGCCCTGGAATGTGCTCCCTCTCAGGTCCGACTCCTCACGTCCTGGAATGTGTTCCCACTCAGGTCCGACTCGCCATGCCCTGGAATGTGCTCCCACTCAGGTCCGACTCCCAATGTCCTGGAATGTGCTCCCACTCAGGTCTGACTCCCCACGCCCTGGAATGTGCTCGCACTCCGGTCTGACTCCCCACGTCTTGGAAAGTGCTCCCACTCAGATCCAACTCATCTCGCCCTGGAATGTGCTCACACTCAGGTCCGACTCTACGTGTCCTGGAATATTTTCTCACTCAGGCCCGACTCCTCACGCCCTGGAATGTGCTCCCACTCAGGTCTGACTCCCTCATGCCCTGGAATATTTTCCCACTCAGGCCCGTTTCCCCAAGCCCTGCAATGTGCTCCCACTCAGGTCTGACTCCCCTCGCCCTGGAATGTGCTCCCACTCAGGTCTGACTCCCCACATGCTGGAATGTGCTCCCACTAAGGTCCGACTTCTCTCACCCAGGAATGTGCTCCCACTCAGGTCCGACTCCCCACGCCCTGGAATGTGCTCCCACTCAGGTCTGACTCGCCCATGCCTTGGAATGTGTTCCCACATAGGCCCGACACCCCATGCCCTGGAATATGTTACCACTCAGGTTGTACTCCCCATGCCCTGGAATGTGCGCCCACTCAGGTCCGACTCCCTACTCCCTGGAATGTGCTCCCACTCAGGTCTGACTCCCCACACGCTGGACTGTGCTCCCACTCAGGTCCGACTCATCTCACCCTGGAATGTGCTCCCATTTAGTTCCGACTCCTCACGCCATGGAATGTGCTCCCACTCAGGTTCGACTCCCCACATGCTGGAATGTGCTCCCACTCAGGTCCGACTTCTCTCACCCTGGAATGTGCTCCCACTCAGGTCCGACTCCCCATGCCCTGGAATGTGCTCCTACTCAGGTCCGACTGCTAATGTCCTGGAATGTGATCCCACTCAGGTCTGACTCCTCACGCCCTGGAATGTGATCCCACTCAGGTCCGACTCGCCATGCCCTGGAATGTGCTCCCACTCAGGTCCGACTCCCAATGTCCTGGAATGTGCTCCCACTCAGGTCTGACTCCCCATGTCCTGGAACGTGCTCCCACTCAGATCTGACTCATCTCACCCTGGAATGTGATCACAGTCTGGACCGACTCCCCGTGTCCTGGAATTTGCTCCCACTCAGGCCCGATTTCCCATGCCTTGGAATGTGCTCCCACTCAGGTCCAATTCCCTATGTCCGGGAATGTGCTCCCACTCAGGTCCGACTCCCCATGCCCTGGAATGTGCTCCCACTCAGGTGTGACTCCCCCATGCCCTGGAAAATTTTCCCACTCTGACTCGACTCCCCACGCCCTGGAATGTGCTCCCACTCAGGGCCGATTCCTCACGCCGTGGAATGTGCTCCCATTCAGTTCCGACTCCTCAAGCCGTGGAATGTGCTCCGACTCAGGTCTGACTCTCCCACGCCCTGGAATGTGCTCCTACTCAGGTCCGACTCCCCATGCCCTGGCACGTGCTCCCACTCAGTTCCAACTCCCCATGCCCTGGAATGTGCTCCCACTCAGGTCCGACTCCTCACGCCCTGGAATGTGTTCCCACTCAGGTCCGACTCGCCATGCCCTGGAATGTGCTCCCACGCAGGTCCGGCTCCTAATGTCCTGGAATGTGCTCCCACTCAGGTCTGACTCCCCACGCCCTGGTATGTGCTCGCACTCAGGTCTGACTCCCCACATCTTGGAACGTGCTCCCACTCAGATCCAACACATCTCGCCCTGGAATGTGCTCACACTCAGGTCCGACTCTCCGTGTCCTGGAAAGTGCTCCGACTCAGGCCCGACTTCCCACGCCCTGGAATGTGCTCCCACTCAGGTCCGAATCCCCATGTCCTGGAATATTTTCCCACTCAGGCCCGATTCCCCACGCCCTGCAATGTGCTCCCACTCAGGTCTGACTCCCCTCGCCCTGGAATGTGCTCCTACTCAGGTCTGACTCCTCACATGCTGGAATGTGCTCCCACTAAGGTCCGACTTCTCTCACCCAGGAATGTGCTCCCACTCAGGTCCGACTCCACACGCCCAGGAATGTGCTCCCACTCAGGTCTGACTCCCCCATGCCTTGGAATGTGTTCCCACTTAGGCCCGACACCCCATGCCCTGGAATATGTTACCACTCAGGTTGTACTCCCCATGCCTGGAATGTGCTCCCACTCAGGTCCGACTCCCTACGCCCTGGAATGTGCTCCCACTCAGGTCTGACTCCCCCATGCCCTGGAATGTGCACTCACTTAGGCCCGACTCCCCATGCCCTGGAATATGCTTCCACTCTTTTCCGTCTCCTCATGCCCTCGAATGTGCTCCCACTCACTTCCAACTCCCAACACCCCTAGAACACGCTCCCACTCAGATCTGACTCCCCAAGCCCTGGAATGTGCTCCCACCCAGGACCGACTCTGCACGCCCTGGAATGTGCTCCCACTCAGGTCCGAATCCCCACATGCTGGAATGTGCTCCCACTCTGGTCCGACTCCTCTCGCCCTGGAATGTGCTCCCACTTAGGTCCGGCTCCTCACGACGTGGAATGTGCTCCCACTCAGCTCCGACTCCCCATACCCTGGAAAGTGCTCCCACTCAGGTCCGACTCCCCACGCCCTGGAATGTGCTCCCGCTCATTTCCGACTCCCCACGCCCTGGAATGTGCTCCCACTCAGGTCTGACTCCCCACGCCCTGGCATGTGCTCCCAACCAGTTCTGACTCCCCACACGCTGGAATGTGCTCCCACTCAGGTCCGACTCCTCACGCCCTGGAATGTGTTCCCACTCAGGTCCGACTCCCCATGCCCTGGAATGTGCTCCTACTCAGGTCCGACTACTAATGTCCTGGAATGTGATCCCACTCAGGTCTGACTCCTCATGCCCTGGAATGTGATCCCACTCAGGTCCGACTCGCCATGCCCTGGAATGTGCTCCCACTCAGGTCCGACTCCCAAAGACCTGGAATGTGCTCCCACTCAGGTCTGACTCCCCATGTCCTGGAACGTGCTCCCACTCAGATCTGACTCATCTCACCCTGGAATGTGATCACACTCTGGACCGACTCCCCGTGTCCTGGAATTTGCTCCCACTCAGGCCCGATTTCCCATGCCTTGGAATGTGCTCCCACTCAGGTCCAATTCCCTATGTCCTGGGATGTGCTCCAACTCAGGTCCGACTCCCCATGCCCTGGAATGTGCTCCCACTCAAGTGTGCCTCCCCCATGCCCTGGAAAATTTTCCCACTCTGACTCGACTCCCCACGCCCTGGAATGTGCTCCCACTCAGGTCCGACTCCCAATGCCCTGGAATGTGCTCTCACTCAGGTCTGACTCCCCCACGCCCTGAAATGTGCTCCCACTCAGTTCCGTCTCCCAATGACATGGAATGTGCTCCCACTCCTGTCTAACTCCCCCACGCCCTGGAATGTGCTCCCACTCAGGTCCGACTCCCCATGCCCTGGCACGTGCTCCCACTCAGTTCCAACTCCCCATGCCCTGGAATGTGCTCCCACTCAGGTCCGACTCCTCACGCCCTGGAATGTGTTCCCACTCAGGTCCGACTCGCCATGCCCTGGAATGTGCTCCCACGCAGGTCCGGCTCCTAATGTCCTGGAATGTGCTCCCACTCAGGTCTGACCTCCCACGCCCTGGAATGTGCTCGCACTCAGGTCTGACTCCCCACATCTTGGAACGTGCTCCCACTCAGATCCAACACATCTCGCCCTGGAATGTGCTCACACTCAGGTCCGACTCTCCGTGTCCTGGAAAGTGCTCCGACTCAGGCCCGACTTCCCACGCCCTGGAATGTGCTCCCACTCAGGTCCGAATCCCCATGTCCTGGAATATTTTCCCACTCAGGCCCGATTCCCCACGCCCTGCAATGTGCTCCCACTCAGGTCTGACTCCCCTCGCCCTGGAATGTGCTCCTACTCAGGTCTGACTCCTCACATGCTGGAATGTGCTCCCACTAAGGTCCGACTTCTCTCACCCAGGAATGTGCTCCCACTCAGGTCCGACTCCACACGCCCAGGAATGTGCTCCCACTCAGGTCTGACTCCCCCATGCCTTGGAATGTGTTCCCACTTAGGCCCGACACCCCATGCCCTGGAATATGTTACCACTCAGGTTGTACTCCCCATGCCTGGAATGTGCTCCCACTCAGGTCCGACTCCCTACGCCCTGGAATGTGCTCCCACTCAGGTCTGACTCCCCCATGCCCTGGAATGTGCTCTCACTTATGCCCGACTCCCCATGCCCTGGAATATGCTTCCACTCAGGTCCGACTCCCCATGCCCTGGAATGTGCTCCCACTCAGGTCCGACTCCCCAGGCCCTGGAATGTGCTCCCACACAGGTCTGACTCCCCACACAATGGAATGTGCTCCCACTGAGTTCCGACTCCTCTCGCCCTGGAATTTGCTCCCATTTAGTTCCGACTCCTCACGCCGTGGAATGTGCTCCCACTCAGGTCCGACTCCCCTTGCCCTGGAATGTGCTCCCACTCTTTTCCGTCTCCTCATGCCCTCGAATGTGCTCCCACTCACTTCCAACTCCCAACACCCCTAGAACACTCTCCCACTCAGATCTGACTCCCCAAGCCCTGGAATGTGCTCCCACCCAGGACCGACTCTGCACGCCCTGGAATGTGCTCCCACTCAGGTCCGAATCCCCACATGCTGGAATGTGCTCCCACTCTGGTCCGACTCCTCTCGCCCTGGAATGTGCTCCCACTTAGGTCCGGCTCCTCACGACGTGGAATGTGCTCCCACTCAGTTCCGACTCCCCATACCCTGGAAAGTGCTCCCACTCAGGTCCGACTCCCCACGCCCTGGAATGTGCTCCCGCTCATTTCCGACTCCAAACGCCCTGGAATGTGCTCCCACTCAGGTCTGACTCCCCACGCCCTGGCAAGTGCTCCCACCCAGTTCTGACTCCCCACACGCTGGAATGTGCTCCCACTCAGGTCCGACTCCTCACGCCCTGGAATGTGTTCCCACTCAGGTCCGACTCCCCATGCCCTGGAATGTGCTCCTACTCAGGTCCGACTGCTAATGTCCTGGAATGTGCTCCCACTCAGGTCCGACTCCCAATGACCTGGAATGTGCTCCCACTCAGGTCTGACTCCCCATGTCCTGGAACGTGCTCCCACTCAGATCTGACTCATCTCACCCTGGAATGTGATCACAGTCTGGACCGACTCCCCGTGTCCTGGAATTTGCTCCCACTCAGGCCCGATTTCCCATGCCTTGGAATGTGCTCCCACTCAGGTCCAATTCCCTATGTCCGGGAATGTGCTCCCACTCAGGTCCGACTCCCCATGCCCTGGAATGTGCTCCCACTCAGGTGTGACTCCCCCATGCCCTGGAAAATTTTCCCACTCTGACTCGACTCCCCACGCCCTGGAATGTGCTCCCACTCAGGGCCGATTCCTCACGCCGTGGAATGTGCTCCCATTCAGTTCCGACTCCTCAAGCCGTGGAATGTGCTCCGACTCAGGTCTGACTCTCCCACGCCCTGGAATGTGCTCCTACTCAGGTCCGACTCCCAATACCCTGGAATGTACTCTAACTCATGTCTGACACCCCCACGCCCTGAAATGTGCTCCCACTCAGTTCCGACTCCCAATGACCTGGAATGTGCTCCCACACCAGTCTGACTCCACCACGCCCTGGAATGTGCTCCCACTCAGGTCCGACTCCCCATGCCCTGGCACGTGCTCCCACTCAGTTCCAACTCCCCATGCCCTGGAATGTGCTCCCACTCAGGTCCGACTCCTCACTTCCTGGAATGTGTTCCCACTCAGGTCCGACTCGCCATGCCCTGGAATGTGCTCCCACTCAGGTCCGACTCCCAATATCCTGGAATGTGCTAACACTCAGGTCTGACTCCCCACGCCCTGGAATGTGCTCGCACTCCGGTCTGACTCCCCACGTCTTGGAAAGTGCTCCCACTCAGATCCAACTCATCTCGCCCTGGAATGTGCTCACACTCAGGTCCGACTCTACGTGTCCTGCAATATTTTCTCACTCAGGCCCGACTCCTCACGCCCTGGAATGTGCTCCCACTCAGGTCTGACTCCCTCATGCCCGGGAATATTTTCCAACTCAGGCCCGTTTCCCCACGCCCTGCAATGTGCTCCCACTCAGGTCTGACTCCCCTCGCCCTGGAATGTGCTCCCACTCAGGTCTGACTCCCCACATGCTGGAATGTGCTCCCACTAAGGTCCGACTTCTCTCACCCAGGAATGTGCTCCCACTCAGGTCCGACTCCCCACGCCCTGGAATGTGCTCCCACTCAGGTCTGACTCCCCCATGCCTTGGAATGTGTTCCCACATAGGCCCGACACCCCATGCCCTGGAATATGTTACCACTCAGGTTGTACTCCCCATGCCCTGGAATGTGCTCCCACTCAGGTCCGACTCCCTACTCCCTGGAATGTGCTCCCACTCAGGTCTGACTTCCCACACGCTGGACTGTGCTCCCACTCAGGTCCGACACATCTCACCCTGGAATGTGCTCCCATTTAGTTCCGACTCCTCACGCCATGGAATGTGCTCCCACTCAGGTTCGACTCCCCACATGCTGGAATGTGCTCCCACTCAGGTCCGACTTCTCTCACCCTGGAATGTGCTCCCAATCAGGTCCGACTCCCCACGCCCTGGAATGTGCTCCCACTCAGGTCCGATTCCTCACGCCTTGGAATGTGCTCCCGCTCAGGTCCGTCTCCCCATGCCCTGGAATGTGCTCCCCCTCAGGTCTGACTTCTCACACCCTGGAATGTGCTCCCACTCAGGTCCGACTCCCCACATGCTGCAATGTGCTCCCACTCAGGTCCGACTTCTATTGCCCTGGAATGTGCTCCCACTCAGGTCCGACTCCCCACGCCCTGGAATGTTTTCCCACTCAGGTCCGATTCCTCACGCCGTTTAATGTGCTCCCACTCAGGTCTGAAACCCTCATGCCCTGGAATATTTTCCCACTCAGGCCCGATTCCACAAGCCCTGCAATGTGCTCCCACTCCGGTCTGACTCCCCTCGCCCTGGAATGTGCTCCCACTCAGTTCTGACTCCCCACATGCTGGAATGTACTCCAACTTAGGTCTGACTCTCCCATGCCCTGGAATATTTTCTCACTCAGGCCCGACTCCTCACGCCCTGGAATGTGCTCCCACTCAGGTCTGACTCCCTCATGCCCTGGAATATTTTCCCACTCAGGCCCGATTCCCCACGCCCTGCAATGTGCTCCCACTCAGGTCTGACTCCCCACATGCTGGAATGTGCTCCCACTAAGGTCCGACTTCTCTCACCCAGGAATGTGCTCCCACTCAGGTCCGACTCCCCACGCCCTGGAATGTGCTTCCACTCAGGTCTGACTCCCCCATGCCTTGTAATGTGTTCCACTTAGGCCCGACACCCCATGCCCTGGAATATGTTACCACTCAGGTTGTACTCCCCATGCCCTGGAATGTGCTCCCACTCAGGTCCGACTCCCTACGCCCTGGAATGTGCTCCCACTCAGGTCTGACTCCCCACACGCTGGACTGTGCTCCCACTCCGGTCCGACTCATCTCACCCTGGAATGTGCTCCCATTTAGTTCCGACTCCTCACACCATGGAATGTGCTCCCATTTAGTTCCGACTCCTCACACCATGGAATGTGCTCCCACTCAGCTCCGACTCCCCACATGCTGGAATGTGCTCCCACTCAGGTCCGACTCCCCATGCCCTGGAATGTGCTCCCCCTTAGTTCTGACTCCCCACACCCTGGAATGTGCTCCCACTCAGGTCCGACTCACCACATGCTGCAATGTGCTAACACTCAGGTCCAACTTCTATTGCCCTGGAATGTGCTCCCACTCAGGTCCGACTCCCCACGCCCTGGAATGTTTTCCCACTCAGGTCCGATTCCTCACGCCGTGGAATGTGCTCCCACTCAGGTCTGACTCCCTCATGCCCTGGAATATTTTCCCACTCAGGCCCGATTCCCCACGGCCTGCAATGTGCTCCCATTCAGGTCTGAATCCCCTCGCCCTGGAATGTGCTCCCACTCAGGTCTGACTCCCCACATGCTGGAATGTGCTCCCACTAAGGTCCGACTTCTCTCACCCAGGAATGTGCTCCCACTCAGGTCCGACTCCCCACGCCCTGGAATGTGCTCCCACTCAGGTCTGACTCGCCCATGCCTTGGAATGTGTTCCCACTTAGGCCCGACACCCCATGCCCTGGAATATGTTACCACTCAGGTTATACACCCCATGCCCTGGAATGTGCTCCCACTCAGGTCCGACTCCCTACGCCCTGGAATGTGCTCCCACTCAGGTCCGACTCCCCATGCCCTGGCACGTGCTCCCACTCAGTTACAACTCCCCATGCCCTGGAATGTGCTCCCACTCAGGTCCGACTCCTCACGCCCTGGAATGTGTTCCCACTCAGTTCCGACTCGCCATGCCCTGGAATGTGCTCCCACTCAGGTCCGACTCCCAATGTCCTGGAATGTGCACCCACTCAGGTCTGACTCCCCACGCCCTGGAATGTGCTCGCACTCAGGTCTGACTCCCCACGTCTTGGAACGTGCTCCCACTCAGATCCAACTCATCTCGCCCTGGAATGTGCTCACACTCAGGTCTGACTCTCCGTGTCCTGGAATGTGCTCCCACTCAGGCCCGACTTCCCACGCCCTGGAATGTGCTCCCACTCAGGTCCGATTCCCAATGTCCTGGAATGTACTCCCACCTAGGTCTGACTCTCCCATGCCCTGGAATATTTTCTCACTCAGGCCCGACTCCTCACGCCCTGGAATTTGCTCCCACTCAGGTCTGACTCCCTCATGCCCTGGAATATTTTCCCGCTCAGGCCCGATTCCCCACGCCCTGCAATGTGCTCCCACTCAGGTCTGACTCCCCTCGCCCTGGAATGTGCTCCCACTCAGGTCTGACTCCCCACATGCTGGAATGTGCTCCCACTAAGGTCCGACTTCTCTCACCCAGGAATGTGCTCCCACTCAGGTCCGACTCCCCACGCCCTGGAATGTGTTCCCACTCAGGTCCGACTCGACATGCCCTGGAATGTGCTCCCACTCAGGTCCGACTCCCAATGTCCTGGAATGTGCTCCCACTCAGGTCTGACTCCCCACGCCCTGGAATGTGCTCACACTCCGGTCTGACTCCCCACGTCTTGGAAAGTGCTCCCACTCAGATCCAACTCATCTCGCCCTGGAATGTGCTCACACTCAGGTCCGACTCTACGTGTCCTGGAATATTTTCTCACTCAGGCCCGACTCCTCACGCCCTGGAATGTGTTCCCACTCAGGTCTGACTCCCTCATGCCCTGGAATATTTTCCCACTAAGGCCCGTTTCCCCACGCCCTGCAATGTGCTCCCACTCAGGTCTGACTCCCCTCGCCCTGGAATGTGCTCCCACTCAGGTCTGACTCCCCACATGCTGGAATGTGCTCCCACTAAGGTCCGTCTTCTCTCACCCAGGAATGTGCTCCCACTCAGGTCCGACTCCCCACGCCCTGGAATGTGCTCCCACTCAGGTCTGACTCCCCCATGCCTTGGAATGTGTTCCCACATAGGCCCGACACCCCATGCCCTGGAATATGTTACCACTCAGGTTGTACTCCCCATGCCCTGGAATGTGCTCCCACTCAGGTCCGACTCCCTACTCCCTGGAATGTGCTCCCACTCAGGTCTGACTCCCCACACGCTGGACTGTGCTCCCAAACAGGTCCGACTCATCTCACCCTGGAATGTGCTCCCATTTAGTTTAGACTCCTCACGCCATGGAATGTGCTCCCACTCAGGTTCGACTCCCCACATGATGGAATGAGCTCCCACTCAGGTCCGACTTCTCTCACCCTGGAATGTGCTCCCACTCAGGCCCGATTTCCCATGCCTTGGAATGTGCTCCCACTCAGGTCCAATTCCCTATGTCCTGGAATGTGCTCCCACTCAGGTCCGACTCCCCATGCCCTGGAATGTGCTCCCACTCAGGTGTGACTCCCCCATGCCCTGGAAAATTTTCCCACTCTGACTCGACTCCCCACACCCTGGAATGTGCTCCCACTCAGGGCCGATTCCTCACGCCGTGGAATGTGCTCCCATTCAGTTCCGACTCCTCAAGCCGTGGAATGTGCTCCGACTCAGGTCTGACTCTCCCACGCCCTGGAATGTGCTCCTACTCAGGTCCGACTCCCAATGCCCTGGAATGTGCTCTCACTCATGTCTGACACCCCCACGCCCTGAAATGTGCTCCCACTCAGTTCCGACTCCCAATGACCTGGAATGTGCTCCCACACCGGTCTGACTCCACCACGCCCTGGAATGTGCTCCCACTCAGGTCCGACTCCCAATGCCCTGGCACGTGCTCCCACTCAGTTCCAACTCCCCATGCCCTGGAATGTGCTCCCACTCAGGTCCGACTCCTCACGTCCTGGAATGTGTTCCCACTCAGGTCCGACTCGCCATGCCCTGGAATGTGCTCCCACTCAGGTCCGATTCCCAATGTCCTGGAATGTGCTCCCACTCAGGTCTGACTCCCCACGCCCTGGAATGTGCTCGCACTCCGGTGTGACTCCCCACGTCTTGGAAAGTGCTCCCACTCAGATCCAACTCATCTCGCCCTGGAATGTGCTCACACTCAAGTCCGACTCTACGTGTCCTGGAATATTTTCTCACTCAGGCCCGACTCCTCACGCCCTGGAATGTGCTCCCACTCAGGTCTGACTCCCCATGTCCTGGAACGTGCTCCCACTCAGATCTGACTCATCTCACCCTGGAATGTGATCACACTCTGGACCGACTCCCCGTGTCCTGGAATTTGCTCCCACTCAGGCCCGATTTCCCATGCCTTGGAATGTGCTCCCACTCAGGTCCAATTCCCTATGTCCTGGAATGTGCTCCCACTCAGGTCCGACTCCCCATGCCCTGGAATGTGCTCCCACTCAGGTGTGACTCCCCCATGCCCTGGAAAATTTTCCCACTCTGACTCGACTCCCCATGCCCTGGAATGTGCTCCCACTCAGGGCCGATTCCTCACGCCGTGGAATGTGCTCCCATTCAGTTCCGACTCCTCAAGCCGTGGAATGTGCTCCGACTCAGGTCTGACTCTCCCACGCCCTGGAATGTGCTCCTACTCAGGTCCGACTCCCAATGCCCTGGAATGTGCTCTCACTCATGTCTGACACCCCCACGCCCTGAAATGTGCTCCGACTCAGTTCCGACTCCCAATGACCTGGAATGTGCTCCCACACCGGTCTGACTCCACCACGCCCTGGAATGTGCTCCCACTCAGTTCCAACTCCCCATGCCCTGGAATGTGCTCCCACTCAGGTCCGACTCCTCACGTCCTGGAATGTGTTCCCACTCAGGTCCGACTCGCCATGCCCTGGAATGTGCTCCCACTCAGGTCCTACTCCCAATGTCCTGGAATGTGCTCCCACTCAGGTCTGACTCCCCACGCCCTGGAATGTGCTCACACTCCGGTCTGACTCCCCACGTCTTGGAAAGTGCTCCCACTCAGATCCAACTCATCTCGCCCTGGAATGTGCTCACACTCAGGTCCGACTCTACGTGTCCTGGAATATTTTCTCACTCAGCCCCGACTCCTCACGCCCTGGAATGTGCTCCCACTCAGGTCTGACTCCCTCATGCCCTGGAATATTTTCCCACTCAGGCCCGACACCCCATGCCCTGCAATGTGCTCCCACTCAGGTCTGCGTCCCCACATGCTGGAATGTGCTCCCACTAAGGTCCGACTTCTCTCACCCAGGAATGTGGTCCCACTCAGGTCCGACTCCCCACGCCCTGGAATGTGCTTCCACTCAGGTCTGACTCCCCCATGCCTTGGAATGTGTTCCCACTTAGGCCCGACACCCCATGCCCTGGAATATGTTACCACTCAGGTTGTACTCCCCACGCCCTGGAATGTGATCCCACTCAGGTCTGACTCCCCCATGCCTTGGAATGTGTTCCCACATAGGCCCGACACCCCATGCCCTGGAATATGTTACCACTCAGGTTGTACTCCCCATGCCCTGGAATGTGCTCCCACTCAGGTCCGACTCCCTACTCCCTGGAATGTGCTCCCACTCAGGTCTGACTCCCCACACGCTGGACTGTGCTCCCAAACAGGTCCGACACATCTCACCCTGGAATGTGCTCCCATTTAGTTTAGACTCCTCACGCCATGGAATGTGCTCCCACTCAGGTTCGACTCCCCACATGCTGGAATGAGCTCCCACTCAGGTCCGACTTCTCTCACCCTGGAATGTGCTCCCACTCAGGCCCGATTTCCCATGCCTTGGAATGTGCTCCCACTCAGGTCCAATTCCCTATGTCCTGGAATGTGCTCCCACTCAGGTCCGACTCCCCATGCCCTGGAATGTGCTCCCACTCAGGTGTGACTCCCCCATGCCCTGGAAAATTTTCCCACTCTGACTCGACTCCCCACACCCTGGAATGTGCTCCCACTCAGGGCCGATTCCTCACGCCGTGGAATGTGCTCCCATTCAGTTCCGACTCCTCAAGCCGTGGAATGTGCTCCGACTCAGGTCTGACTCTCCCACGCCCTGGAATGTGCTCCTACTCAGGTCCGTCTCCCAATGCCCTGGAATGTGCTCTCACTCATGTCTGACACCCCCACGCCCTGAAATGTGCTCCCACTCAGTTCCGACTCCCAATGACCTGGAATGTGCTCCCACACCGGTCTGACTCCACCACGCCCTGGAATGTGCTCCCACTCAGGTCCGACTCCCAATGCCCTGGCACGTGCTCCCACTCAGTTCCAACTCCCCATGCCCTGGAATGTGCTCCCACTCAGGTCCGACTCCTCACGTCCTGGAATGTGTTCCCACTCAGGTCCGACTCGCCATGCCCTGGAATGTGCTCCCACTCAGGTCCGATTCCCAATGTCCTGGAATGTGCTCCCACTCAGGTCTGACTCCCCACGCCCTGGAATGTGCTCACACTCCGGTGTGACTCCCCACGTCTTGGAAAGTGCTCCCACTCAGATCCAACTCATCTCGCCCTGGAATGTGCTCACACTCAAGTCCGACTCTACGTGTCCTGGAATATTTTCTCACTCAGGCCCGACTCCTCACGCCCTGGAATGTGCTCCCACTCAGGTCTGACTCCCCATGTCCTGGAACGTGCTCCCACTCAGATCTGACTCATCTCACCCTGGAATGTGATCACACTCTGGACCGACTCCCCGTGTCCTGGAATTTGCTCCCACTCAGGCCCGATTTCCCATGCCTTGGAATGTGCTCCCACTCAGGTCCAATTCCCTATGTCCTGGAATGTGCTCCCACTCAGGTCCGACTCCCCATGCCCTGGAATGTGCTCCCACTCAGGTGTGACTCCCCCATGCCCTGGAAAATTTTCCCACTCTGACTCGACTCCCCATGCCCTGGAATGTGCTCCCACTCAGGGCCGATTCCTCACGCCGTGGAATGTGCTCCCATTCAGTTCCGACTCCTCAAGCCGTGGAATGTGCTCCGACTCAGGTCTGACTCTCCCACGCCCTGGAATGTGCTCCTACTCAGGTCCGACTCCCAATGCCCTGGAATGTGCTCTCACTCATGTCTGACACCCCCACGCCCTGAAATGTGCTCCGACTCAGTTCCGACTCCCAATGACCTGGAATGTGCTCCCACACCGGTCTGACTCCACCACGCCCTGGAATGTGCTCCCACTCAGTTCCAACTCCCCATGCCCTGGAATGTGCTCCCACTCAGGTCCGACTCCTCACGTCCTGGAATGTGTTCCCACTCAGGTCCGACTCGCCATGCCCTGGAATGTGCTCCCACTCAGGTCCTACTCCCAATGTCCTGGAATGTGCTCCCACTCAGGTCTGACTCCCCACGCCCTGGAATGTGCTCACACTCCGGTCTGACTCCCCACGTCTTGGAAAGTGCTCCCACTCAGATCCAACTCATCTCGCCCTGGAATGTGCTCACACTCAGGTCCGACTCTACGTGTCCTGGAATATTTTCTCACTCAGCCCCGACTCCTCACGCCCTGGAATGTGCTCCCACTCAGGTCTGACTCCCTCATGCCCTGGAATATTTTCCCACTCAGGCCCGACACCCCATGCCCTGCAATGTGCTCCCACTCAGGTCTGCGTCCCCACATGCTGGAATGTGCTCCCACTAAGGTCCGACTTCTCTCACCCAGGAATGTGCTCCCACTCAGGTCCGACTCCCCACGCCTTGGAATGTGCTTCCACTCAGGTCTGACTCCCCCATGCCTTGGAATGTGTTCCCACTTAGGCCCGACACCCCATGCCCTGGAATATGTTACCACTCAGGTTGTACTCCCCATGCCCTGGAATGTGCTCCCACTCAGGTCCGACTCCCTACGCCCTGGAATGTGCTCCCACTCAGGTCTGACTCCCCACATGCTGGACTGTGCTCCCACTCCGGTCCGACTCATCTCACCCTGGAATGTGCTCCCATTTAGTTCCGACTCCTCACACCATGGAATGTGCTCCCACTCAGCTCCGACTCCCCACATGCTGGAATGTGCTCCCACTCAGGTCCGACTTCTCTCACCCTGGAATGTGTTCCCAATCAGGTCCGACTCCCCACGCCCTGGAATGTGCTCCCACTCAGGTCCGATTCCTCATGCCTTGGAATGTGCCCCCGCTCAGGTCCGACTCCCCATGCTCTGGAATGTGCTCCCCCTTAGTTCTGACTCCCCACACCCTGGAATGTGCTCCCACTCAGGTCCGACTCACCACATGCTGCAATGTGCTCCCACTCAGGTCCAACTTCTATTGCCCTGGAATGTGCTCCCACTCAGGTCCGACTCCCCACGCCCTGGAATGTTTTCCCACTCAGGTCCGATTCCTCACGCCGTGGAATGTGCTCCCACTCAGGTCTGACTCCCTCATGCCCTGGAATATTTTCCCACTCAGGCCCGATTCCCCACGCCCTGCAATATGCTCCCACTCAGGTCTGACTCCCCTCACCCTGGAATGTGCTCCCACTCAGGTCTGACTCCCCACATGCTGGAATGTGCTCCCACTAAGGTCCGACTTCTCTCAGCCAGGAATGTGCTCCCACTCAGGTCCGACTCCCCACGCCCTGGAATGAGCTCCCACTCAGGTCTGACTCCCCCATGCCTTGGAATGTGTTCCCACTTAGGCCCGACACCCCATGCCCTGGAATATGTTACCACTCAGGTTATACTCCCCATGCCCTGGAATGTGCTCCCACTCAGGTCCGACTCCCTACGCCCTGGAATGTGCTCCCACTCAGGTCCGACTCCCCATGCCCTGGCACGTGCTCCCACTCAGTTACAACTCCCCATGTCCTGGAATGTGCTCCCACTCAGGTCCGACTCCTCACGCCCTGGAATGTGTTCCCACTCAGTTCCGACTCGCCATGCCCTGGAATGTGCTCCCACTCAGGTCCGACTCCCAATGTCCTGAAATGTGCACCCACTCAGGTCTGACTCCCCACGCCCTGGAATGTGCTCGCACTCAGGTCTGACTCCCCACGTCTTGGAACGTGCTCCCACTCAGATCCAACTCATCTCGCCCTGGAATGTGCTCACACTCAGGTCCGAATCTCCGTGTCCTGGAAAGTGCTCCCACTCAGGCCCGACTTCCCACGCCCTGGAATGTGCTCCCACTCAGGTCCGATTCCCAATGTCCTGGAATGTACTCCCACCTAGGTCTGACTCTCCCTTGCCCTGGAATATTTTCTCACTCAGGCCCGAATCCTCACGCCCTGGAATTTGCTCCCACTCAGGTCTGACTCCCTCATGCCCTGGAATATTTTCCCGCTCAGGCCCGATTCCCCACGCCCTGCAATGTGCTCCCACTCAGGTCTGACTCCCCTCGCCCTGGAATGTGCTCCCACTCAGGTCTGACTCCCCACATGCTGGAATGTGCTCCCACTAAGGTCCGACTTCTCTCACCCAGGAATGTGCTCCCACTCAGGTCCGACTCCCCACGCGCTGGAATGTGTTCCCACTCAGGTCCGACTCGCCATGCCCTGGAATGTGCTCCCACTCAGGTCCGACTCCCAATGTCCTGGAATGTGCTCCCACTCAGGTCCGACTCCTCACGCCCTGGAATGTGTTCCCACTCAGTTCCGACTCGCCATGCCCTGGAATGTGCTCCCACTCAGGTCCGACTCCCAATGTCCTGGAATGTGCACCCACTCAGGTCTGACTCCCCACGCCCTGGAATGTGCTCGCACTCAGGTCTGACTCCCCAAGTCTTGGAACGTGCTCCCACTCAGATCCAACTCATCTCGCCCTGGAATGTGCTCACACTCAGGTCCGACTCTCCGTGTCCTGGAAAGTTCTCCCACTCAGGCCCGACTTCCCACGCCCTGGAATGTGCTCCCACTCAGGTCCGATTCCCCATGTCCTGGAATGTACTCCCACCTAGGTCTGACTCTCCCATGCCCTGGAATATTTTCTCACTCAGGCCCGCATCCTCACGCCCTGGAATTTGCTCCCACTCAGGTCTGACTCCCTCATGCCCTGGAATATTTTCCCACTCAGGCCCGATTCCCCACGCCCTGCAATGTGCTCCCACTCAGGTCTGACTCCCCTCGCCCTGGAATGTGCTCCCACTCAGGTCTGACTCCCCACATGCTGTAATGTGCTCCCACTAAGGTCCGACTTCTCTCACCCAGGAATGTGCTCCCACTCAGGTCCGACTCCCCACGCCCTGGAATGTGCTCCCACTCAGGTCTGACTCCCCACACGCTGGACTGTGCTCCCACTCAGGTCCTACTCATCTCACCCTGGAATGTGCTCCCATTTAGTTCCAACTCCTCACGCCATGGAATGTGCTCCCACTCAGGTCCGACTCCCCACATGCTGGAATGTGCTCCCACTCAGGTCCGACTTCCCTCACCCTGGAATGTGCTCCCAATCAGGTCCGACTCCCCATGCCCTGGAATGTGCTCCCCCTCAGGTCTGACTCCACATACCCTAGAATGTGCTCCCACTCAGGTCCGACTCCCCACATGCTGCAATGTGATCCCACTCAGGTCCGACTTCTATTGCCCGGGAATGTGCTCCCACTCAGGTCCGACTCCCCACGCCCTGGAATGTTTTCCCTCTCAGGTACGATTCCTCACGCCGTGGAATGTGCTCCCACTCAGGTCTGACTACCTCATGCCCTGGAATATTTTCCCACTCAGGCCCGATTCCCCACGCCCTGCAATGTGCTCCCACTTAGGTCTGACTCCCCTCGCCCTGGAATGTGCTCCCACTCAGGTCTGACTCCCCACATGCTGGAATGTGCTCCCACTAAGGTCCGACTTCTCTCACCCAGGAATGTGCTCCCACTCAGGTCCGACTCCCCATGCCCTGGAATGTGCTCCCACTCAGGTCTGAATCCCCTCACCCTGAAATGTGCTCCTACTCAGGTCTGACTCCCCACATGCTGTAATGTGCTCCCACTAAGGTCCGACTTCTCTCACCCAGGAATGTGCTCCCACTCAGGTCCGACTCCCCACGCCCTGGAATGTGCTCCCACTCAGGTCTGACTCCCCCATGCCTTGGAATGTGTTGCCACTTAGGGCCGACAACCCATGCCCTGGAATATGTTACCACGCAGGTTGTACTCCCCATGCCCTGGAATGTGCTCCCACTCAGGTCTGACTCCCTACGCCCTGGAATGTGCTCCCACTCAGGTCCGACTCCCCACACGCTGGACTGTGCTCCCACTCAGGTCCGACTCATCTCACCCTGGAATGTGCTCCCATTTAGTTCCGACTCCTCACGCCATGGAATGTGCTCCGACTCAGGTCCGACTCCCCACATGCTGGAATGTGCTCCCACTCAGGTCCGACTTCTCTCACCCTGGAATGTGCTCCCAATCAGGTCCGACTCCCCACGCCCTGGAATGTGCTCCCTCTCAGGTCCGATTCCTCACACCTTGGTATATGCTCCCGCTCAGGTCCGACTCCCCATTCCCTGGAATGTGCTCCCCCTCAGGTCTGACTCCCCACGCCCTGGAATGTGCTCCCACTCAGGTCCGACTCCCCACATGCTGCAACGTGCTCCCACTCAGGTCCGACTTTTATTGCGCTGGAATGTGCTGCCACTCAGGTCCGACTCTCCACACCCTGGAATGTTTTCCCACTCAGGTCCGATTCCTCACGCCGTGGAATGTGCTCCCACTCAGGTCTGACTCCCCACATGCTGGAATGTGCTCCTACTCAGGTCTGACATCTCTTTCCCTGGAATGTGCTCCCACTCAGGTCCGACTCCCCGCGCCCTGGAATGTGCTCCCACTCAGGTCTGACTCCCCACATGCTGGAATGTGCTCCCACTCATGTCCGACTCCTCTCGCCCTGGAATGTGCTCCCATTTAGTTCCGTCTCCTCACGCCATGGAATGTGCTCCCACTCAGGTCCGACTCCTCTCGCCATGGAATGTGCTCCCACTCAGGTCCGACTCCCCACGCCCTGGAATGTGCTCTCACTCAGGTCCGAATCCCCACGGCCTGGAATGCGCTGACACTCAGGTCCGACTCCCCATGCCCTAGAATGTGTTCTCACTTAGGCCCGACTCCCCACGCCCTGGAATGTGCTCCCACTCAGGTCTGACTCCCCACATGCTGGAATGTGCTCCCACTCAGTTCCGACTCCTCTCGCCCTGGAATGTGCTCCCACTCAGGTCTCACTCCCCACACGCTGGAATGTGCTCCCACTCAGGACCGACTCCCCACGCCCTGGATTGTGCTCCCACCCAGGTCTGACTCCGCACACGTTGGAATGTGCTCCCACTCAGGTCCGACTCCCCATGCCCTGGAATGTGCTCCCACTCAGGTCCGATTCCCCATGTCCTGGAATGAGCTCCCTCTCAGGTCTGACTCTCCCATGCCCTGGAATATTTTCCCACACAGGCTCGACTCCCCACGCCCTGGAATGTGCTCCCACTCAGGTCTGACTCCTCCATGCCCTGGAATATTTTCCCACTCAGGCCCGACGCCCCATGCCCTGCAATGTGCTCCCACTCAGGTCCAACTCCCCTTGCCCTGGAATGTGCTCCCACTCAGGTCTGACTCCCCACATGCTGGAAAGCACTCCAACTCTGGTCCGACATCTTTCGCCCTGGAATGTGCTCCCACTCAGGTCTGACTCCCTCATGCCCTGGAATATTTTCCCACTCAGGCCCGATTCTCCACGCCCTCCAATGTGCTCCCACTCAGCTCTGACTCCCCACATGCTTGAATGTGCTCCCACTAAGGTCCGACTTCTCTCACCCAGGAATGTGCTCCCACTCAGGTCCGAATCCCCACGCCCTGGAATGTGCTCCCACTCAGGTCTGACTCCCCCATGCCTTGGAATGTGTTGCCACTTAGGGCCGGCACCCCATGCCCTGGAATATGTTACCACTCAAGTTGTACTCCCCATGCCCGGGAATGCGCTCCCACTCAGGTCTGACTCCCTACGCCCTGGAATGTGCTCCCACTCAGGTCAGACTCCCCACACGCTGGACTGTGCTCCCACTCAGGTCCGACTCATCTCACCCTGGAATGTGCTCCCATTTAGTTCCGACTCCTCACGCCATGGAATGTGCTCCCACTCAGGTCCGACTCCCCACATGCTGGAATGTGCTCCCACTCAGGTCCGACTTCTCTCACCCGGAATATGCTCCCAATCAGGTCCGATTCCTCACGCCTTGGAATATGCTCCCGCTCAGGTACGACTCCCCATTCCCTGGAATTTGCTCCCCCTCAGGTCTGACTCCACACGCCCTGGAATGTGCTCCCACTCAGGTCCGACTCCCCACATGCTGCAACGTGATCCCACTCAGGTCCGACTTATATTGCCCTGGAATGTGCTGCCACTCAGGTCCGACTCTCCACACCCTGGAATGTTTTCCCACTCAGGTCCGATTCCTCACGCCGTGGAATGTGCTCCCACTCAGGTCTGACTCCCCACATGCTGGAATGTGCTCCTACTCAGGTCTGACATCTTTTTCCCTGGAATGTGCTCCCACTCAGGTCAGACTCCCCGCGCCCTGGAATGTGCTCCCACTCAGGTCTGACTCCCCCATGCCGTGGAATGTGTTCCCACTTAGGCCCGACTCCCCATGCCCTGGAATATGCTTCCGCTCAGGTCGTACTCCCCATGCCCTGGAATGTGCTCCCACTCAGTTCCGACTCCCCACGCCCTGGAATGTGCTCCCACTCAGGTCTGACTCCCCACATGCTGGAATGTGCTCCCACTCATGTCCGACTCCTCTCGCCCTGGAATGTGCTCCCATTTAGTTCCGTCTCCTCACGCCATGGAATGTGCTCCCACTCAGGTCCGACTCCTCTCGCCATGGAATGTGCTCCCACTCAGGTCCGACTCCCCACGCCCTGGAATGCGCTGACACTCAGGTCCGACTCCCCATGCCCTGGAATGTGTTCCCACTTAGGCCCGACTCCCCATGCCCTGGAATGTGCTCCCACTCAGTACCGCCTCCCCACGCCCTGGAATGTGCTCCCACTCAGGTCTGACTCCCCACACGCTGGAATGTGCTCCCACTCTGTTCCGACTCCTCTCGCCCTGGAATGTGCTCCCACTCAGGTCTGACTCCCCACACGCTGGAACGTGCTCCCACTCAGGACCGACTCCCCACGCCCTGGATTGTGCTCCCACCCAGGTCTGACTCCGCACACGTTGGAATGTGTTCCCACTCAGGTCTGACTCCTCGCACCCTGGAATGTGCTCCCACTCAGGTCCGACTCCCCATGCCCTGGAATGTGCTCCCACTCAGGTCCGATTCCCCATGTCCTGGAATGAGCTCCCTCTCAGGTCTGACTCTCCCATGCCCTGGAATATTTTCCCACACAGGCTCGACTCCCCACGCCCTGGAATGTGCTCCCACTCAGGTCTGACTCCTCCATGCCCTGGAATATTTTCCCAGTCATGCCCGACGCCCCATGCCCTGCAATGTGCTCCCACTCAGGTCCAACTCCCCTTGCCCTGGAATGTGCTCCCACTCAGGTCTGACTCCCCACATGCTGGAAAGTGCTCCTACTCTGGTCCGACTTCTCTCGCCCTGAATTTTGCTGCCACTCAGGTCCGACTCCCCACGCTCTGGAATGTGCACCCAATCAGGTCTGACTCACCCATGCCCTGGAATGTGTTCCCACTTAGGCCCGACTCCCCATGCCCTGGAATATGCTTCCACTCTGGTCGTACTCCCCATGCCCTGGAATGCACTCCCACTCAGGTCCCACACCCCACGCCCTGGAAGGTGCTCCCACTCAGGTCTGACTCCCCACAGGCTGGAATGTGCTCCCACTCAGGTCTGACTCTCCCATGCCCTGGAATATTTTCCCACAGAGGCCCGTCTCCCCACGCCCTGGAATGTACTCCCACTCAGGTCTGACTCCCCCATGCCCTGGAATATTTTCCCACTCAGGCCCGACGCCCCACACCCTGCAATGTGCTCCCACTCAGGTCTGACTCCCCTTGCCCTGGAATGTGCTTCCACTCAGGTCTGACTCCCCACATGCTGGAATGTGCTCCTACTCAGGTCCGACTTCTCTCGCCCTGGAATGTGCTCCCACTCAGGTCAGACTCCCCACGCCCTGGAATGTGCACCCACTCAGGTCTGACTCCCCCATGCTTTGGAATGTGTTCCCAATCAGGTCCGACTCCCAATGTCCTGGAATGTGCTCCCACTCAGGTCTGACTCCCCATGTCCTGGAACGTGCTCCCACTCAGATCTGACTCATCTCACCCTGGAATGTGATCACACTCTGGACCGACTCCGCGTGTCCTGGAATTTGCTCCCACTCAGGCCCGATTTCCCATGCCTTGGAATGTGCTTCCACTCAGGTCCGATTCCCCATGTCCTGGAATGTGCTCCCACTCAGGTCCGACTCCCCATGCCCTGGAATGTGCTCCCACTCAGGTGTGATTCCCCCATGCCCTGGAAAATTTTCCCACTCTGACTCGACTCCCCACGCCCTGGAATGTGCTCCCACTCAGGTCCGATTCCTCACGCCGTGGAATGTGCTCCCATTCAGTTCCGACTCCTCACGCCGTGGAATGTGCTCCGACTCAGGTCTGACTCTCCCACGCCCTGGAAAGTGCTCCTACTCAGGTCCGACTCCCAATGCCCTGGAATGTGCTCTCAATCAGGTCTGACTCCCCCACGCCCTGAAATGTGCTCCCACTCAGTTCCGTCTCCCAATGACCTGGAATGTGCTCCCACTCCGGTCTGACTCCCCCACGCCCTGGAATGTGCTCCCACTCAGGTCCGACTCCTCATGCCCTGGCACGTGCTTCCACTCAGTTCCAACTCCCCATGCCCTGGAATGTGCTCCCACTCAGGTCCGACTCCTCACACCCTGGAATGTGTTCCCACTCAGGTCCGACTCGCCATGCCCTGGAATGTGCTCCCACTCAGGTCCGACTCCCAATGTCCTGGAATGTGCTCCCACTCAGGTCTGACTCCCCACGCCCTGGAATGTGCTCGCACTCAGGTCTGACTCCCCACGTCTTGGAACATGCTCCCACTCAGATCCAACTCATCTCGCCCTGGAATGTGCTCACACTCATGTCCGACTCTCCGTGACCTGGAAAGTGCTCCCACTCAGGCCCGAATTCCCACACCCTGGAATGTGTTCCCACTCAGGTCCGATTCCCCATGTCCAGGAATGTACTCCCACTTAGGTCTGACTCCCTCATGCCCTGGAATATTTTCCCACTCAGGCCCGATTCCCCACAGCCTGCAATGTGCTCCCACTCAGGTCTGACTCCCCTCGCCCTGGAATGTGCTCCCACTCAGGTCTGACTCCCCACATGCTGGAATGTGCTCCCACTAAGGTCCGACTTCTCTCACCCAGGAATGTGCTCCCACTAAGTTCCGACTCCCCACGCCCTGGAATGTGCTCCCACTCAGGTAGGACTCCCCCATGCCTTGGAATGTGTTCCCACTTAGGCCCGATACCCCATGCCCTGGAATATGTTACCACTCAGGTTGTACTCCCCATGCTCTGGAATGTGCTCCCACTCAGGTCCGACTCCTCTCGCCATGGAATGTGCTCCCACTCAGGTCCGACTCCCCACGCCCTGGAATGCGCTGACACTCAGGTCCGACTCCCCATGCCCTGGAATGTGTTCCCACTTAGGCCCGACTCCCCATGCCCTGGAATGTGCTCCCACTCAGTACCGCCTCCCCACGCCCTGGAATGTGCTCCCACTCAGGTCTGACTCCCCACACGCTGGAATGTGCTCCCACTCTGTTCCGACTCCTCTCGCCCTGGAATGTGCTCCCACTCAGGTCTGACTCCCCACACGCTGGAACGTGCTCCCACTCAGGACCGACTCCCCACGCCCTGGATTGTGCTCCCACCCAGGTCTGACTCCGCACACGTTGGAATGTGTTCCCACTCAGGTCTGACTCCTCGCACCCTGGAATGTGCTCCCACTCAGGTCCGACTCCCCATGCCCTGGAATGTGCTCCCACTCAGGTCCGATTCCCCATGTCCTGGAATGAGCTCCCTCTCAGGTCTGACTCTCCCATGCCCTGGAATATTTTCCCACACAGGCTCGACTCCCCACGCCCTGGAATGTGCTCCCACTCAGGTCTGACTCCTCCATGCCCTGGAATATTTTCCCAGTCATGCCCGACGCCCCATGCCCTGCAATGTGCTCCCACTCAGGTCCAACTCCCCTTGCCCTGGAATGTGCTCCCACTCAGGTCTGACTCCCCACATGCTGGAAAGTGCTCCTACTCTGGTCCGACTTCTCTCGCCCTGAATTTTGCTGCCACTCAGGTCCGACTCCCCACGCTCTGGAATGTGCACCCAATCAGGTCTGACTCACCCATGCCCTGGAATGTGTTCCCACTTAGGCCCGACTCCCCATGCCCTGGAATATGCTTCCACTCTGGTCGTACTCCCCATGCCCTGGAATGCACTCCCACTCAGGTCCTACACCCCACGCCCTGGAAGGTGCTCCCACCTCAGGTCTGACTCCCCACAGGCTGGAATGTGCTCCCACTCAGGTCTGACTCTCCCATGCCCTGGAATATTTTCCCACAGAGGCCCGTCTCCCCACGCCCTGGAATGTGCTCCCACTCAGGTCTGACTCCCCCATGCCCTGGAATATTTTCCCACTCAGGCCCGACGCCCCACACCCTGCAATGTGCTCCCACTCAGGTCTGACTCCCCTTGCCCTGGAATGTGCTTCCACTCAGGTCTGACTCCCCACATGCTGGAATGTGCTCCTACTCAGGTCCGACTTCTCTCGCCCTGGAATGTGCTCCCACTCAGGTCAGACTCCCCACGCCCTGGAATGTGCACCCACTCAGGTCTGACTCCCCCATGCTTTGGAATGTGTTCCCAATCAGGTCCGACTCCCAATGTCCTGGAATGTGCTCCCACTCAGGTCTGACTCCCCATGTCCTGGAACGTGCTCCCACTCAGATCTGACTCATCTCACCCTGGAATGTGATCACACTCTGGACCGACTCCGCGTGTCCTGGAATTTGCTCCCACTCAGGCCCGATTTCCCATGCCTTGGAATGTGCTCCCACTCAGGTCCGATTCCCCATGTCCTGGAATGTGCTCCCACTCAGGTCCGACTCCCCATGCCCTGGAATGTGCTCCCACTCAGGTGTGATTCCCCCATGCCCTGGAAAATTTTCCCACTCTGACTCGACTCCCCACGCCCTGGAATGTGCTCCCACTCAGGTCCGATTCCTCACGCCGTGGAATGTGCTCCCATTCAGTTCCGACTCCTCACGCCGTGGAATGTGCTCCGACTCAGGTCTGACTCTCCCACGCCCTGGAATGTGCTCCTACTCAGGTCCGACTCCCAATGCCCTGGAATGTGCTCTCAATCAGGTCTGACTCCCCCACGCCCTGAAATGTGCTCCCACTCAGTTCCGTCTCCCAATGACCTGGAATGTGCTCCCACTCCGGTCTGACTCCCCCACGCCCTGGAATGTGCTCCCACTCAGGTCCGACTCCTCATGCCCTGGCACGTGCTTCCACTCAGTTCCAACTCCCCATGCCCTGGAATGTGCTCCCACTCAGGTCCGACTCCTCACACCCTGGAATGTGTTCCCACTCAGGTCCGACTCGCCATGCCCTGGAATGTGCTCCCACTCAGGTCCGACTCCCAATGTCCTGGAATGTGCTCCCACTCAGGTCTGACTCCCCACGCCCTGGAATGTGCTCGCACTCAGGTCTGACTCCCCACGTCTTGGAACATGCTCCCACTCAGATCCAACTCATCTCGCCCTGGAATGTGCTCACACTCATGTCCGACTCTCCGTGTCCTGGAAAGTGCTCCCACTCAGGCCCGAATTCCCACACCCTGGAATGTGTTCCCACTCAGGTCCGATTCCCCATGTCCAGGAATGTACTCCCACTTAGGTCTGACTCCCTCATGCCCTGGAATATTTTCCCACTCAGGCCCGATTCCCCACAGCCTGCAATGTGCTCCCACTCAGGTCTGACTCCCCTCGCCCTGGAATGTGCTCCCACTCAGGTCTGACTCCCCACATGCTGGAATGTGCTCCCACTAAGGTCCGACTTCTCTCACCCAGGAATGTGCTCCCACTAAGTTCCGACTCCCCACGCCCTGGAATGTGCTCCCACTCAGGTAGGACTCCCCCATGCCTTGGAATGTGTTCCCACTTAGGCCCGATACCCCATGCCCTGGAATATGTTACCACTCAGGTTGTACTCCCCATGCTCTGGAATGTGCTCCCACTCAGGTCCGACTCCCTACGCCCTGGAATGTGCTCCCACTCAGGTCAGACTCCCCACACGCGGGACTGTGCTCCCACTCAGGTCCGACTCATCTCACCCTGGAATGTGCTCCCATTTATTTCCGACTCCTCACGCCATGGAATGTGCTCCCACTCAGGTACGTCTCCCCACATGCTGGAATGTGCTCCCACTCAGGTCCGACTTCTCTCACCCTGGAATGTGCTCCCAATCAGGTCCGACTCCCCACGCCCTGGAATGTTCTCCCACTCAGGTCCGATTCCTCACGCCTTGGAATGTGCTCCCGCTCAAGTCCGACTCCCCATGCCCTGGAATGTGCTCCCCCTCAGGTCTGACTCCCCACGCCCTGGAATGTGCTCCCACTCAGGTCCGACTCCCCACATGCTGCAATGTGCTCCCACTCAGGTGAGACTTCTATTGCCCTGGGATGTGCTCGCACTCAGGTCCGACTCCCCACGTCCTGGAATGTTTTCCCACTCAGGTCCGATTCCTCACGCCGTGGAATGTGCTCCCACTCAGGTCTGACTCCCCACACGCTGGAATGTGCTCCCACTCAGGTCCGACTCCCCTCGCCCTGGAATGTACTCCCACTCAGGTCCAACTCCCCACGCCCTGGAATGTGCTCACACTCAGGTCCGACTCACCATGCCCTGGAATCTGCTCCCAATCAGGTCCGGCTCCTCATGCCCTGGAATGTGCTCCCCCTCAGGTCCAACTCGCATCGCCCCCAGAACATGCTCCCACTCAGATCTGAATCCTCACACCCTGGAATGTGCTGCCACCCATTCCTGACTCCCCACGCCCTGGAATGTGCTCCCACTCAGGTCCGTCTCCCCACATGCTGGAATGTGCTCCCACTCAGTTTCAACTCCCCACGCCCTGGAATGTGCTCCCACTCAGGTCCAATTCCTCACGCCGTGGAATTTGCTCCCGCTCAGGTCCGACTCCCCATGCCCTGGAATGTGGTCCCACTCAGGTCCGACTCCCCACATGCTGGAATGTGCTCCAACTCAGGTCCGACTTCTCTCGCCCTGGAATGTGCTCCCACTCAGGACCGACTCCCCACGCCCTCAAATGTGTTCCCTCTCAGGTCCCATTCCTCACGCCGTGGAATGTGCTCCCACTCAGTTCCGACTCCTCACGCCCTGGAATGTGCTCCCACTCAGGTCTGACTCCCCCATGCCCTGGAATGTGTTCCCACTCAGGTCTGACTCCCCACACGCTGGAATGTGCTCCCACTCAGGTCCGACTCCCCACATGGTGGAATGGGCTCCCACTAAGGTCCGACTTCTCTCACCCAGGAATGTGCTCCCACTCAGGTCCGACTCCCCACGCCCTGGAATGTGCTCCCACTCAGGTCTGACTCCCCCATGCATTGGAATGTGTTCCCACTTAGGCCCGACACCCCATGACCTGGAATATGTTACCACTCAGGTTGTACTCCCCATGCCCTGGAATGTGCTCCCACTCAGGTACGACTCCCTATGCCCTGGAATGTGCTCCCACTCAGGTCTGACTCCCCACCCGCTGGACTGGGCTCCCACTCAGGTCCGACTCATCTCACCCTGGAATGTGCTCCCATTTAGTTCCGACTCCTCACGCCATGGAATGTGCTCCCACTCAGGTCCGACTCCCCACATGCTGGAATGAGCTCCCACTCAGGTTCGACTTCTCTCACCCTGGAATGTGCTCCCAATCAGGTACGACTCCCCACGCCCTGGAATGTGCTCCCACTCAGATCCGATTCCTCACGCCTTGGAATGTGCTCCCGCTCACGTCCGACTCCCCATGCCCTGGAATGTGCTCCCCCTCAGGTCTGACTCCCCACGCCCTGGAATGTGCTCACACTCAGGTCCGACTCTCCGTGTCCTGGAAAGTGCTCCCACTCAGGTCCGATTCCTCACGCCGTGGAATGTGCTCCCACTCAGGTCTGACACCCCACATGCTGGAACGTGCTCCTACTCAGGTCTGACATCTCTCGCCCTGGAATGTGCTCCCACTCAGGTCCGACTCCCCATGCCCTGGCACATGCTCCCGCTCAGTTCCAACTCCCCATGCCCTGGAATGTGCTCCCACTCAGGTCCGACTCCTCACGCCCTGGAAAGTGTTCCCACTCAGGTCCGACTCGCCATGCCCTGGAATGTGCTCCCACTTAGGTCCGACTCCCAATGTCCTGGAATGTGCTCCCACTCAGGTCTGACTCCCCATGTCCTGGAACGTGCTCCCACTCAGATCTGACTCATCTCACCCTGGAATGTGATCACACTCTGGATCGACTCCCCGTGTCCTGGAATTTGCTTCCACTCTGGCCCGATTTCCCATGCCTTGGAATGTGCTCCCACTCAGGTCCGATTTCCCATGTCCTGGAATGTGCTCCCGCTCAGGTCCGACTCCCAATGCCCTGGAATGTGCTCCCACTCAGGTGTGACTCCCCCATGCCCTGGAAAATTTTCCGACTCTGACTCGACTCCCCACGCCCTGGAATGTGCTCCCACTCAGGTCCGATTCCTCACGCCGTGGAATGTGCACCCATTCAGTTCTGACTCCTCACGCCGTGGAATGTGCTCCGACTCAGGTCTGACTCCCAATGTCCTGGAATGTGCTCCCACTCAGGTCTGACTCCCCACGCCCTGGAATGTGCTCGCACTCAGGTCTGACTCCCCACGTCTTGGAACATGCTCCCACTCAGATCCAACTCATCTCGCCCTGGAATGTGCTCACACTCAGGTCCGACTCTCCATGTCCTGGAAAGTGCTCCCACTCAGGCCCGAATTCCCACGCCCTGGAATGTGTTCCCACTCAGGTCCGATTCCCCATGTCCAGGAATGTACTCCCAGTTAGGTCTGACTCCCTCATGCCCTGGAATATTTTCCCACTCAGGCCCGATTCCCCACCGCCTGCAATGTGCTCCCACTCAGGTCTGACTCCCCTCGCCCTGGAATGTGCTCCCACTCAGGTCTGACTCCCCACATGCTGGAATGTGCTCCCACTAAGGTCCGACTTCTCTCACCCAGGAATGTGCTCCCAATAAGTTCCGACTCCCCACGCCCTGGAATGTGCTCCCACTCAGGTAGGACTCCCCCATGCCTTGGAATGTGTTCCCACTTAGGCCCGACACCCCATGCCCTGGAATATGTTACCACTCAGGTTGTACTCCCCATGCTCTGGAATGTGCTCCCACTCAGGTCCGACTCCCTACGCCCTGGAATGTGCTCCCACTCAGGTCAGACTCCCCACACGCGGGACTGTGCTCCCACTCAGGTCCGACTCATCTCACCCTGGAATGTGCTCCCATTTATTTCCGACTCCTCACGCCATGGAATGTGCTCCCACTCAGGTACGTCTCCCCACATGCTGGAATGTGCTCCTACTCAGGTCCGACTCATCTCACCCTGGAATGTGCTCCCATTTAGTTCCGACTCCTCACGCCATGGAATGTGCTCCCACTCAGGTTCGACTCCCCACATGCTGGAATGTGCTCCCACTCAGGTCCGACTTCTCTCACCCTGGAATGTGCTCCCAATCAGGTCCGACTCCCCACGCCCTGGAATGTGCTCCCACTCAGGTCCGATTCCTCACGCCTTGGAATGTGCTCCCGCTCAGGTCCGTCTCCCCATGCCCTGGAATGTGCTCCCCCTCAGGTCTGACTTCTCACACCCTGGAATGTGCTCCCACTCAGGTCCGACTCCCCACATGCTGCAATGTGCTCCCACTCAGGTCCGACTTCTATTGCCCTGGAATGTGCTCCCACTCAGGTCCAACTCCCCACGCCCTGGAATGTTTTCCCACTCAGGTCCGATTCCTCACGCCGTGGAATGTGCTCCCACTCAGGTCTGAAACCCTCATGCCCTGGAATATTTTCCCACTCAGGCCCGATTCCACAAGGCCTGCAATGTGCTCCCACTCCGGTCTGACTCCCCTCGCCCTGGAATGTGCTCCCACTCAGTTCTGACTCCCCACATGCTGGAATGTGCTCCCACTCAGGTCCGACTCCCCACGCCCTGGAATGTTTTCCCACTCAGGTCCGATTCCTCACGCCGTGGAATGTGCTCCCACTCAAGTCCGACTCCCAATGTCCTGGAATGTGCTCCCACTCAGGTCTGACTCCCCACGCCCTGGAATGTGCTCGCACTCCGGTCTGACTCCCCACATCTTGGAACATGCTCCCACTCAGATCCAACTCATCTCGCCCTGGAATGTGATCACACTCAGGTCCGACTCTCCGTGTCCTGGAAAGTGCTCCCACTCAGGCCCGAATTCCCACGCCCTGGAATGTGCTCCCACTCAGGTCCGATTCCCCATGTCCTGGAATGTACTCCAACTTAGGTCTGACTCTCCCATGCCCTGGAATATTTTCTCACTCAGGCCCGACTCCTCACGCCCTGGAATGTGCTCCCACTCAGGTCTGACTCCCTCATGCCCTGGAATATTTTCCCACTCAGGCCCGATTCCCCAAGCCCTGCAATGTGCTCCCACTCAGGTCTGACTCCCCACATGCTGGAATGTGCTCCCACTAAGGTCCGACTTCTCTCACCCAGGAATGTGCTCCCACTCATGTCCGACTCCCCACGCCCTGGAATGTGCTTCCACTCAGGTCTGACTCCCCCATGCCTTGGAATGTGTTCCCACTTAGGCCCGACACCCCATGCCCTGGAATATGTTACCACTCAGGTTGTACTCCCCATGCCCTGGAATGTGCTCCCACTCAGGTCCGACTCCCTACGCCCTGGAATGTGCTCCCACTCAGGTCTGACGCCCCACACGCTGGACTGTGCTCCCACTCCGGTCCGACTCATCTCACCCTGGAATGTGCTCCCATTTAGTTCCGACTCCTCACACCATGGAATGTGCTCCCACTCAGCTCCGACTCCCCACATGCTGGAATGTGCTCCCACTCAGGTCCGACTTCTCTCACCCTGGAATGTGTTCCCAATCAGGTCCGACTCCCCACGCCCTGGAATGTGCTCCCACTCAGGTCCGATTCCTCACGCCTTGGAATGTGCCCCCGCTCATTTCCGACTCCCCATGCCCTGGAATGTGCTCCCCCTTAGTTCTGACTCCCCACACCCTGGAATGTGCTCCCACTCAGGTCCGACTCACCACATGCTGCAATGTGCTCCCACTCAGGTCCAACTACTATTGCCCTGGAATGTGCTCCCACTCAGGTCCGACTCCCCACGCCCTGGAATGTTTTCCCACTCAGGTCCGATTCCTCACGCCGTGGAATGTGCTCCCACTCAGGTCTGACTCCCTCATGCCCTGGAATATTTTCCCACTCAGGCCCGATTCCCCACGGCCTGCAATGTGCTCCCATTCAGGTCTGAATCCCCTCGCCCTGGAATGTGCTCCCACTCAGGTCTGACTCCCCACATGCTGGAATGTGCTCCCACTAAGGTCCCACTTCTCTCACCCAGGAATGTGCTCCCACTCAGGTCCGACTCCCCACGCCCTGGAATGTGCTCCCACTCAGGTCTGACTCCCCCATGCCTTGGAATGTGTTCCCACTTAGGCCCGACACCCCATGCCCTGGAATATGTTACCACTCAGGTTATACTCCCCATGCCCTGGAATGTGCTCCCACTCAGGTCCGACTCCCTACGCCCTGGAATGTGCTCCCACTCAGGTCCGACTCCCCATGCCCTGGCACGTGCTCCCACTCAGTTACAACTCCCCATGCCCTGGAATGTGCTCCCACTCAGGTCCGACTCCTCACGCCCTGGAATGTGTTCCCACTCAGTTCCGACTCGCCATGCCCTGGAATGTGCTCCCACTCAGGTCCGACTCCCAATGTCCTGGAATGTGCACCCACTCAGGTCTGACTCCCCATGCCCTGGAATGTGCTCGCACTCAGGTCTGACTCCCCACGTCTTGGAACGTGCTCCCACTCAGATCCAACTCATCTCGCCCTGGAATGTGCTCACACTCAGGTCCGACTCTCCGTGTCCTGGAAAGTGCTCCCACTCAGGCCCGACTTCCCACGCCCTGGAATGTGCTCCCACTCAGGTCCGATTCCCAATGTCCTGGAATGTACTCCCACCTAGGTCTGACTCTCCCATGCCCTGGAATATTTTCTCACTCAGGCCCGCATCCTCACGCCCTGGAATTTGCTCCCACTCAGGTCTGACTCCCTCATGGCCTGGAATATTTTCCCACTCAGGCCCGATTCCCCACGCCCTGCAATGTGCTCCCACTCAGGTCTGACTCCCCTCGCCCTGGAATGTGCTCCCACTCAGGTCTGACTCCCCACATGCTGGAATGTGCTCCCACTAAGGTCCGACTTCTCTCACCCAGGAATGTGCTCCCACTCAGGTCCGACTCCCCACGCCCTGGAATGTGCTCCCACTCAGGTCTGACTCCCCCATGCCTTGGAATGTGTTCCCACTTAGGCCCGACACCCCATGCCCTGGAATATGTTACCACTCAGGTTGTACTCCCCATGCCCTGGAATGTGCGCCCACTCAGGTCCGACTCCCCATGCCCTGGAATGTGCTCCCCCTCAGGTCTGACTCCACATACCCAAGAATGTGCTCCCACTCAGGTCCGACTCCCCACATGCTGCAATGTGATCCCACTCAGGTCCGACTTCTATTGCCCGGGAATATGCTCCCACTCAGGTCCGACTCCCCACGCCCTGGAATGTTTTCCCTCTCAGGTACGATTCCTCACGCCGTGGAATGTGCTCCCACTCAGGTCTGACTCCCTCATGCCCTGGAATATTTTCCCACTCAGGCCCGATTCCCCACGCCCTGCAATGTGCTCCCACTCAGGTCTGTCTCCCCTCGCCCTGGAATGTGCTCCCACTCAGGTCTGACTCCCCACATGCTGGAATGTGCTCCCACTAAGGTCCGACTTCTCTCACCCAGGAATGTGCTCCCACTCAGGTCCGACTCCCCATGCCCTGGAATGTGCTCCCACTCAGGTCTGAATCCCCTCACCCTGAAATGTGCTCCTACTCAGGTCTGACTCCCCACATGCTGTAATGTGCTCCCACTAAGGTCCGACTTCTCTCACCCAGGAATGTGCTCCCACTCAGGTCCGACTCCCCACGCCCTGGAATGTGCTCCCACTCAGGTCTGACTCCCCCATGCCTTGGAATGTGTTGCCACTTAGGGCCGACACCCCATGCCCTGGAATATGTTACCACTCAGGTTGTACTCCCCATGCCCTGGAATGTGCTCCCACTCAGGTCTGACTCCCTACGCCCTGGAATGTGCTCCCACTCAGGTCAGACTCCCCACACGCTGGACTGTGCTCCCACTCAGGTCCGACTCATCTCACCCTGGAATGTGCTCCCATTTAGATCCGACTCCTCACGCCATGGAATGTGCTCCCACTCAGGTCCGACTCCCCACATGCTGGAATGTGCTCCCACTCAGGTCCGACTTCTCTCACCCTGGAATGTGCTCCCAATCAGGTCCGACTCCCCACGCCCTGGAATGTGCTCCCTCTCAGGTCCGATTCCTCACGCCTTGGTATATGCTCCCGCTCAGGTCCGACTCCCCATTCCCTGGAATGTGCTCCCCCTCAGGTCTGACTCCCCACGCCCTGGAATGTGCTCCCACTCAGGTCCGACTCCCCACATGCTGCAACGTGCTCCCACTCAGGTCCGACTTTTATTGCGCTGGAATGTGCTGCCACTCAGGTCCGACTCTGCACACCCTGGAATGTTTTCCCACTCAGGTCCGATTCCTCACGCCGTGGAATGTGCTCCCACTCAGGTCTGACTTCCCACATGCTGGAATGTGCTCCTACTCAGGTCTGACATCTCTTTCCCTGGAATGTGCTCCCACTCAGGTCCGACTCCCCGCGCCCTGGAATGTGCTCCCACTCAGGTCTGACTCCCCCATGCCCTGGAATGTGTTCCCACTTAGGCCCGACTCCCCATGCCCTGGAATATGCTTCCACTCAGGTCGTACTCCCCATGCCCTGTAATATGCTCCCACTCAGTTCCGACTCCCCACGCCCTGGAATGTGCTCCCACTCAGGTCTGACTCCCCACATGCTGGAATGTGCTCCCACTCATGTCCGACTCCTCTCGCCCTGGAATGTGTTCCCATTTAGTTCCGTCTCCTCACGCCATGGAATGTGCTCCCACTCAGGTCCGACTCCTCTCGCCATGGAATGTGCTCCCACTCAGGTCCGACTCCTCTCGCCATGGAATGTGCTCCCACTCAGGTCCGACTCCCCACGCCCTGGAATGTGCTCTCACTCAGGTCCGACTCCCCACTGCCTGGAATGCGCTGACACTCAGGTCCGACTCCCCATGCCCTAGAATGTGTTCCCACTTAGGCCCGACTCCCCATGCCCTGGAATGTGCTTCCACTCAGGTCCAACTCCCCATGCCCTGGAATGTGCTCCCACTCAGTTCCGCCTCCCCACGCCCTGGAATGTGCTCCCACTCAGGTCTGACTCCCCACATGCTGGAATGTGCTCCCACTCAGTTCCGACTCCTCTCGCCCTGGAATGTGCTCCCACTCAGGTCTCACTCCCCACATGCTGGAATGTGCTCCCACTCAGGACCGACTCCCCACGCCCTGGATTGTGCTCCCACCCAGGTCTGACTCCGCACACGTTGGAATGTGCTCCCACTCAGGTCCGACTCCCCATGCCCTGGAATGTGCTCCCACTCAGGTCCGATTCCCCATGTCCTGGAATGAGCTCACTCTCAGGTCTGACTCTCCCATGCCCTGGAATATTTTCCCACACAGGCTCGACTCCCCACGCCCTGGAATGTGCTCCCACTCAGGTCTGACTCCTCCATGCCCTGGAATATTTTCCCACTCAGGCCCGACGCCCCATGCCCTGCAATGTGCTCCCACTCAGGTCCAACTCCCCTTGCCCTGAAATGTGCTCCCACTCAGGTCTGACTCCCCAAATGCTGGAAAGCGCTCCAACTCTGGTCCGACTTCTCTCGCCCTGGAATGTGCTCCCACTCAGGTCTGACTCCCTCATGCCCTGGAATATTTTCCCACTCAGGCCCGACTTCCCACGCCCTGCAATGTGCTCCCACTCAGGTCTGACTCCCCACATGCTTGAATGTGCTCCCACTAAGGTCCGACTTCTCTCACCCAGGAATGTGCTCCCACTCAGGTCCGAATCCCCACGCCCTGGAATGTGCTCCCACTCAGGTCTGACTCCCCCATGCCTTGGAATGTGTTGCCACTTAGGGCCGGCACCCCATGCCCTGGAATATGTTACCACTCAGGTTGTACTCCCCATGCCCAGGAATGTGCTCCCACTCAGGTCTGACTCCCTACGCCCTGGAATGTGCTCCCACTCAGGTCAGACTCCCCACACGCTGGACTGTGCTCCCACTCAGGTCCGACTCATCTCACACTGGAATGTGCTCCCATTTAGTTCCGACTCCTCACGCCATGGAATGTGCTCCCACTCAGGTCGGACTCCCCACATGCTGGAATGTGCTCCCACTCAGGTCCGACTTCTCTCACCCCGGAATATGCTCCCACTCAGGTCCGATTCCTCACGCCTTGGAATGTGCTCCCGCTCAGGTCCGTCTCCCCATGCCCTGGAATGTGCTCCCCCTCAGGTCTGACATCTCACACCCTGGAATGTGCTCCCACTCAGGTCCGACTCCCCACATGCTGCAATGTGCTCCCACTCAGGTCCGACTTCTATTGCCCTGGAATGTGCTCCCACTCAGGTCCAACTCCCCACGCCCTGGAATGTTTTCCCACTCAGGTCCGATTCCTCACGCCGTGGAATGTGCTCCCACTCAGGTCTGAAACCCTCATGCCCTGGAATATTTTCCCACTCAGGCCCGATTCCACAAGCCCTGCAATGTGCTCCCACTCCGGTCTGACTCCCCTCGCCCTGGAATGTGCTCCCACTCAGTTCTGACTCCCCACATGCTGGAATGTGCTCCCACTCAGGTCCGACTCCCCACGCCCTGGAATGTTTTCCCACTCAGGTCCGATTCCTCACGCCGTGGAATGTGCTCCCACTCAAGTCCGACTCCCAATGTCCTGGAATGTGCTCCCACTCAGGTCTGACTCCCCACGCCCTGGAATGTGCTCGCACTCCGGTCTGACTCCCCACATCTTGGAACATGCTCCCACTCAGATCCAACTCATCTCGCCCTGGAATGTGATCACACTCAGGTCCGACTCTCCGTGTCCTGGAAAGTGCTCAAACTCAGGCCCGAATTCCCACGCCCTGGAATGTGCTCCCACTCAGGTCCGATTCCCCATGTCCTGGAATGTACTCCAACTTAGGTCTGACTCTCCCATGCCCTGGAATATTTTCTCACTCAGGCCCGACTCCTCACGCCCTGGAATGTGCTCCCACTCAGGTCTGACTCCCTCATGCCCTGGAATATTTTCCCACTCAGGCCCGATTCCCCACGCCCTGCAATGTGCTCCCACTCAGGTCTGACTCCCCACATGCTGGAATGTGCTCCCACTAAGGTCCGACTTCTCTCACCCAGGAATGTGCTCCCACTCATGTCCGACTCCCCACGCCCTGGAATGTGCTTCCACTCAGGTCTGACTCCCCCATGCCTTGGAATGTGTTCCCACTTAGGCCCGACACCCCATGCCCTGGAATATGTTACCACTCAGGTTGTACTCCCCATGCCCTGGAATGTGCTCCCACTCAGGTCCGACTCCCTACGCCCTGGAATGTGCTCCCACTCAGGTCTGACGCCCCACACGCTGGACTGTGCTCCCACTCCGGTCCGACTCATCTCACCCTGGAATGTGCTCCCATTTAGTTCCGACTCCTCACACCATGGAATGTGCTCCCACTCAGCTCCGACTCCCCACATGCTGGAATGTGCTCCCACTCAGGTCCGACTTCTCTCACCCTGGAATGTGTTCCCAATCAGGTCCGACTCCCCACGCCCTGGAATGTGCTCCCACTCAGGTCCGATTCCTCACGCCTTGGAATGTGCCCCCGCTCATTTCCGACTCCCCATGCCCTGGAATGTGCTCCCCCTTAGTTCTGACTCCCCACACCCTGGAATGTGCTCCCACTCAGGTCCGACTCACCACATGCTGCAATGTGCTCCCACTCAGGTCCAACTTCTATTGCCCTGGAATGTGCTCCCACTCAGGTCCGACTCCCCACGCCCTGGAATGTTTTCCCACTCAGGTCCGATTCCTCACGCCGTGGAATGTGCTCCCACTCAGGTCTGACTCCCTCATGCCCTGGAATATTTTCCCACTCAGGCCCGATTCCCCACGGCCTGCAATGTGCTCCCATTCAGGTCTGAATCCCCTCGCCCTGGAATGTGCTCCCACTCAGGTCTGACTCCCCACATGCTGGAATGTGCTCCCACTAAGGTCCGACTTCTCTCACCCAGGAATGTGCTCCCACTCAGGTCCGACTCCCCACGCCCTGGAATGTGCTCCCACTCAGGTCTGACTCCCCCATGCCTTGGAATGTGTTCCCACTTAGGCCCGACACCCCAAGCCCTGGAATATGTTACCACTCAGGTTATACTCCCCATGCCCTGGAATGTGCTCCCACTCAGGTCCGACTCCCTACGCCCTGGAATGTGCTCCCACTCAGGTCCGACTCCCCATGCCCTGGCACGTGCTCCCACTCAGTTACAACTCCCCATGCCCTGGAATGTGCTCCCACTCAGGTCCGACTCCTCACGCCCTGGAATGTGTTCCCACTCAGTTCCGACTCGCCATGCCCTGGAATGTGCTCCCACTCAGGTCCGACTCCCAATGTCCTGGAATGTGCACCCACTCAGGTCTGACTCCCCACGCCCTGGAATGTGCTCGCAATCAGGTCTGACTCCCCACGTCTTGGAACGTGCTCCCACTCAGATCCAACTCATCTCGCCCTGGAATGTGCTCACACTCAGGTCCGACTCTCCGTGTCCTGGAAAGTGCTCCCACTCAGGCCCGACTTCCCACGCCCTGGAATGTGCTCCCACTCAGGTCCGATTCCCAATGTCCTGGAATGTACTCCCACCTAGGTCTGACTCTCCCATGCCCTGGAATATTTTCTCACTCAGGCCCGCATCCTCACGCCCTGGAATTTGCTCCCACTCAGGTCTGACTCCCTCATGGCCTGGAATATTTTCCCACTCAGGCCCGATTCCCCACGCCCTGCAATGTGCTCCCACTCAGGTCTGACTCCCCTCGCCCTGGAATGTGCTCCCACTCAGGTCTGACTCCCCACATGCTGGAATGTGCTCCCACTAAGGTCCGACTTCTCTCACCCAGGAATGTGCTCCCACTCAGGTCCGACTCCCCACGCCCTGGAATGTGCTCCCACTCAGGTCTGACTCCCCCATGCCTTGGAATGTGTTCCCACTTAGGCCCGACACCCCATGCCCTGGAATATGTTACCACTCAGGTTGTACTCCCCATGCCCTGGAATGTGCGCCCACTCAGGTCCGACTCCCTACGCCCTGGAATGTGCTCCCACTCAGGTCTGACTCCCCACACGCTGGACTGTGCTCCCACTCAGGTCCTACTCATCTCACCCTGGAATGTGCTCCCATTTAGTTCCAACTCCTCACGCCATGGAATGTGCTCCCACTCAGGTCCGACTCCCCACATGCTGGAATGTGCTCCCACTCAGGTCCGACTTCCCTCACCCTGGAATGTGCTCCCAATCAGGTCCGACTCCCCATGCCCTGGAATGTGCTCCCCCTCAGGTCTGACTCCACATACCCTAGAATGTGCTCCCACTCAGGTCCGACTCCCCACATGCTGCAATGTGATCCCACTCAGTTCCGACTTCTATTGCCCGGGAATGTGCTCCCACTCAGGTCCGACTCCCCACGCCCTGGAATGTTTTCCCTCTCAGGTACGATTCCTCACGCCGTGGAATGTGCTCCCACTCAGGTCTGACTCCCTCATGCCCTGGAATATTTTCCCACTCAGGCCCGATTCCCCACGCCCTGCAATGTGCTCCCACTCAGGTCTGACTCCCCTCGCCCTGGAATGTGCTCCCACTCAGGTCTGACTCCCCACATGCTGGAATGTGCTCCCACTAAGGTCCGACTTCTCTCACCCAGGAATGTGCTCCCACTCAGGTCCGACTCCCCACGCACTGGAATGTGCTCCCACTCAGGTCTGAATCCCCTCACCCTGAAATGTGCTCCTACTCAGGTCTGACTCCCCACATGCTGTAATGTGCTCCCACTAAGGTCCGACTTCTCTCACCCAGGAATGTGCTCCCACTCAGGTCCGACTCCCCACGCCCTGGAATGTGCTCCCACTCAGGTCTGACTCCCCCATGCCTTGGAATGTGTTGCCACTTAGGGCCGACACCCCATGCCCTGGAATATGTTACCACTCAGGTTGTACTCCCCATGCCCTGGAATGTGCTCCCACTCAGGTCTGACTCCCTACGCCCTGGAATGTGCTCCCACTCAGGTCAGACTCCCCACACGCTGGACTGTGCTCCCACTCAGGTCCGACTCATCTCACCCTGGAATGTGCTCCCATTTAGTTCCGACTCCTCACGCCATGGAATGTGCTCCCACTCAGGTCCGACTCCCCACATGCTGGAATGTGCTCCCACTCAGGTCCGACTTCTCTCACCCTGGAATGTGCTCCCAATCAGGTCCGACTCCCCACGCCCTGGAATGTGCTCCCTCTCAGGTCCGATTCCTCACGCCTTGGTATATGCTCCCGCTCAGGTCCGACTCCCCATTCCCTGGAATGGGCTCCCCCTCAGGTCTGACTCCCCACGCCCTTGAATGTGCTCCCACTCAGGTCCGACTCCCCACATGCTGCAACGTGCTCCCACTCAGGTCCGACTTTTATTGCGCTGGAATGTGCTGCCACTCAGGTCCGACTCTCCACAACCTGGAATGTTTTCCCACTCAGGTCCGATTCCTCACGCCGTGGAATGTGCTCCCACTAAGGTCTGACTTCCCACATGCTGGAATGTGCTCCTACTCAGGTCTGACATCTCTTTCCCTGGAATGTGCTCCCACTCAGGTCCGACTCCCCGCGCCCTGGAATGTGCTCCCACTCAGGTCTGACTCCCCCATGCCCTGGAATGTGTTCCCACTTAGGCCCGACTCCCCATGCCCTGGAATATGCTTCCACTCAGGTCGTACTCCCCATGCCCTGTAATATGCTCCCACTCAGTTCCGACTCCCCACGCCCTGGAATGTGCTCCCACTCAGGTCTGACTCCCCACATGCTGGAATGTGCTCCCACTCATGTCCGACTCCTCTCGCCCTGGAATGTGTTCCCATTTAGTTCCGTCTCCTCACGCCATGGAATGTGCTCCCACTCAGGTCCGACTCCTCTCGCCATGGAATGTGCTCCCACTCAGGTCCGACTCCTCTCGCCATGGAATGTGCTCCCACTCAGGTCCGACTCCCCATGCCCTGGAATGTGCTCTCACTCAGGTCCGACTCCCCACGGCCTGGAATGCGCTGACACTCAGGTCCGACTCCCCATGCCCTAGAATGTGTTCCCACTTAGGCCCGACTCCCCATGCCCTGGAATGTGCTTCCACTCAGGTCCAACTCCCCATGCCCTGGAATGTGCTCCCACTCAGTTCCGCCTCCCCACGCCCTGGAATGTGCTCCCACTCAGGTCTGACTCCCCACATGCTGGAATGTGCTCCCACTCAGTTCCGACTCCTCTCGCCCTGGAATGTGCTCCCACTCAGGTCTCACTCCCCACACGCTGGAATGTGCTCCCACTCAGGACCGACTCCCCACGCCCTGGATTGTGCTCCCACCCAGGTCTGACTCCGCACACGTTGGAATGTGCTCCCACTCAGGTCCGACTCCCCATGCCCTGGAATGTGCTCCCACTCAGGTCCGATTCCCCATGTCCTGGAATGAGCTCCCTCTCAGGTCTGACTCTCCCATGCCCTGGAATATTTTCCCACACAGGCTCGACTCCCCACGCCCTGGAATGTGCTCCCACTCATGTCTGACTCCTCCATGCCCTGGAATATTTTCCCACTCAGGCCCGACGCCCCATGCCCTGCAATGTGCTCCCACTCAGGTCCAACTCCCCTTGCCCTGGAATGTGCTCCCACTCAGGTCTGACTCCCCAAATGCTGGAAAGCGCTCCAACTCTGGTCCGACTTCTCTCGCCCTGGAATGTGCTCCCACTCAGGTCTGACTCCCTCATGCCCTGGAATATTTTCCCACTCAGGCCCGATTCCCCACGCCCTGCAATGTGCTCCCACTCAGGTCTGACTCCCCACATGCTTGAATGTGCTCCCACTAAGGTCCGACTTCTCTCACCCAGGAATGTGCTCCCACTCAGGTCCGAATCCCCACGCCCTGGAATGTGCTCCCACTCAGGTCTGACTCCCCCATGCCTTGGAATGTGTTGCCACTTAGGGCCGGCACCCCATGCCCTGGAATATGTTACCACTCAGGTTGTACTCCCCATGCCCTGGAATGTGCTCCCACTCAGGTCTGACTCCCTACGCCCTGGAATGTGCTCCCACTCAGGTCAGACTCCCCACACGCTGGACTGTGCTCCCACTCAGGTCCGACTCATCTCACACTGGAATGTGCTCCCAATCAGGTCCGATTCCTCACGCCTTGGAATATGCTCCCGCTCAGGTACGACTCCCCATTCCCTGGAATTTGCTCCCCCTCAGGTCTGACTCCCCACGCCCTGGAATGTGCTCCCACTCAGGTCCGACTCCCCACATGCTGCAACGTGCTCCCACTCAGGTCCGACTTTTATTGCCCTGGAATGTGCTGCCACTCAGGTCCGACTCTCCACACCCTGGAATGTTTTCCCACTCAGGTCCGATTCCTCACGCCGTGGAATGTGCTCCCACTCAGGTCTGACTTCCCACATGCTGGAATGTGCTCCTACTCAGGTCTGACATCTCTTTCCCTGGAATGTGCTCCCACTCAGGTCCGACTCCCCGCGCCCTGGAATGTGCTCCCACTCAGGTCTGACTCCCCCATGCCCTGGAATGTGTTCCCACTTAGGCCCGACTCCCCATGCCCTGGAATATGCTTCCACTCAGGTCGTACTCCCCATGCCCTGTAATATGCTCCCACTCAGTTCCGACTCCCCACGCCCTGGAATGTGCTCCCACTCAGGTCTGACTCCCCACATGCTGGAATGTGCTCCCACTCAGGTCCGACTCATCTCACCCTGGAATGTGCTCCCATTTAGTTCCGACTCCTCACGCCATGGAATGTGCTCCCACTCAGGTCCGACTCCCCACATGCTGGAATGTGCTCCCACTCAGGTCCGACTTCTCTCACCCTGGAATGTGCTCCCAATCAGGTCCGACTCCCCACGCCCTGGAATGTGCTCCCTCTCAGGTCCGATTCCTCACGCCTTGGTATATGCTCCCGCTCAGGTCCGACTCCCCATTCCCTGGAATGTGCTCCCCCTCAGGTCTGACTCCCCACGCCCTTGAATGTGCTCCCACTCAGGTCCGACTCCCCACATGCTGCAACGTGCTCCCACTCAGGTCCGACTTTTATTGCGCTGGAATGTGCTGCCACTCAGGTCCGACTCTCCACACCCTGGAATGTTTTCCCACTCAGGTCCGATTCCTCACGCCGTGGAATGTGCTCCCACTAAGGTCTGACTTCCCACATGCTGGAATGTGCTCCTACTCAGGTCTGACATCTCTTTCCCTGGAATGTGCTCCCACTCAGGTCCGACTCCCCGCGCCCTGGAATGTGCTCCCACTCAGGTCTGACTCCCCCATGCCCTGGAATGTGTTCCCACTTAGGCCCGACTCCCCATGCCCTGGAATATGCTTCCACTCAGGTCGTACTCCCCATGCCCTGTAATATGCTCCCACTCAGGTCCGACTCCCCACGCCCTGGAATGTGCTCCCACTCAGGTCTGACTCCCCACATGCTGGAATGTGCTCCCACTCATGTCCGACTCCTCTCGCCCTGGAATGTGTTCCCATTTAGTTCCGTCTCCTCACGCCATGGAATGTGCTCCCACTCAGGTCCGACTCCTCTCGCCATGGAATGTGCTCCCACTCAGGTCCGACTCCTCTCGCCATGGAATGTGCTCCCACTCAGGTCCGACTCCCCATGCCCTGGAATGTGCTCTCACTCAGGTCCGACTCCCCACGGCCTGGAATGCGCTGACACTCAGGTCCGACTCCCCATGCCCTAGAATGTGTTCCCACTTAGGCCCGACTCCCCATGCCCTGGAATGTGCTTCCACTCAGGTCCAACTCCCCATGCCCTGGAATGTGCTCCCACTCAGTTCCGCCTCCCCACGCCCTGGAATGTGCTCCCACTCAGGTCTGACTCCCCACATGCTGGAATGTGCTCCCACTCAGTTCCGACTCCTCTCGCCCTGGAATGTGCTCCCACTCAGGTCTCACTCCCCACACGCTGGAATGTGCTCCCACTCAGGACCGACTCCCCACGCCCTGGATTGTGCTCCCACCCAGGTCTGACTCCGCACACGTTGGAATGTGCTCCCACTCAGGTCCGACTCCCCATGCCCTGGAATGTGCTCCCACTCAGGTCCGATTCCCCATGTCCTGGAATGAGCTCCCTCTCAGGTCTGACTCTCCCATGCCCTGGAATATTTTCCCACACAGGCTCGACTCCCCACGCCCTGGAATGTGCTCCCACTCATGTCTGACTCCTCCATGCCCTGGAATATTTTCCCACTCAGGCCCGACGCCCCATGCCCTGCAATGTGCTCCCACTCAGGTCCAACTCCCCTTGCCCTGGAATGTGCTCCCACTCAGGTCTGACTCCCCAAATGCTGGAAAGCGCTCCAACTCTGGTCCGACTTCTCTCGCCCTGGAATGTGCTCCCACTCAGGTCTGACTCCCTCATGCCCTGGAATATTTTCCCACTCAGGCCCGATTCCCCACGCCCTGCAATGTGCTCCCACTCAGGTCTGACTCCCCACATGCTTGAATGTGCTCCCACTAAGGTCCGACTTCTCTCACCCAGGAATGTGCTCCCACTCAGGTCCGAATCCCCACGCCCTGGAATGTGCTCCCACTCAGGTCTGACTCCCCCATGCCTTGGAATGTGTTGCCACTTAGGGCCGGCACCCCATGCCCTGGAATATGTTACCACTCAGGTTGTACTCCCCATGCCCTGGAATGTGCTCCCACTCAGGTCTGACTCCCTACGCCCTGGAATGTGCTCCCACTCAGGTCAGACTCCCCACACGCTGGACTGTGCTCCCACTCAGGTCCGACTCATCTCACACTGGAATGTGCTCCCAATCAGGTCCGATTCCTCACGCCTTGGAATATGCTCCCGCTCAGGTACGACTCCCCATTCCCTGGAATTTGCTCCCCCTCAGGTCTGACTCCCCACGCCCTGGAATGTGCTCCCACTCAGGTCCGACTCCCCACATGCTGCAACGTGCTCCCACTCAGGTCCGACTTTTATTGCCCTGGAATGTGCTGCCACTCAGGTCCGACTCTCCACACCCTGGAATGTTTTCCCACTCAGGTCCGATTCCTCACGCCGTGGAATGTGCTCCCACTCAGGTCTGACTTCCCACATGCTGGAATGTGCTCCTACTCAGGTCTGACATCTCTTTCCCTGGAATGTGCTCCCACTCAGGTCCGACTCCCCGCGCCCTGGAATGTGCTCCCACTCAGGTCTGACTCCCCCATGCCCTGGAATGTGTTCCCACTTAGGCCCGACTCCCCATGCCCTGGAATATGCTTCCACTCAGGTCGTACTCCCCATGCCCTGTAATATGCTCCCACTCAGTTCCGACTCCCCACGCCCTGGAATGTGCTCCCACTCAGGTCTGACTCCCCACATGCTGGAATGTGCTCCCACTCATGTCCGACTCCTCTCGCCCTGGAATGTGTTCCCATTTAGTTCCGTCTCCTCACGCCATGGAATGTGCTCCCACTCAGGTCCGACTCCTCTCGCCATGGAATGTGCTCCCACTCAGGTCCGACTCCTCTCGCCATGGAATGTGCTCCCACTCAGGTCCGACTCCCCATGCCCTGGAATGTGCTCTCACTCAGGTCCGACTCCCCACGGCCTGGAATGCGCTGACACTCAGGTCCGACTCCCCATGCCCTAGAATGTGTTCCCACTTAGGCCCGACTCCCCATGCCCTGGAATGTGCTTCCACTCAGGTCCAACTCCCCATGCCCTGGAATGTGCTCCCACTCAGTTCCGCCTCCCCACGCCCTGGAATGTGCTCCCACTCAGGTCTGACTCCCCACATGCTGGAATGTGCTCCCACTCAGTTCCGACTCCTCTCGCCCTGGAATGTGCTCCCACTCAGGTCTCACTCCCCACACGCTGGAATGTGCTCCCACTCAGGACCGACTCCCCACGCCCTGGATTGTGCTCCCACCCAGGTCTGACTCCGCACACGTTGGAATGTGCTCCCACTCAGGTCCGACTCCACATGCCCTGGAATGTGCTCCCACTCAGGTCCGATTCCCCATGTCCTGGAATGAGCTCCCTCTCAGGTCTGACTCTCCCATGCCCTGGAATATTTTCCCACACAGGCTCGACTCCCCACGCCCTGGAATGTGCTCCCACTCATGTCTGACACCTCCATGCCCTGGAATATTTTCCCACTCAGGCCCGACGCCCCATGCCCTGCAATGTGCTCCCACTCAGGTCCAACTCCCCTTGCCCTGGAATGTGCTCCCACTCAGGTCTGACTCCCCAAATGCTGGAAAGCGCTCCAACTCTGGTCCGACTTCTCTCGCCCTGGAATGTGCTCCCACTCAGGTCTGACTCCCTCATGCCCTGGAATATTTTCCCACTCAGGCCCGATTCCCCACGCCCTGCAATGTGCTCCCACTCAGGTCTGACTCCCCACATGCTTGAATGTGCTCCCACTAAGGTCCGACTTCTCTCACCCAGGAATGTGCTCCCACTCAGGTCCGAATCCCCACGCCCTGGAATGTGCTCCCACTCAGGTCTGACTCCCCCATGCCTTGGAATGTGTTGCCACTTAGGGCCGGCACCCCATGCCCTGGAATATGTTACCACTCAGGTTGTACTCCCCATGCCCTGGAATGTGCTCCCACTCAGGTCTGACTCCCTACGCCCTGGAATGTGCTCCCACTCAGGTCAGACTCCCCACACGCTGGACTGTGCTCCCACTCAGGTCCGACTCATCTCACACTGGAATGTGCTCCCAATCAGGTCCGATTCCTCACGCCTTGGAATATGCTCCCGCTCAGGTACGACTCCCCATTCCCTGGAATTTGCTCCCCCTCAGGTCTGACTCCCCACGCCCTGGAATGTGCTCCCACTCAGGTCCGACTCCCCACATGCTGCAACGTGCTCCCACTCAGGTCCGACTTTTATTGCCCTGGAATGTGCTGCCACTCAGGTCCGACTCTCCACACCCTGGAATGTTTTCCCACTCAGGTCCGATTCCTCACGCCGTGGAATGTGCTCCCACTCAGGTCTGACTCCCCACATGCTGGAATGTGCTCCTACTCAGGTCTGATATCTTTTTCCCTGAAATGTGCTCCCACTCAGGTCAGACTCCCCGCGCCCTGGAATGTGCTCCCACTCAGGTCTGACTCCCCCATGCCCTGGAATGTGTTCCCACTTAGGCCCGACTCCCCATGCCCTGGAATATGCTTCCGCTCAGGTCGTACTCCCCATGCCCTGGAATGTGCTCCCACTCAGTTCCGACTCCCCACGCCCTGGAATGTGCTCCCACTCAGGTCTGACTCCCCACATGCTGGAATGTGCTCCCACTCATGTCCGACTCCTCTCGCCCTGGAATGTGCTCCCATTTAGTTCCGTCTCCTCACGCCATGGAATGTGCTCCCACTCAGGTCCGACTCCTCTCGCCATGGAATGTGCTCCCACTCAGGTCCGACTCCCCACGCCCTGGAATGAGCTGACACTCAGGTCCGACTCCCCATGCCCTGGAATGTGTTCCCACTTAGGCCCGACTCCCCATGCCCTGGAATGTGCTTCCACTCAGGTCCAACTCCCCATGCCCTGGAATGTGCTCCCACTCAGTACCGCCTCCCCACGCCCTGGAATGTGCTCCCACTCAGGTCTGACTCCCCACACGCTGGAATGTGCTCCCACTCAGTTCCGACTCCTCTCGCCCTGGAATGTGCTCCCACTCAGGTCTGACTCCCCACACGCTGGAACGTGCTCCCACTCAGGACCGACTCCCCACGCCCTGGATTGTGCTCCCACTCAGGTCTGACTCCTCGCACCCTGGAATGTGCTCCCACTCAGGTCCGACTCCCCATGCCCTGGAATGTGCTCCCACTCAGGTCCGATTCCCCATGTCCTGGAATGAGCTCCCTCTCAGGTCTGACTCTCCCATGCCCTGGAATATTTTCCCACTCATGCCCGACGCCCCATGCCCTGCAATGTGCTCCCACTCTGGTCCAACTCCCCTTGCCCTGGAATGTGCTCCCACTCAGGTCTGACTCCCCACATGCTGGAAAGTGCTCCTACTCTGGTCCGACTTCTCTCGCCCTGAATTTTGCTGCCACTCAGGTCCGACTCCCCACGCTCTGGAATGTGCACCCAATCAGGTCTGACTCACCCATGCCCTGGAATGTGTTCCCACTTAGGCCCGACTCCCCATGCCCTGGAATATGCTTCCACTCTGGTCGTACTCCCCATGCCCTGGAATGCGCTCCCACTCAGGTCCTACACCCCACGCCCTGGAAGGTGCTCCCACTCAGGTCTGACTCCCCACATGCTGGAATGTGCTCCCACTCAGGTCTGACTCTCCCATGCCCTGGAATATTTTCCCACAGAGGCCCGTCTCCCCACGCCCTGGAATGTGCTCCCACTCAGGTCTGACTCCCCCATGCCCTGGAATATTTTCCCACTCAGGCCCGACGCCCCACACCCTGCAATGTGTTCCCACTCAGGTCTGACTCCCCCATGCCCTGGAATGTGTTCCCACTCAGGTCCGACTCCCAATGTCCTGGAATGTGCTCCCACTCAGGTCTGACTCCCCATGTCCTGGAACGTGCTCCCACTCAGATCTGACTCATCTCACCCTGGAATGTGATCACACTCTGGACCGACTCCCCGTGTCCTGGAATTTGCTCCCACTCAGGCCCGATTTCCCATGCCTTGGAATGTGCTCCCATTCAGGTCCGATTCCCCATGTCCTGGAATGTGCTCCCACTCAGGTCCGTCTCCCCATGCCCTGGAATGTGCTCCCACTCAGGTGTGATTCCCCCATGCCCTGGAAAATTTTCCCACTCTGACTCGACTCCCCACGCCCTGGAATGTGCTCCCACTCAGGTCCGATTCCTCACGCCGTGGAATGTGCTCCCATTCAGTTCCGACTCCTCACGCCGTGGAATGTGCTCCGACTCAGGTCTGACTCTCCCACGCCCTGGAATGTGCTCCTACTCAGGTCCGACTCCCAATGCCCTGGAATGTGCTCTCACTCAGGTCTGACTCCCCCACGCCCTGAAATGAGCTCCCACTCAGTTCCGTCTCCCAATGACCTGGAATGTGCTCCCACTCCGGTCTGACTCCCCCACGCCCTGGAATGTGCTCCCACTCAGGTCCGACTCCTCATGCCCTGGCACGTGCTTCCACTCAGTTCCAACTCCCCATGCCCTGGAATGTGCTCCCACTCAGGTCCGACTCCTCACGCCCTGGAATGTGTTCCCACTCAGGTCCGACTCGCCATGCCCTGGAATGTGCTCCCACTCAGGTCCGACTCCCAATGTCCTGGAATGTGCTCCCACTCAGGTCTGACTCCCCACGCCCTGGAATGTGCTCGCACTCAGGTCTGACTCCCCACGTCTTGGAACATGCTCCCACTCAGATCCAACTCATCTCGCCCTGGAATGTGCTCACACTCATGTCCGACTCTCCGTGTCCTGGAAAGTGCTCCCACTCAGGCCCGAATTCCCACGCCCTGGAATGTGTTCCCACTCAGGTCCGATTCCCCATGTCCAGGAATGTACTCCCACTTAGGTCTGACTCCCTCATGCCCTGGAATATTTTCCCACTCAGGCCCGATTCCCCACGGCCTGCAATGTGCTCCCACTCAGGTCTGACTCCCCTCACCCTGGAATGTGCTCCCACTCAGGTCTGACTCCCCACATGCTGGAATGTGCTCCCACTAAGGTCCGACTTCTCTCACCCAGGAATGTGCTCCCACTAAGTTCCGACTCCCCACGCCCTGGAATGTGCTCCCACTCAGGTAGGACTCCCCCATGCCTTGGAATGTGTTCCCACTTAGGCCCGACACCCCATGCCCTGGAATATGTTACCACTCAGGTTGTACTCCCCATGCTCTGGAATGTGCTCCCACTCAGGTCCGACTCCCTAAACCCTGGAATGTGCTCCCACTCAGGTCAGACTCCCCACACGCGGGACTGTGCTCCCACTCAGGTCCGACTCATCTCACCCTGGAATGTGCTCCCATTTATTTCCGACTCCTCACGCCATGGAATGTGCTCCCACTCAGGTACGTCTCCCCACATGCTGGAATGTGCTCCCACTCAGGTCCGACTTCTCTCACCCTGGAATGTGCTCCCAATCAGGTCCGACTCCCCACGCCCTGGAATGTGCTCCCACTCAGGTCCGATTCCTCACGCCTTGGAATGTGCTCCCGCACACGTCCGACTCCCCATGCCCTGGAATGTGCTCCCCCTCAGGTCTGACTCCCCACGCCCTGGAATGTGCTCCCACTCAGGTCCGACTCCCCACATGCTGCAATGTGCTCCCACTCAGGTGAGACTTCTATTGCCCTGGGATGTGCTCCCACTCAGGTCCGACTCCCCACGTCCTGGAATGTTTTCCCACTCAGGTCCGATTCCTCACGCCGTGGAATGTGCTCCCACTCAGGTCTGACTCCCCACACGCTGGAATGTGCTCCCACTCAGGTCCGACTCCCCTCGCCCTGGAATGTGCTCCCACTCAGCTCCAACTCCCCACGCCCTGGAATGTGCTCACACTCAGGTCCGACTCACCATGCCCTGGAATCTGCTCCCAATCAGGTCCGACTCCTCATGCCCTGGAATGTGCTCCCCCTCAGGTCCAACTCCCATCGCCCCCAGAACATGCTCCCACTCAGATCTGAATCCTCACACCCTGGAATGTGCTGCCACCCATTTCTGACTCCCCACGCCCTGGAATGTGCTCCCACTCAGGTCCGTCTCCCCACATGCTGGAATGTGCTCCCACTCAGTTTCGACTCCCCACGCCCTGGAATGTGCTCCCACTCAGGTCCCATTCCTCACGCCGTGGAATTTGCTCCCGCTCAGGTCCGACTCCCCATGCCCTGGAATGTGGTCCCACTCAGGTCCGACTCCCCACATGCTGGAATGTGCTCCAACTCAGGTCCGACTTCTCTCGCCCTGGAATGTGCTCCCACTCAGGACCGACTCCCCACGCCCTCAAATGTGTTCCCTCTCAGGTCCCATTCCTCACGCCGTGGAATGTGCTCCCACTCAGTTCCGACTCCTCACGCCCTGGAATGTGCTCCCACTCAGGTCTGACTCCCCCATGCCCTGGAATGTGTTCCCACTTAGGCCCGACTCCACATGCTCTGGAATATGCATCCACTGAGGTCCAACTCCCCATGCCCTGGAATGCGCTCCCACTCAGTTCCGACGCCCCAGGCCCTGAAATGTGCTCCCACTCAGGTCTGACTCCCCACACGCTGGAATGTGCTCCAACTCAGGTCCGACTCCCCACATGGTGGAATGGGCTCCCACTAAGGTCCGACTTCTCTCACCCAGGAATGTGCTCCCACTCAGGTCCGACTCCCCACGCCCTGGAATGTGCTCACACTCAGGTCTGACTCCCCCATGCATTGGAATGTGTTCCCACTTAGGCCCCACACCCCATGACCTGGAATATGTTACCACTCAGGTTGTACTCCCCATGCCCTGGAATGTGCTCCCACTCAGGTACGACTCCCTATGCCCTGGAATGTGCTCCCACTCAGGTCTGACTCCCCACCCGCTGGACTGTGCTCCCACTCAGGTCCGACTCATCTCACCCTGGAATGTGCTCCCATTTAGTTCCGACTCCTCACGCCATGGAATGTGCTCCCACTCAGGTCCGACTCCCCACATGCTGGAATGTGCTCCCACTCAGGTTCGACTTCTCTCACCCTGGAATGTGCTCCCAATCAGGTACGACTCCCCACGCCCTGGAATGTGGCCCACTCAGATCCGATTCCTCACGCCTTGGAATGTGCTCCCACTCACGTCCGACTCCCCATGCCCTGGAATGTGCTCCCCCTCAGGTCTGACTCCCCACGCCCTGGAATGTGCTCACACTCAGGTCCGACTCTCCGTGTCCTGGAAAGTGCTCCCACTCAGGTCCGATTCCTCACGCCGTGGAATGTGCTCCCACTCAGGTCTGACACCCCACATGCTGGAACGTGCTCCTACTCAGGTCTGACATCTCTCGCCCTGGAATGTGCTCCCACTCAGGTCCGACTCCCCACATGCTGCAATGTGCTCCCACTCAGGTCCGACTTCTATTGCCCTGGAATGTGCTCCCACTCAGATCCGACTCCCCACGCCCTGGAATGTTTTCCCACTCAGGTCCGATTCCTCACGCCGTGGAATGTGCTCCCACTCAGGTCTGAAACCCTCATGCCCTGGAATATTTTCCCACTCAGGCCCGATTCCACAAGCCCTGCAATGTGCTCCCACTCCGGTCTGACTCCCCTCGCCCTGGAATGTGCTCCCACTCAGTTCTGACTCCCCACATGCTGGAATGTGCTCCCACTCAGGTCCGACTCCCCACGCCCTGGAATGTTTTCCCACTCAGGTCCGATTCCTCACGCCGTGGAATGTACTCCCACTCAAGTCCGACTCCCAATGTCCTGGAATGTGCTCCCACTCAGGTCTGACTCCCCACGCCCTGGAATGTGCTCGCACTCAGGTCTGACTCCCCACATCTTGGAACATGCTCCCACTCAGATCCAACTCATCTCGCCCTGGAATGTGATCACACTCAGGTCCGACTCTCCGTGTCCTGGAAAGTGCTCCCACTCAGGCCCGAATTCCCACGCCCTGGAATGTGCTCCCACTCATGTCCGATTCCCCATGTCCTGGAATGTACTCCAACTTAGGTCTGACTCTCCCATGCCCTGGAATATTTTCTCACTCAGGCCCGACTCCTCACGCCCTGGAATGTGCTCCCACTCAGGTCTGACTCCCTCATGCCCTGGAATATTTTCCCACTCAGGCCCGATTCCCCAAGCCCTGCAATGTGCTCCCACTCAGGTCTGATTCCCCACATGCTGGAATGTGCTCCCACTAAGGTCCGACTTCTCTCATCCAGGAATGTGCTCCCACTCAGGTCCGACTCCCCACGCCCTGGAATGTGCTTCCACTCAGGTCTGACTCCCCCATGCCTTGGAATGTGTTCCCACTTAGGCCCGACGCCCCATGCCCTGGAATATGTTACCACTCAGGTTGTACTCCCCATGCCCTGGAATGTGCTCCCACTCAGGTCCGACTCCCTACGCCCTGGAATGTGCTCCCACTCAGGTCTGACTCCCCACACGCTGGACTGTGCTCCCACTCCGGTCCGACTCATCTCACCCTGGAATGTGCTCCCATTTAGTTCCGTCTCCTCACACCATGGAATGTGCTCCCACTCAGCTCCGACTCCCCACATGCTAGAATGTGCTCCCACTCAGGTCCGACTTCTCTCACCCTGGAATGTGTTCCCAATCAGGTCCGACTCCCCATGCCCTGGAATGTGCTCCCACTCAGGTCCGATTCCTCACGCCTTGGAATGTGCCCCCGCTCAGGTCCGACTCCCCATGCCCTGGAATGTGCTCCCCCTTAGTTCTGACTCCCCACACCCTGGAATGTGCTCCCACTCAGGTCCGACTCACCACATGCTGCAATGTGCTCCCACTCAGGTCCAACTTCTATTGCCCTGGAATGTGCTCCCACTCAGGTCCGACTCCCCACGCCCTGGAATGTTTTCCCACTCAGGTCCGATTCCTCACGCCGTGGAATGTGCTCCCACTCAGGTCTGACTCCCTCATGCCCTGGAATATTTTCCCACTCAGGCCCGATTCCCCACGGCCTGCAATGTGCTCCCATTCAGGTCTGAATCCCCTCGCCCTGGAATGTGCTCCCACTCAGGTCTGACTCCCCACATGCTGGAATGTGCTCCCACTAAGGTCCGACTTCTCTCACCCAGGAATGTGCTCCCACTCAGGTCCGACTCCCCACGCCCTGGAATGTGCTCCCACTCAGGTCTGACTCCCCCATGCCTTGGAATGTGTTCCCACTTAGGCCCGACACCCCATGCCCTGGAATATGTTACCACTCAGGTTATACTCCCCATGCCCTGGAATGTGCTCCCACTCAGGTCCGACTCCCTACGCCCTGGAATGTGCTCCCACTCAGGTCCGACTCCCCATGCCCTGGCACGTGCTCCCACTCAGTTACAACTCCCCATGCCCTGGAATGTGCTCCCACTCAGGTCCGACTCCTCACGCCCTGGAATGTGTTCCCACTCAGTTCCGACTCGCCATGCCCTGGAATGTGCTCCCACTCAGGTCCGACTCCCAATGTCCTGGAATGTGCACCCACTCAGGTCTGACTCCCCACGCCCTGGAATGTGCTCGCACTCAGGTCTGACTCCCCACGTCTTGGAACGTGCTCCCACTCAGATCCAACTCATCTCGCCCTGGAATGTGCTCACACTCAGGTCCGACTCTCCGTGTCCTGGAAAGTTCTCCCACTCAGGCCCGAATTCCCACGCCCTGGAATGTGCTCCCACTCAGGTCCGATTCCCCATGTCCTGGAATGTACTCCAACTTAGGTCTGACTCTCCCATGCCCTGGAATATTTTCTCACTCAGGCCCGACTCCTCACGCCCTGGAATGTGCTCCCACTCAGGTCTGACTCCCTCATGCCCTGGAATATTTTCCCACTCAGGCCCGATTCCCCACGCCCTGCAATGTGCTCCCACTCAGGTCTGACTCCCCACATGCTGGAATGTGCTCCCACTAAGGTCCGACATCTCTCACCCAGGAATGTGCTCCCACTCAGGTCCGACTCCCCACGCCCTGGAATGTGCTTCCACTCAGGTCTGACTCCCCCATGCCTTGGAATGTGTTCCCACTTAGGCCCGACACCCCATGCCCTGGAATATGTTACCACTCAGGTTGTACTCCCCATGCCCTGGAATGTGCTCCCACTCAGGTCCGACTCCCTACGCCCTGGAATGTGCTCCCACTCAGGTCTGACTCCCCACACGCTGGACTGTGCTCCCACTCCGGTCCGACTCATCTCACCCTGGAATGTGCTCCCATTTAGTTCCGTCTCCTCACACCATGGAATGTGCTCCCACTCAGCTCCGACTCCCCACATGCTAGAATGTGCTCCCACTCAGGTCCGACTTCTCTCACCCTGGAATGTGTTCCCAATCAGGTCCGACTCCCCACGCCCTGGAATGTGCTCCCACTCAGGTCCGATTCCTCACGTCTTGGAATGTGCCCCCGCTCAGGTCCGACTCCCCATGCCCTGGAATGTGCTCCCCCTTAGTTCTGACTCCCCACACCCTGGAATGTGCTCCCACTCAGGTCCGACTCACCACATGCTGCAATGTGCTCCCACTCAGGTCCAACTTCTATTGCCCTGGAATGTGCTCCCACTCAGGTCCGACTCCCCACGCCCTGGAATGTTTTCCCACTCAGGTCCGATTCCTCACGCCGTGGAATGTGCTCCCACTCAGGTCTGACTCCCTCATGCCCTGGAATATTTTCCCACTCAGGCCCGATTCCCCACGGCCTGCAATGTGCTCCCATTCAGGTCTGAATCCCCTCGCCCTGGAATGTGCTCCCACTCAGGTCTGACTCCCCACATGCTGGAATGTGCTCCCACTAAGGTCCGACTTCTCTCACCCAGGAATGTGCTCCCACTCAGGTCCGACTCCCCACGCCCTGGAATGTGCTCCCACTCAGGTCTGACTCCCCCATGCCTTGGAATGTGTTCCCACTTAGGCCCGACACCCCATGCCCTGGAATATGTTAACACTCAGGTTATACTCCCCATGCCCATGAATGTGCTCCCACTCAGGTCCGACTCCCTACGCCCTGGAATGTGCTCCCACTCAGGTCCGACTCCCCATGCCCTGGCACGTGCTCCCACTCAGTTACAACTCCCCATGCCCTGGAATGTGCTCCCACTCAGGTCCGACTCCTCACGCCCTGGAATGTGTTCCCACTCAGTTCCGACTCGCCATGCCCTGGAATGTGCTCCCACTCAGGTCCGACTCCCAATGTCCTGGAATGTGCACCCACTCAGGTCTGACTCCCCACGCCCTGGAATGTGCTCGCACTCAGGTCTGACTCCCCACGTCTTGGAACGTGCTCCCACTCAGATCCAACTCATCTCGCCCTGGAATGTGCTCACACTCAGGTCCGACTCTCCTTGTCCTGGAAAGTGCTCCCACTCAGGCCCGACTTCCCACGCCCTGGAATGTGCTCCCACTCAGGTCCGATTCCCAATGTCCTGGAATGTACTCCCACCTAGGTCTGACTCTCCCATGCCCTGGAATATTTTCTCACTCAGGCCCGACTCCTCACGCCCTGGAATTTGCTCCCACTCAGGTCTGACTCCCTCATGCCCTGGAATATTTTCCCGCTCAGGCCCGATTCCCCACGCCCTGCAATGTGCTCCCACTCAGGTCTGACTCCCCTCGCCCTGGAATGTGCTCCCACTCAGGTCTGACTCCCCACATGCTGGAATGTGCTCCCACTAAGGTCCGACTTCTCTCACCCAGGAATGTGCTCCCACTCAGGTCCGACTCCCCACGCCCTGGAATGTGTTCCCACTCAGGTCCGACTCGCCATGCCCTGGAATGTGCTCCCACTCAGGTCCGACTCCCAATGTCCTGGAATGTGCTCCCACTCAGGTCTGACTCCCCACGCCCTGGAATGTGCTCACACTCCGGTCTGACTCCCCACGCCTTGGAAAGTGCTCCCACTCAGATCCAACTCATCTCGCGCTGGAATGTGCTCACACTCAGGTCCGACTCTACGTGTCCTGGAATATTTTCTCACTCAGGCCCGACTCCTCACGCCCTGGAATGTGTTCCCACTCAGGTCTGACTCCCTCATGCCCTGGAATATTTTCCCACTCAGGCCCGTTTCCCCACGCCCTGCAATGTGCTCCCACTCAGGTCTGACTCCCCTCGCCCTGGAATGTGCTCCCACTCAGGTCTGACTCCCCACATGCTGGAATGTGCTCCCACTAAGGTCCGACTTCTCTCACCCAGGAATGTGCTCCCACTCAGGTCCGACTGCCCACGCCCTGGAATGTGCTCCCACTCAGGTCTGACTCCCCCATGCCTTGGAATGTGTTCCCACATAGGCCCGACACCCCATGCCCTGGAATATGTTACCACTCAGGTTGTACTCCCCATGCCCTGGAATGTGCTCCCACTCAGGTCCGACTCCCTACTCCCTGGAATGTGCTCCCACTCAGGTCTGACTCCCCACACGCTGGGCTGTGCTCCCAAACAGGTCTGACTCATCTCACCCTGGAATGTGCTCCCATTTAGTTCCGACTCCTCACGCCATGGAATGTGCTCCCACTCAGGTTCGACTCCCCACATGCTGGAATGTGCTCCCACTCAGGTCCGACTTCTCTCACCCTGGAATGTGCTCCCACTCAGGTCCGACTCCCCATGCCCTGGAATGTGCTCCTACTCAGGTCCGACTGCTAATGTCCTGGAATGTGATCCCACTCAGGTCTGACTCCTCACGCCCTGGAATGTGATCCCACTCAGGTCCGACTCGCCATGCCCTGGAATGTGCTCCCACTCAGGTCCGACTCCCAATGTCCTGGAATGTGCTCCCACTCAGGACTGACTCCCCATGTCCTGGAACGTGCTCCCACTCAGATCTGACTCATCTCACCCTGGAATGTGATCACACTCTGGACCGACTCCCCGTGTCCTGGAATTTGCTCCCACTCAGGCCCGATTTCCCATGCCTTGGAATGTGCTCCCACTCAGGTCCAATTCCCTATGTCCTGGAATGTGCTCCCACTCAGGTCCGACTCCCCATGCCCTGGAATGTGCTCCCACTCAGGTGTGACTCCCCCATGCCCTGGAAAATTTTCCCACTCTGACTCGACTCCCCACGCCCTGGAATGTGCTCCAACTCAGGGCCGATTCCTCACGCCGTGGAATGTGCTCCCATTCAGTTCCGACTCCTCAAGCCGTGGAATGTGCTCCGACTCAGGTCTGACTCTCCCACGCCCTGGAATGTGCTCCTACTTTGGTCCGACTCCCAATGCCCTGGAATGTGCTCTCACTCATGTCTGACACCCCCACGCCCTGAAATGTGCTCCCACTCAGTTCCGACTCCCAATGACCTGGAATGTGCTCCCACACCGGTCTGACTCCACCACGCCCTGGAATGTGCTCCCACTCAGGTCCGACTCCCCATGCCCTGGAACGTGCTCCCACTCAGTTCCAACTCCCCATGCCCTGGAATGTGCTCCCACTCAGGTCCGACTCCTCACGTCCTGGAATGTGTTCCCACTCAGGTCCGACTCGCCATGCCCTGGAATGTGCTCCCACTCAGGTCCGACTCCCAATGTCCTGGAATGTGCTCCCACTCAGGTCTGACTCCCCACGCCCTGGAATGTGCTCGCACTCTGGTCTGACTCCCCACGTCTTGGAAAGTGCTCCCACTCAGATCCAACTCATCTCGCCCTGGAATGTGCTCACACTCAAGTCCGACTCTACGTGTCCTGGAATATTTTCTCACTCAGGCCCGACTCCTCACGCCCTGGAATGTGCTCCCACTCAGGTCTGACTCCCCATGTCCTGGAACGTGCTCCCACTCAGATCTGACTCATCTCACCCTGGAATGTGATCACACTCTGGACCGACTCCCCGTGTCCTGGAATTTGCTCCCACTCAGGCCCGATTTCCCATGCCTTGGAATGTGCTCCCACTCAGGTCCAATTCCCTATGTCCTGGAATGTGCTGCCACTCAGGTCCGACTCCCCATGCCCTGGAATGTGCTCCCACTCAGGTGTGACTCCCCCATGCCCTGGAAAATTTTCCCACTCTGACTCGACTCCCCACGCCCTGGAATGTGCTCCAACTCAGGGCCGATTCCTCACGCCGTGGAATGTGCTCCCATTCAGTTCCGACTCCTCAAGCCGTGGAATGTGCTCCGACTCAGGTCTGACTCTCCCACGCCCTGGAATGTGCTCCTACTTTGGTCCGACTCCCAATGCCCTGGAATGTGCTCTCACTCATGTCTGACACCCCCACGCCCTGAAATGTGCTCCCACTCAGTTCCGACTCCCAATGACCTGGAATGTGCTCCCACACCGGTCTGACTCCACCACGCCCTGGAATGTGCTCCCACTCAGGTCCGACTCCCCATGCCCTGGCACGTGCTCCCACTCAGTTCCAACTCCCCATGCCCTGGAATGTGCTCCCACTCAGGTCCGACTCCTCACGTCCTGGAATGTGTTCCCACTCAGGTCCGACTCGCCATGCCCTGGAATGTGCTCCCACTCAGGTCCGACTCCCAATGTCCTGGAATGTGCTCCCACTCAGGTCTGACTCCCCACGCCCTGGAATGTGCTCGCACTCTGGTCTGACTCCCCACGTCTTGGAAAGTGCTCCCACTCAGATCCAACTCATCTCGCCCTGGAATGTGCTCACACTCAAGTCCGACTCTACGTGTCCTGGAATATTTTCTCACTCAGGCCCGACTCCTCACGCCCTGGAATGTGCTCCCACTCAGGTCTGACTCCCCATGTCCTGGAACGTGCTCCCACTCAGATCTGACTCATCTCACCCTGGAATGTGATCACACTCTGGACCGACTCCCCGTGTCCTGGAATTTGCTCCCACTCAGGCCCGATTTCCCATGCCTTGGAATGTGCTCCAACTCAGGTCCAATTCCCTATGTCCTGGAATGTGCTCCCACTCAGGTCCGACTCCCCATGCCCTGGAATGTGCTCCCACTCAGGTGTGACTCCCCCATGCCCTGGAAAATTTTCCCACTCTGACTCGACTCCCCACGCCCTGGAATGTGCTCCCACTCAGGGCCGATTCCTCACGCCGTGGAATGTGCTCCCATTCAGTTCCGACTCCTCAAGCCGTGGAATGTGCTCCGACTCAGGTCTGACTCTCCCACGCCCTGGAATGTGCTCCTACTCAGGTCCGACTCCCAATGCCCTGGAATGTGCTCTCACTCATGTCTGACACCCCCACGCCCTGAAATGTGCTCCCACTCAGTTCCGACTCCCAATGACCTGGAATGTGCTCCCACACCGGTCTGACTCCACCACGCCCTGGAATGTGCTCCCACTCAGTTCCAACTCCCCATGCCCTGGAATGTGCTCCCACTCAGGTCCGACTCCTCACGTCCTGGAATGTGTTCCCACTCAGGTCCGACTCGCCATGCCCTGGAATGTGCTCCCACTCAGGTCCTACTCCCAATGTCCTGGAATGTGCTCCCACTCAGGTCTGACTCCCCACGCCCTGGAATGTGCTCGCACTCCGGTCTGACTCCCCACGTCTTGGAAAGTGCTCCCACTCAGATCCAACTCATCTCGCCCTGGAATGTGCTCACACTCAGGTCCGACTCTACGTGTCCTGGAATATTTTCTCACTCAGGCCCGACTCCTCACGCCCTGGAATGTGCTCCCACTCAGGTCTGACTCCCTCATGCCCTGGAATATTTTCCCACTCAGGCCCGACACCCCATGCCCTGCAATGTGCCCCCACTCAGGTCTGACTCCCCACATGCTGGAATGTGCTCCCACTAAGGTCCGACTTCTCTCACCCAGGAATGTGCTCCCACTCAGGTCCGACTCCCCACGCCCTGGAATGTGCTTCCACTCAGGTCTGACTCCCCCATGCCTTGGAATGTGTTCCCACTTAGGCCCGACACCCCATGCCCTGGAATATGTTACCACTCAGGTTGTACTCCCCATGCCCTGGAATGTGCTCCCACTCAGGTCCGACTCCCTACGCCCTGGAATGTGCTCCCACTCAGGTCTGACTCCCCACACGCTGGACTGTGCTCCCACTCCGGTCCGACTCATCTCACCCTGGAATGTGCTCCCATTTAGTTCCGACTCCTCACACCATGGAATGTGCTCCCACTCAGCTCCGACTCCCCACATGCTGGAATGTGCTCCCACTCAGGTCCGACTTCTCTCACCCTGGAATGTGTTCCCAATCAGGTCCGACTCCCCACGCCCTGGAATGTGCTCCCACTCAGGTCCGATTCCTCACGCCTTGGAATGTGCCCCTGCTCAGGTCCGACTCCCCATGCCCTGGAATGTGCTCCCCCTTAGTTCTGACTCCCCACACCCTGGAATGTGCTCCCACTCAGGTCCGACTCACCACATGCTGCAATGTGCTCCCACTCAGGTCCAACTTCTATTGCCCTGGAATGTGCTCCCACTCAGGTCCGACTCCCCACGCCCTGGAATGTTTTCCCACTCAGGTCCGATTCCTCACGCCGTGGAATGTGCTCCCACTCAGGTCTGACTCCCTCATGCCCTGGAATATTTTCCCACTCAGGCCCGATTCCCCACGGCCTGCAATGTGCTCCCATTCAGGTCTGAATCCCCTCGCCCTGGAATGTGCTCCCACTCAGGTCTGACTCCCCACATGCTGGAATGTGCTCCCACTAAGGTCCGACTTCTCTCACCCAGGAATGTGCTCCCACTCAGGTCCGACTCCCCACGCCCTGGAATGTGCTCCCACTCAGGTCTGACTCCCCCATGCCTTGGAATGTGTACCCACATAGGCCCGACACCCCATGCCCTGGAATATGTTACCACTCAGGTTGTACTCCCCATGCCCTGGAATGTGCTCCCACTCAGGTCCGACTCCCTACTCCCTGGAATGTGCTCCCACTCAGGTCTGACTCCCCACACGCTGGACTGTGCTCCCACTCAGGTCCGACTCATCTCACCCTGGAATGTGCTCCCATTTAGTTCCGACTCCTCACGCCATGGAATGTGCTCCCACTCAGGTTCGACTCCCCACATGCTGGAATGGGGTCCCACTCAGGTCCGACTTCTCTCACCCTGGAATGTGCTCCCAATCAGGTCCGACTCCCCACGCCCTGGAATGTGCTCCCACTCAGGTCCGATTCCTCACGCCTTGGAATGTGCTCCCGCTCAGGTCCGTCTCCCCATGCCCTGGAATGTGCTCCCCCTCAGGTCTGACTTCTCACACCCTGGAATGTGCTCCCACTCAGGTCCGACTCCCCACATGCTGCAATGTGCTCCCACTCAGGTCCGACTTCTATTGCCCTGGAATGTGCTCCCACTCAGGTCCGACTCCCCACGCCCTGGAATGTTTTCCCACTCAGGTCCGATTCCTCACGCCGTGGAATGTGCTCCCACTCAGGTCTGACTCCCTCATGCCCTGGAATATTTTCCCACTCAGGCCCGATTCCACAAGCCCTGCAATGTGCTCCCACTCAGGTCTGACTCCCCTCGCCCTGGAATGTGCTCCCACTCAGTTCTGACTCCCCACATGCTGGAATGTGCTCCCACTCAGGTCCGACTCCCCACTCCCTGGAATGTTTTCCCACTCAGGTCCGATTCCTCACACCGTGGAATGTGCTCCCACTCAAGTCCAACTCCCAATGTCCTGGAATGTGCTCCCACTCAGGTCCGACTCCCCACGCCCTGGAATGTGCTCGCACTCAGGTCTGACTCCCCACGTCTTGGAACATGCTCCCACTCAGATCCAACTCATCTCGCCCTGGAATGTGATCACACTCAGGTCCGAATTCCCACGCCCTGGAATGTGCTCCCACTCAGGTCCGATTCCCCATGTCCTGGAATGTACTCCAACTTAGGTCTGACTCTCCCATGCCCTGGAATATTTTCTCACTCAGGCCCGACTCCTCACTTCTGGAATGTGCTCCCACTCAGGTCTGACTCCCTCATGCCCTGGAATATTTTCCCACTCAGGCCCGATTCCCCACGCCCTGCAATGTGCTCCCACTCAGGTCTGACTCCCCACATGCTGGAATGTGCTCCCACTAAGGTCCGACTTCTCTCACCCAGGAATGTGCTCCCACTCAGGTCCGACTCCCCACGCCCTGGGATGTGCTTCCACTCAGGTCTGACTCCCCCATGCCTTGGAATGTGTTCCCACTTAGGCCCGATTCCCCATGCCCTGGAATATGTTACCACTCAGGTTGTACTCCCCATGCCCTGGAATGTGCTCCCACTCAGGTCCGACTCCCTACGCCCTGGAATGTGCTCCCACTCAGGTCTGACTCCCCACATGCTGGACTGTGCTCCCACTCCGGTCCGACTCATCTCACCCTGGAATGTGCTCCCATTTAGTTCCGACTCCTCACACCATGGAATGTGCTCCCACTCAGCTCCGACTCCCCACATGCTGGAATGTGCTCCCACTCAGGTCCGACTTCTCTCACCCTGGAATGTGTTCCCAATCAGGTCCGACTCCCCACGCCCTGGAATGTGCTCCCACTCAGGTCCGATTCCTCACGCCTTGGAATGTGCCCCCGCTCAGGTCTGACTCCCCATGCCCTGGAATGTGCTCCCCCTTAGTTCTGACTCCCCACACCCTGGAATGTGCTCCCACTCAGGTCCGACTCACCACATGCTGCAATGTGCTCCCACTCAGGTCCAACTTCTATTGCCCTGGAATGTGCTCCCACTCAGGTCCGACTCCCCACGCCCTGGAATGTTTTCCCACTCAGGTCCGATTCCTCACGCCGTGGAATGTGCTCCCACTCAGGTCTGACTCCCTCATGCCCTGGAATATTTTCCCACTCAGGCCCGATTCCCCACGGCCTGCAATGTGCTCCCATTCAGGTCTGAATCCCCTCGCCCTGGAATGTGCTCCCACTCAGGTCTGACTCCCCACATGCTGGAATGTGCTCCCACTAAGGTCCGACTTCTCTCACCCAGGAATGTGCTCCCACTCAGGTCCGACTCCCCACGCCCTGGGATGTGCTTCCACTCAGGTCTGACTCCCCCATGCCTTGGAATGTGTTCCCACTTAGGCCCGACACCCCATGCCCTGGAATATGTTACCACTCAGGTTATACTCCCCATGCCCTGGAATGTGCTCCCACTCAGGTCCGACTCCCTACGCCCTGGAATGTGCTCCCACTCAGGTCCGACTCCCCATGCCCTGGCACGTGCTCCCACTCAGTTACAACTCCCCATGCCCTGTAATGTGCTCCCACTCAGGTCCGACTCCTCACGCCCTGGAATGTGTTCCCACTCAGTTCCGACTCGCCATGCCCTGGAATGTGCTCCCACTCAGGTCCGACTCCCAATGTCCTGGAATGTGCACCCACTCAGGTCTGACTCCCCACGCCCTGGAATGTGCTCGCACTCAGGTCTGACTCCCTACGTCTTGGAACGTGCTCCCACTCAGATCCAACTCATCTCGCCCTGGAATGTGCTCACACTCAGGTCCGACTCTCCGTGTCCTGGAAAGTGCTCCCACTCAGGCCCGACTTCCCACGCCCTGGAATGTGCTCCCACTCAGGTCCGATTCCCAATGTCCTGGAATGTACTCCCACCTAGGTCTGACTCTCCCATGCCCTGGAATATTTTCTCACTCAGGCCCGCATCCTCACGCCCTGGAATTTGCTCCCACTCAGGTCTGACTCCCTCATGCCCTGGAATATTTTCCCACTCAGGCCCGATTCCCCACGCCCTGCAATGTGCTCCCACTCAGGTCTGACTCCCCTCGCCCTGGAATGTGCTCCCACTCAGGTCTGACTCCCCACATGCTGGAATGTGCTCCCACTAAGGTCCGACTTCTCTCACCCAGGAATGTGCTCCCACTCAGGTCCGACTCCCCACGCCCTGGAATGTGCTCCCACTCAGGTCTGACTCCCCCATGCCTTGGAATGTGTTCCTACTTAGGCCCGACACCCCATGCCCTGGAATATGTTACCACTCAGGTTGTACTCCCCATGCCCTGGAATGTGCGCCCACTCAGGTCCGACTCCCTACGCCCTGGAATGTGCTCCCACTCAGGTCTGACTCCCCACACGCTGGACTGTGCTCCCACTCAGGTCCTACTCATCTCACCCTGGAATGTGCTCCCATTTAGTTCCAACTCCTCACGCCATGGAATGTGCTCCCACTCAGGTCCGACTCCCCACATGCTGGAATGTGCTCCCAATCAGGTCCGACTTCCCTCACCCTGGAATGTGCTCCCAATCAGGTCCGACTCCCCATGCCCTGGAATGTGCTCCCCCTCAGGTCTGACTCCACATACCCTAGAATGTGCTCCCACTCAGGTCCGACTCCCCACATGCTGCAATGTGATCCCACTCAGGTCCGACTTCTATTGCCCGGGAATGTGCTCCCACTCAGGTCCGACTCCCCACGCCCTGGAATGTTTTCCCTCTCAGGTACGATTCCTCACGCCGTGGAATGTGCTCCCACTCAGGTCTGACTCCCTCATGCCCTGGAATATTTTCCCACTCAGGCCCGATTCCCCACGCCCTGCAATGAGCTCCCACTCAGGTCTGACTCCCCTCGCCCTGGAATGTGCTCCCACTCAGGTCTGACTCCCCACATGCTGGAATGTGCTCCCACTAAGGTCCGACTTCTCTCACCCAGGAATGTGCTCCCACTCAGGTCCGACTCCCCATGCCCTGGAATGTGCTCCCACTCAGGTCTGAATCCCCTCACCCTGAAATGTGCTCCCACTCAGGTCTGACTCCCCACATGCTGTAATGTGCTCCCACTAAGGTCCCACTTCTCTCACCCAGGAATGTGCTCCCACTCAGGTCCGACTCCCCACGCCCTGGAATGTGCTCCCACTCAGGTCTGACTCCCCCATGCCTTGGAATGTGTTGCCACTTAGGGCCGACACCCCATGACCTGGAATATGTTACCACTCAGGTTGTACTCCCCATGCCCTGGAATGTGCTCCCACTCAGGTCTGACTCCCTACGCCCTGGAATGTGCTCCCACTCAGGTCAGACTCCCCACACGCTGGACTGTGCTCCCACTCAGGTCCGACTCATCTCACCCTGGAATGTGCTCCCATTTAGTTCCGACTCCTCACGCCATGGAATGTGCTCCCACTCAGGTCCGACTCCCCACATGCTGGAATGTGCTCCCACTCAGGTCCGACTTCTCTCACCCTGGAATGTGCTCCCAATCAGGTCCGACTCCCCACGCCCTGGAATGTGCTCCCTCTCAGGTCCGATTCCTCACGCCTTGGTATATGCTCCCGCTAAGGTCCGACTCCCCATTCCCTGGAATGTGCTCCCCCTCAGGTCTGACTCCCCACGCCCTGGAATGTGCTCCCACTCAGGTCCGACTCCCCACATGCTGCAACGTGCTCCCACTCAGGTCCGACTTTTATTGCGCTGGAATGTGCTGCCACTCAGGTCCGACTCTCCACACCCTGGAATGTTTTCCCACTCAGGTCCGATTCCTCACGCCGTGGAATGTGCTCCCACTCAGGTCTGACTCCCCACATGCTGGATTGTGCTCCTACTCAGGTCTGTCATCTCTATCCCTGGAATGTGCTCCCACTCAGGTCCGACTCCCCGCGCCCTGGAATGTGCTCCCACTCAGGTGTGATTACCCACACGCTGGACTGTGCTCCCACTCACGTCCAACTCATCTCAGCCTGGAATGTGCTCCCATTTAGTTCCGACTCCTCACGCCATGGAATGTGCTCCCACTCAGGTCCGACTCCCCACATGCTGGAATGTTCTCCCACTCAGGTCCGACTTCTCTCGCCCTGGAATGTGCGCCCAATCAGGTCCGACTCCCCACGCCCTGGAATGTGCTCCCACTCAGGTCTGACTCCCCCATGCCCTGGAATGTGTTCCCACTTAGGCCCGACTCCCCGTGCCCTGGAATATGCTTCCACTCATGTCGTACTCCCCATGCCCTGGAATGTGCTCCCACTCAGTTCCGACTCCCAACGCCCTGGAATGTGCTCCCACTCAGGTCTGACTCCCCACATGCTGGAATGTGCTCCCACTCATGTCCGACTCCTCTCGCCCTGGAATGTGCTCCCATTTAGTTCCGTCTCCTCACTCCATGGAATGTGCTCCCACTCAGGTCCGACTCCTCTCGCCATGGAATGTGCTCCCACTCAGGTCCGACTCCCCACGCCCTGGAATGTGCTCTCACTCAGGTCCGACTCCCCACGGCCTGGAATGCGCTGACACTCAGGTCCGACTCCCCATGCCCTAGAATGTGTTCCCACTTAGGCCCGACTCCCCATGCCCTGGAATGTGCTCCCACTCAGTTCCGCCTCCCCACGCCCTGGAATGTGCTCCCACTCAGGTCTGACTCCCCACATGCTGGAATGTGCTCCCACTCAGTTCCGACTCCTCTCGCCCTGGAATGTGCTCCCACTCAGGTCTCACTCCCCACACGCTGGAATGTGCTCCCACTCAGGACCGACTCCCCACGCCCTGGATTGTGCTCCCACCCAGGTCTGACTCCGCACACGTTGGAATGTGTTCCCACTCAGGTCTGACTCCTCGCACCCTGGAATGTGCTCCCACTCAGGTCCGACTCCCCATGCCCTGGAATGTGCTCCCACTCAGGTCCGATTCCCCATGTCCTGGAATGAGCTCCCTCTCAGGTCTGACTCTCCCATGCCCTGGAATATTTTCCCACACAGGCTCGACTCCCCACGCCCTGGAATGTGCTCCCACTCAGGTCTGACTCCTCCATGCCCTGGAATATTTTCCCACTCAGGCATGACGCCCCATGCCCTGCAATGTGCTCCCACTCAGGTCCAACTCCCCTTGCCCTGGAATGTGCTCCCACTCAGGTCTGACTCCCCACATGCTGGAAAGCGCTCCAACTCTGGTCCGACTTCTCTCGCCCTGGAATGTGCTCCCACTCAGGTCTGACTCCCTCATGCCCTGGAATATTTTCCCACTCAGGCCCGATTCCCCACGCCCTGCAATGTGCTCCCACTCAGGTCTGACTCCCACATGCTTGAATGTGCTCCCACTAAGGTCCGACTTCTCTCACCCAGGAATGTGCTCCCACTCAGGTCCGAATCCCCACGCCCTGGAATGTGCTCCCACTCAGGTCTGACTCCCCCATGCCTTGGAATGTGTTGCCACTTAGGGCCGGCACCCCATGCCCTGGAATATGTTACCACTCAGGTTGTACTCCCCATGCCCTGGAATGTGCTCCCACTCAGGTCTGACTCCCTACGCCCTGGAATGTGCTCCCACTCAGGTCAGACTCCCCACACGCTGGACTGTGCTCCCACTCAGGTCCGACTCATCTCACCCTGGAATGTGCTCCCATTTAGTTCCGACTCCTCACGCCATGGAATGTGCTCCCACTCAGGTCCGACTCCCCACATGCTGGAATGTGCTCCCACTCAGGTCCGACTTCTCTCACCCCGGAATATGCTCCCAATCAGGTCCGATTCCTCACGCCTTGGAATATGCTCCCGCTCAGGTACGACTCCCCATTCCCTGGAATTTTCTCCCCCTCAGGTCTGACTCCCCACGCCCTGGAATGTGCTCCCACTCAGGTCCGACTCCCCACATGCTGCAACGTGCTCCCACTCAGGTCCGACTTTTATTGCCCTGGAATGTGCTGCCACTCAGGTCCGACTCTCCACACCCTGGAATGTTTTCCCACTCAGGTCCGATTCCTCACGCCGTGGAATGTGCTCCCACTCAGGTCTGACTCCCCACATGCTGGAATGTGCTCCTACTCAGGTCTGACATCTTTTTCCCTGGAATGTGCTCCCACTCAGGTCAGACTCCCCGCGCCCTGGAATGTGCTCCCACTCAGGTCTGACTCCCCCATGCCCTGGAATGTGTTCCCACTTAGGCCCGACTCCCCATGCCCTGGAATATGCTTCCGCTCAGGTCGTACTCCCCATGCCCTGGAATGTGCTCCCACTCAGTTCCGACTCCCCACGCCCTGGAATGTGCTCCCACTCAGGTCTGACTCCCCACATGCTGGAATGTGCTCCCACTCATGTCCGACTCCTCTCGCCCTGGAATGTGCTCCCATTTAGTTCCGTCTCCTCACGCCCTGGAATGTGCTCCCACTCAGGTCTGACTCCCTCATGCCCTGGAATATTTTCCTACTCAGGCCCGATTCCCCACGCCCTGCAATGTGCTCCCACTCAGGTCTGACTCCCCTCACCCTGGAATGTGCTCCCACTCAGGTCTGACTCCCCACATGCTGGAATGTGCTCCCACTAAGGTCCGACTTCTCTCACCCAGGAATGTGCTCCCACTCAGGTCCGACTCCCCACGCCCTGGAATGTGCTCCCACTCAGGTCTGACTCCCCCATGCCTTGGAATGTGTTCCTACTTAGGCCCGACACCCCATGCCCTGGAATATGTTACCACTCAGGTTGTACTCCCCATGCCCTGGAATGTGCGCCCACTCAGGTCCGACTCCCTACGCCCTGGAATGTGCTCCCACTCAGGTCTGACTCCCCACACGCTGGACTGTGCTCCCACTCAGGTCCTACTCATCTCACCCTGGAATGTGCTCCCATTTAGTTCCAACTCCTCACGCCATGGAATGTGCTCCCACTCAGGTCCGACTCCCCACATGCTGGAATGTGCTCCCAATCAGGTCCGACTTCCCTCACCCTGGAATGTGCTCCCAATCAGGTCCGACTCCCCATGCCCTGGAATGTGCTCCCCCTCAGGTCTGACTCCACATACCCTAGAATGTGCTCCCACTCAGGTCCGACTCCCACCATGCTGCAATGTGATCCCACTCAGGTCCGACTTCTATTGCCCGGGAATGTGCTCCCACTCAGGTCCGACTCCCCACGCCCTGGAATGTTTTCCCTCTCAGGTACGATTCCTCACGCCGTGGAATGTGCTCCCACTCAGGTCTGACTCCCTCATGCCCTGGAATATTTTCCCACTCAGGCCCGATTCCCCACGCCCTGCAATGAGCTCCCACTCAGGTCTGACTCCCCTCGCCCTGGAATGTGCTCCCACTCAGGTCTGACTCCCCACATGCTGGAATGTGCTCCCACTAAGGTCCGACTTCTCTCACCCAGGAATGTGCTCCCACTCAGGTCCGACTCCCCATGCCCTGGAATGTGCTCCCACTCAGGTCTGAATCCCCTCACCCTGAAATGTGCTCCCACTCAGGTCTGACTCCCCACATGCTGTAATGTGCTCCCACTAAGGTCCCACTTCTCTCACCCAGGAATGTGCTCCCACTCAGGTCCGACTCCCCACGCCCTGGAATGTGCTCCCACTCAGGTCTGACTCCCCCATGCCTTGGAATGTGTTGCCACTTAGGGCCGACACCCCATGACCTGGAATATGTTACCACTCAGGTTGTACTCCCCATGCCCTGGAATGTGCTCCCACTCAGGTCTGACTCCCTACGCCCTGGAATGTGCTCCCACTCAGGTCAGACTCCCCACACGCTGGACTGTGCTCCCACTCAGGTCCGACTCATCTCACCCTGGAATGTGCTCCCATTTAGTTCCGACTCCTCACGCCATGGAATGTGCTCCCACTCAGGTCCGACTCCCCACATGCTGGAATGTGCTCCCACTCAGGTCCAACTTCTCTCACCCTGGAATGTGCTCCCAATCAGGTCCGACTCCCCACGCCCTGGAATGTGCTCCCTCTCAGGTCCGATTCCTCACGCCTTGGTATATGCTCCCGCTAAGGTCCGACTCCCCATTCCCTGGAATGTGCTCCCCCTCAGGTCTGACTCCCCACGCCCTGGAATGTGCTCCCACTCAGGTCCGACTCCCCACATGCTGCAACGTGCTCCCACTCAGGTCCGACTTTTATTGCGCTGGAATGTGCTGCCACTCAGGTCCGACTCTCCACACCCTGGAATGTTTTCCCACTCAGGTCCGATTCCTCACGCCGTGGAATGTGCTCCCACTCAGGTCTGACTCCCCACATGCTGGATTGTGCTCCTACTCAGGTCTGTCATCTCTATCCCTGGAATGTGCTCCCACTCAGGTCCGACTCCCCGCGCCCTGGAATGTGCTCCCACTCAGGTTTGATTACCCACACGCTGGACTGTGCTCCCACTCACGTCCAACTCATCTCAGCCTGGAATGTGCTCCCATTTAGTTCCGACTCCTCACGCCATGGAATGTGCTCCCACTCAGGTCCGACTCCCCACATGCTGGAATGTTCTCCCACTCAGGTCCGACTTCTCTCGCCCTGGAATGTGCGCCCAATCAGGTCCGACTCCCCACGCCCTGGAATGTGCTCCCACTCAGGTCTGACTCCCCCATGCCCTGGAATGTGTTCCCACTTAGGCCCGACTCCCCGTGCCCTGGAATATGCTTCCACTCATGTCGTACTCCCCATGCCCTGGAATGTGCTCCCACTCAGTTCCGACTCCCAACGCCCTGGAATGTGCTCCCACTCAGGTCTGACTCCCCACATGCTGGAATGTGCTCCCACTCATGTCCGACTCCTCTCGCCCTGGAATGTGCTCCCATTTAGTTCCGTCTCCTCACTCCATGGAATGTGCTCCCACTCAGGTCCGACTCCTCTCGCCATGGAATGTGCTCCCACTCAGGTCCGACTCCCCACGCCCTGGAATGTGCTCTCACTCAGGTCCGACTCCCCACGGCCTGGAATGCGCTGACACTCAGGTCCGACTCCCCATGCCCTAGAATGTGTTCCCACTTAGGCCCGACTCCCCATGCCCTGGAATGTGCTCCCACTCAGTTCCGCCTCCCCACGCCCTGGAATGTGCTCCCACTCAGGTCTGACTCCCCACATGCTGGAATGTGCTCCCACTCAGTTCCGACTCCTCTCGCCCTGGAATGTGCTCCCACTCAGGTCTCACTCCCCACACGCTGGAATGTGCTCCCACTCAGGACCGACTCCCCACGCCCTGGATTGTGCTCCCACCCAGGTCTGACTCCGCACACGTTGGAATGTGTTCCCACTCAGGTCTGACTCCTCGCACCCTGGAATGTGCTCCCACTCAGGTCCGACTCCCCATGACCTGGAATGTGCTCCCACTCAGGTCCGATTCCCCATGTCCTGGAATGAGCTCCCTCTCAGGTCTGACTCTCCCATGCCCTGGAATATTTTCCCACACAGGCTCGACTCCCCACGCCCTGGAATGTGCTCCCACTCAGGTCTGACTCCTCCATGCCCTGGAATATATTCCCACTCAGGCATGACGCCCCATGCCCTGCAATGTGCTCCCACTCAGGTCCAACTCCCCTTGCCCTGGAATGTGCTCCCACTCAGGTCTGACTCCCCACATGCTGGAAAGCGCTCCAACTCTGGTCCGACTTCTCTCGCCCTGGAATGTGCTCCCACTCAGGTCTGACTCCCTCATGCCCTGGAATATTTTCCCACTCAGGCCCGATTCCCCACGCCCTGCAATGTGCTCCCACTCAGGTCTGACTCCCCACATGCTTGAATGTGCTCCCACTAAGGTCCGACTTCTCTCACCCAGGAATGTGCTCCCACTCAGGTCCGAATCCCCACGCCCTGGAATGTGCTCCCACTCAGGTCTGACTCCCCCATGCCTTGGAATGTGTTGCCACTTAGGGCCGGCACCCCATGCCCTGGAATATGTTACCACTCAGGTTGTACTCCCCATGCCCTGGAATGTGCTCCCACTCAGGTCTGACTCCCTACGCCCTGGAATGTGCTCCCACTCAGGTCAGACTCCCCACACGCTGGACTGTGCTCCCACTCAGGTCCGACTCATCTCACCCTGGAATGTGCTCCCATTTAGTTCCGACTCCTCACGCCATGGAATGTGCTCCCACTCAGGTCCGACTCCCCACATGCTGGAATGTGCTCCCACTCAGGTCCGACTTCTCTCACCCCGGAATATGCTCCCAATCAGGTCCGATTCCTCACGCCTTGGAATATGCTCCCGCTCAGGTACGACTCCCCATTCCCTGGAATTTTCTCCCCCTCAGGTCTGACTCCCCACGCCCTGGAATGTGCTCCCACTCAGGTCCGACTCCCCACATGCTGCAACGTGCTCCCACTCAGGTCCGACTTTTATTGCCCTGGAATGTGCTGCCACTCAGGTCCGACTCTCCACACCCTGGAATGTTTTCCCACTCAGGTCCGATTCCTCACGCCGTGGAATGTGCTCCCACTCAGGTCTGACTCCCCACATGCTGGAATGTGCTCCTACTCAGGTCTGACATCTTTTTCCCTGGAATGTGCTCCCACTCAGGTCAGACTCCCCGCGCCCTGGAATGTGCTCCCACTCAGGTCTGACTCCCCCATGCCCTGGAATGTGTTCCCACTTAGGCCCGACTCCCCATGCCCTGGAATATGCTTCCGCTCAGGTCGTACTCCCCATGCCCTGGAATGTGCTCCCACTCAGTTCCGACTCCCCACGCCCTGGAATGTGCTCCCACTCAGGTCTGACTCCCCACGTGCTGGAATGTGCTCCCACTCATGTCCGACTCCTCTCGCCCTGGAATGTGCTCCCATTTAGTTCCGTCTCCTCACGCCATGGAATGTGCTCCCACTCAGGTCCGACTCCTCTCGCCATGGAATGTGCTCCCACTCAGGTCCGACTCCCCACGCCCTGGAATGCGCTGACACTCAGGTCCGACTCCCCATGCCCTGGAATGTGTTCCCACTTAGGCCCGACTCCCCATGCCCTGGAATGTGCTTCCACTCAGGTCCAACTCCCCATGCCCTGGAATGTGCTCCCACTCAGTACCGCCTCCCCACGCCCTGGAATGTGCTCCCACTCAGGTCTGACTCCCCACACGCTGGAATGTGCTCCCACTCAGTTCCGACTCCTCTCGCCCTGGAATGTGCTCCCACTCAGGTCTGACTCCCCACACGCTGGAACGTGCTCCCACTCAGGACCGACTCCCCACGCCCTGGATTGTGCTCCCACCCAGGTCTGACTCCGCACACGTCGGAATGTGTTCCCACTCAGGTCTGACTCCTCGCACCCTGGAATGTGCTCCCACTCAGGTCCGACTCCCCACGCCCTGGAATGTGCTCCCACTCAGGTCTGACTCCCCACATGCTGGAATGTGCTCCCACTCATGTCCGACTCCTCTCGCCCTGGAATGTGCTCCCATTTAGTTCCGTCTCCTCACGCCATGGAATGTGCTCCCACTCAGGTCCGACTCCTCTCGCCATGGAATGTGCTCCCACTCAGGTCCGACTCCCCACGCCCTGGAATGCGCTGACACTCAGGTCCGACTCCCCATGCCCTGGAATGTGTTCCCACTTAGGCCCGACTCCCCATGCCCTGGAATGTGCTTCCACTCAGGTCCAACTCCCCATGCCCTGGAATGTGCTCCCACTCAGTACCGCCTCCCCACGCCCTGGAATGTGCTCCCACTCAGGTCTGACTCCCCACATGCTGGAATGTGCTCCCACTCAGTTCCTACTCCTCTCGCCCTGGAATGTGCTCCCACTCAGGTCTGACTCCCCACACGCTGGAACGTGCTCCCACTCAGGACCGACTCCCCACGCCCTGGATTGTGCTCCCACCCAGGTCTGACTCCGCACACGTCGGAATGTGTTCCCACTCAGGTCTGACTCCTCGCACCCTGGAATGTGCTCCCACTCAGGTCCGACTCCCCATGCCCTGGAATGTGCTCCCACTCAGGTCCGATTCCCCATGTCCTGGAATGAGATCCCTCTCAGGTCTGACTCTCCCATGCCCTGGAATATTTTCCCACACAGGCTCGACTCCCCACGCCCTGGAATGTGCTCCCACTCAGGTCTGACTCCTCCATGCCCTGGAATATTTTCCCACTCATGCCCGACGCCCCATGCCCTGCAATGTGCTCCCACTCAGGTCCAACTCCCCTTGCCCTGGAATGTGCTCCCACTCAGGTCTGACTCCCCACATGCTGGAAAGTGCTCCTACTCTGGTCCGACTTCTCTCGCCCTGAATTTTGCTGCCACTCAGGTCCGACTCCCCACGCTCTGGAATGTGCACCCAATCAGGTCTGACTCACCCATGCCCTGGAATGTGTTCCCACTTAGGCCCGACTCCCCATGCCCTGGAATATGCTTCCACTCTGGTCGTACTCCCCATGCCCTGGAATGCGCTCCCACTCAGGTCCTACACCCCACGCCCTGGAAGGTGCTCCCACTCAGGTCTGACTCCCCACATGCTGGAATGTGCTCCCACTCATGTCCGACTCCTCTCGCCCTGGAATGTGCTCCCATTTAGTTCCGTCTCCTCACGCCATGGAATGTGCTCCCACTCAGGTCCGACTCCTCTCGCCATGGAATGTGCTCCCACTCAGGTCCGACTCCCCACGCCCTGGAATGCGCTGACACTCAGGTCCGACTCCCCATGCCCTGGAATGTGTTCCCACTTAGGCCCGACTCCCCATGCCCTGGAATGTGCTTCCACTCAGGTCCAACTCCCCATGCCCTGGAATGTGCTCCCACTCAGTACCGCCTCCCCACGCCCTGGAATGTGCTCCCACTCAGGTCTGACTCCCCACACGCTGGAATGTGCTCCCACTCAGTTCCGACTCCTCTCGCCCTGGAATGTGCTCCCACTCAGGTCTGACTCCCCACACGCTGGAACGTGCTCCCACTCAGGACCGACTCCCCACGCCCTGGATTGTGCTCCCACCCAGGTCTGACTCCGCACACGTCGGAATGTGTTCCCACTCAGGTCTGACTCCTCGCACCCTGGAATGTGCTCCCACTCAGGTCCGACTCCCCATGCCCTGGAATGTGCTCCCACTCAGGTCTGACTCCCCACATGCTGGAATGTGCTCCCACTCATGTCCGACTCCTCTCGCCCTGGAATGTGCTCCCATTTAGTTCCGTCTCCTCACGCCATGGAATGTGCTCCCACTCAGGTCCGACTCCTCTCGCCATGGAATGTGCTCCCACTCAGGTCCGACTCCCCACGCCCTGGAATGCGCTGACACTCAGGTCCGACTCCCCATGCCCTGGAATGTGTTCCCACTTAGGCCCGACTCCCCATGCCCTGGAATGTGCTTCCACTCAGGTCCAACTCCCCATGCCCTGGAATGTGCTCCCACTCAGTACCGCCTCCCCACGCCCTGGAATGTGCTCCCACTCAGGTCTGACTCCCCACACGCTGGAATGTGCTCCCACTCAGTTCCTACTCCTCTCGCCCTGGAATGTGCTCCCACTCAGGTCTGACTCCCCACACGCTGGAACGTGCTCCCACTCAGGACCGACTCCCCACGCCCTGGATTGTGCTCCCACCCAGGTCTGACTCCGCACACGTCGGAATGTGTTCCCACTCAGGTCTGACTCCTCGCACCCTGGAATGTGCTCCCACTCAGGTCCGACTCCCCATGCCCTGGAATGTGCTCCCACTCAGGTCCGATTCCCCATGTCCTGGAATGAGATCCCTCTCAGGTCTGACTCTCCCATGCCCTGGAATATTTTCCCACACAGGCTCGACTCCCCACGCCCTGGAATGTGCTCCCACTCAGGTCTGACTCCTCCATGCCCTGGAATATTTTCCCACTCATGCCCGACGCCCCATGCCCTGCAATGTGCTCCCACTCAGGTCCAACTCCCCTTGCCCTGGAATGTGCTCCCACTCAGGTCTGACTCCCCACATGCTGGAAAGTGCTCCTACTCTGGTCCGACTTCTCTCGCCCTGAATTTTGCTGCCACTCAGGTCCGACTCCCCACGCACTGGAATGTGCACCCAATCAGGTCTGACTCACCCATGCCCTGGAATGTGTTCCCACTTAGGCCCGACTCCCCATGCCCTGGAATATGCTTCCACTCTGGTCGTACTCCCCATGCCCTGGAATGCGCTCCCACTCAGGTCCTACACCCCACGCCCTGGAAGGTGCTCCCACTCAGGTCTGACTCCCCACATGCTGGAATGTGCTCCCACTCAGGTCTGACTCTCCCATGCCCTGGAATATTTCCCCACAGAGGCCCGTCTCCCCACGCCCTGGAATGTGCTCCCACTCAGGTCTGACTCCCCCATGCCCTGGAATATTTTCCCACTCAGGCCCGACGCCCCACACCCTGCAATGTGCTCCCACTCAGGTCTGACTCCCCTTGCCCTGGAATGTGCTTCCACTCAGGTCTGACTCCCCACATGCTGGAATGTGCTCCTACTCAGGTCCGACTTCTCTCGCCCTGGAATGTGCTCCCACTCAGGTCCGACTCCCCACGCCCTGGAATGTGCACCCACTCAGGTCTGACTCCCCCATGCCCTGGAATGTGTTCCCACTCAGGTCCGACTCCCAATGTCCTGGAATGTGCTCCCACTCAGGTCTGACTCCCCATGTCCTGGAACGTGCTCCCACTCAGATCTGACTCATCTCACCCTGGAATGTGATCACACTCTGGACCGACTCCCCGTGTCCTGGAATTTGCTCCCACTCAGGCCCGTTTCCCATGCCTTGGAATGTGCTCCCATTCAGGTCCGATTCCCCATGTCCTGGAATGTGCTCCCACTCAGGTCCGACTCCCCATGCCCTGGAATGTGCTCCCACTCAGGTGTGATTCCCCCATGCCCTGGAAAATTTTCCCACTCTGACTCGACTCCCCACGCCCTGGAATGTGCTCCCACTCAGGTCCGATTCCTCACGCCGTGGAATGTGCTCCCATTCAGTTCCGACTCCTCACGCCGTGGAATGTGCTCCGACTCAGGTCTGACTCTCCCACGCCCTGGAATGTGCTCCTACTCAGGTCCGACTCCCAATGCCCTGGAATGTGCTCTCACTCAGGTCTGACTCCCCCACGCCCTGAAATGTGCTCCCACTCAGTTCCGTCTCCCAATGACCTGGAATGTGCTCCCACTCCGGTCTGACTCCCCCACGCCCTGGAATGTGCTCCCACTCAGGTCCGACTCCTCATGCCCTGGCACGTGCTTCCACTCAGTTCCAACTCCCCATGCCCTGGAATGTGCTCCCACTCAGGTCCGACACCTCACGCCCTGGAATGTGTTCCCACTCAGGTCCGACTCGCCATGCCTTGGAATGTGCTCCCACTCAGGTCCGACTCCCAATGTCCTGGAATGTGCTCCCACTCAGGTCTGACTCCCCACGCCCTGGAATGTGCTCGCACTCAGGTCTGACTCCCCACGTCTTGGAACATGCTCCCACTCAGATCCAACTCATCTCGCCCTGGAATGTGCTCACACTCATGTCCGACTCTCCGTGTCCTGGAAAGTGCTCCCACTCAGGCCCGAATTCCCACGCCCTGGAATGTGTTCCCACTCAGGTCCGATTCCCCATGTCCAGGAATGTACTCCCACTTAGGTCTGACTCCCTCATGCCCTGGAATATTTTCCCACTCAGGCCCGATTCCCCACGGCCTGCAATGTGCTCCCACTCAGGTCTGACTCCCCTCGCCCTGGAATGTGCTCCCACTCAGGTCTGACTCCCCACATGCTGGAATGTGCTCCCACTAAGGTCCGACTTCTCTCACCCAGGAATGTGCTCCCACTAAGTTCCGACTCCCCACGCCCTGGAATGTGCTCCCACTCAGGTAGGACTCCCCCATGCCTTGGAATATGTTCCCACTTAGGCCCGACGCCACATGCCCTGGAATATGTTACCACTCAGGTTGTACTCCCCATGCTCTGGAATGTGCTCCCACTCAGGTCCGACTCCCAACGCCCTGGAATGTGCTCCCACTCAGGTCAGACTCCCCACACGCGGGACTGTGCTCCCACTCAGGTCCGACTCATCTCACCCTGGAATGTGCTCCCATTTATTTCCGACTCCTCACGCCATGGAATGTGCTCCCACTCAGGTACGTCTCCCCACATGCTGGAATGTGCTCCCACTCAGGTCCGACTTCTCTCACCCTGGAATGTGCTCCCAATCAGGTCCGACTCCCCACGCCCTGGAATGTGCTCCCACTCAGGTCCGATTCCTCACGCCTTGGAATGTGCTCCCGCTCACGTCCGACTCCCCATGCCCTGGAATGTGCTCCCCCTCAGGTCTGACTCCCCACGCCCTGGAATGTGCTCCCACTCAGGTCCGACTCCCCACATGCTGCAATGTGCTCCCACTCAGGTGAGACTTCTATTGCCCTGGGATGTGCTCCCACTCAGGTCCGACTCCCCACGTCCTGGAATGTTTTCCCACTCAGGTCCGATTCCTCACGCCGTGGAATGTGCTCCCACTCAGGTCTGACTCCCCACACGCTGGAATGTGCTCCCACTCAGATCTGAATCCTCACACCCTGGAATGTGCTGCCACCCATTTCTGACTCCCCACGCCCTGGAATGTGCTCCCACTCAGGTCCGTCTCCCCACATGCTGGAATGTGCTCCCACTCAGTTTCGACTCCCCACGCCCTGGAATGTGCTCCCACTCAGGTCCAATTCCTCACGCCGTGGAATTTGCTCCCGCTCAGGTCCGACTCCCCATGCCCTGGAATGTGGTCCCACTCAGGTCCGACTCCCCACATGCTGGAATGTGCTCCAACTCAGGTCCGACTTCTCTCGCCCTGGAATGTGCTCCCACTCAGGACCGACTCCCCACGCCCTCAAATGTGTTCCCTCTCAGGTCCCATTCCTCACGCCGTGGAATGTGCTCCCACTCAGTTCCGACTCCTCACGCCCTGGAATGTGCTCCCACTCAGGTCTGACTCCCCCATGCCCTGGAATGTGTTCCCACTTAGGCCCGACTCCACATGCTCTGGAATATGCTTCCACTGAGGTCCAACTCCCCATGCCCTGGAATGCGCTCCCACTCAGTTCCGACGCCCCAGGCCCTGGAATGTGCTCCCACTCAGGTCTGACTCCCCACACGCTGGAATGTGCTCCCACTCAGGTCCGACTCCCCACATGGTGGAATGGGCTCCCACTAAGGTCCGACTTCTCTCACCCAGGAATGTGCTCCCACTCAGGTCCGACTCCCCACGCCCTGGAATGTGCTCCCACTCAGGTCTGACTCCCCCATGCATTGGAATGTGTTCCCACTTAGGCCCGACACCCCATGACCTGGAATATGTTACCACTCAGGTTGTACTCCCCATGCCCTGGAATGTGCTCCCACTCAGGTACGACTCCCTATGCCCTGGAATGTGCTCCCACTCAGGTCTGACTCCCCACCCGCTGGACTGTGCTCCCACTCAGGTCCGACTCATCTCACCCTGGAATGTGCTCCCATTTAGTTCCGACTCCTCACGCCATGGAATGTGCTCCCACTCAGGTCCGACTCCCCACATGCTGGAATGTGCTCCCACTCAGGTTCGACTTCTCTCACCCTGGAATGTGCTCCCAATCAGGTACGACTCCCCACGCCCTGGAATGTGCTCCCACTCAGATCCGATTCCTCACGCCTTGGAATGTGCTCCCACTCACGTCCGACTCCCCATGCCCTGGAATGTGCTCTCACTCAGGTCTGACTCCCCCACGCCCTGAAATGTGCTCCCACTCAGTTCCGTCTCCCAATGACCTGGAATGTGCTCCCAGTCCGGTCTGACTCCCCCACGCCCTGGAATGTGCTCCCACTCAGGTCCGACTCCTCATGCCCTGGCACGTGCTTCCACTCAGTTCCAACTCCCCATGCCCTGGAATGTGCTCCCACTCAGGTCCGACACCTCACGCCCTGGAATGTGTTCCCACTCAGGTCCGACTCGCCATGCCTTGGAATGTGCTCCCACTCAGGTCCGACTCCCAATGTCCTGGAATGTGCTCCCACTCAGGTCTGACTCCCCACGCCCTGGAATGTGCTCGCACTCAGGTCTGACTCCCCACGTCTTGGAACATGCTCCCACTCAGATCCAACTCATCTCGCCCTGGAATGTGCTCACACTCATGTCCGACTCTCCGTGTCCTGGAAAGTGCTCCCACTCAGGCCCGAATTCCCACGCCCTGGAATGTGTTCCCACTCAGGTCCGATTCCCCATGTCCAGGAATGTACTCCCACTTAGGTCTGACTCCCTCATGCCCTGGAATATTTTCCCACTCAGGCCCGATTCCCCACGGCCTGCAATGTGCTCCCACTCAGGTCTGACTCCCCTCGCCCTGGAATGTGCTCCCACTCAGGTCTGACTCCCCACATGCTGGAATGTGCTCCCACTAAGGTCCGACTTCTCTCACCCAGGAATGTGCTCCCACTAAGTTCCGACTCCCCACGCCCTGGAATGTGCTCCCACTCAGGTAGGACTCCCCCATGCCTTGGAATATGTTCCCACTTAGGCCCGACGCCACATGCCCTGGAATATGTTACCACTCAGGTTGTACTCCCCATGCTCTGGAATGTGCTCCCACTCAGGTCCGACTCCCAACGCCCTGGAATGTGCTCCCACTCAGGTCAGACTCCCCACACGCGGGACTGTGCTCCCACTCAGGTCCGACTCATCTCACCCTGGAATGTGCTCCCATTTATTTCCGACTCCTCACGCCATGGAATGTGCTCCCACTCAGGTACGTCTCCCCACATGCTGGAATGTGCTCCCACTCAGGTCCGACTTCTCTCACCCTGGAATGTGCTCCCAATCAGGTCCGACTCCCCACGCCCTGGAATGTGCTCCCACTCAGGTCCGACTCCCCCATGCCTTGGAATGTGCTCCCGCACACGTCCGACTCCCCATGCCCTGGAATGTGCTCCCCCTCAGGTCTGACTCCCCACGCCCTGGAATGTGCTCCCACTCAGGTCCGACTCCCCACATGCTGCAATGTGCTCCCACTCAGGTGAGACTTCTATTGCCCTGGGATGTGCTCCCACTCAGGTCCGACTCCCCACGTCCTGGAATGTTTTCCCACTCAGGTCCGATTCCTCACGCCGTGGAATGTGCTCCCACTCAGGTCTGACTCCCCACACGCTGGAATGTGCTCCCACTCAGGTCCGGCTCCCCTCGCCCTGGAATGTGCTCCCACTCAGGTCCAACTCCCAACGCCCTGGAATGTGCTCACACTCAGGTCCGACTCACCATGCCCTGGAATCTGCTCCCAATCAGGTCCGACTCCTCATGCCCTGGAATGTGCTCCCCCTCAGGTCCAACTCCCATCGCCCCCAGAACATGCTCCCACTCAGATCTGAATCCTCACACCCTGGAATGTGCTGCCACCCATTTCTGACTCCCCACGCCCTGGAATGTGCTCCCACTCAGGTCCGTCTCCCCACATGCTGGAATGTGCTCCCACTCAGTTTCGACTCCCCACGCCCTGGAATGTGCTCCCACTCAGGTCCAATTCCTCACGCCGTGGAATTTGCTCCCGCTCAGGTCCGACTCCCCATGCCCTGGAATGTGGTCCCACTCAGGTCCGACTCCCCACATGCTGGAATGTGCTCCAACTCAGGTCCGACTTCTCTCGCCCTGGAATGTGCTCCCACTCAGGACCGACTCCCCACGCCCTCAAATGTGTTCCCTCTCAGGTCCCATTCCTCACGCCGTGGAATGTGCTCCCACTCAGTTCCGACTCCTCACGCCCTGGAATGTGCTCCCACTCAGGTCTGACTCCCCCATGCCCTGGAATGTGTTCCCACTTAGGCCCGACTCCACATGCTCTGGAATATGCTTCCACTGAGGTCCAACTCCCCATGCCCTGGAATGCGCTCCCACTCAGTTCCGACGCCCCAGGCCCTGGAATGTGCTCCCACTCAGGTCTGACTCCCCACACGCTGGAATGTGCTCCCACTCAGGTCCGACTCCCCACATGGTGGAATGGGCTCCCACTAAGGTCCGACTTCTCTCACCCAGGAATGTGCTCCCACTCAGGTCCGACTCCCCACGCCCTGGAATGTGCTCCCACTCAGGTCTGACTCCCCCATGCATTGGAATGTGTTCCCACTTAGGCCCGACACCCCATGACCTGGAATATGTTACCACTCAGGTTGTACTCCCCATGCCCTGGAATGTGCTCCCACTCAGGTACGACTCCCTATGCCCTGGAATGTGCTCCCACTCAGGTCTGACTCCCCACCCGCTGGACTGTGCTCCCACTCAGGTCCGACTCATCTCACCCTGGAATGTGCTCCCATTTAGTTCCGACTCCTCACGCCATGGAATGTGCTCCCACTCAGGTCCGACTCCCCACATGCTGGAATGTGCTCCCACTCAGGTTCGACTTCTCTCACCCTGGAATGTGCTCCCAATCAGGTACGACTCCCCACGCCCTGGAATGTGCTCCCACTCAGATCCGATTCCTCACGCCTTGGAATGTGCTCCCGCTCACGTCCGACTCCCCATGCCCTGGAATGTGCTCCCCCTCAGGTCTGACTCCCCACGCCCTGGAATGTGCTCACACTCAGGTCCGACTCTCCGTGTCCTGGAAAGTGCTCCCACTCAGGTCCGATTCCTCACGCCGTGGAATGTGCACCCATTCAGTTCCGACTCCTCACGCCGTGGAATGTGCTCCGACTCAGGTCTGACTCTCCCACGCCCTGGAAGGTGCTCCTACTCAGGTCCGACTCCCAATGCCCTGGACTGTGCTCTCACTCAGGTCTGACTCCCCCATGCCCTGAAATGTGCTCCCACTCAGTTCCGACTCCCAATGACCTGGAATGTGCTCCCACTCCGGTCTGACTCCCCCACGCCCAGGAATGTGCTCCCACTCAGGTCCGACTCCCCATGCCCTGGCAAGTGCTCCCACTCAGTTCCAACTCCCCATGCCCTGGAATGTGCTCCCACTCAGGTCCGACTCCCAGTGTCCTGGAATGTGCTCCCACTCAGGTCTAACTCCCATGCCCTGGAATGTGCTCCCACTCAGGTCCGACTCCCAGTGTCCTGGAATGTGCTCCCACTCAGGTCTGACTCCCCACGCCATGGAATGTGCTCGCACTCAGGTCTGACTCCCCACGTCTTGGAACGTGCTCCCACTCAGATCCAACTCATCTCGCCGTGGAATGTGCTCACACTCAGGTCCGACTCCTCATGCCCTGGAATGTGCTCCCCCTCAGGTCTGACTCCCCACACCCTGGAATGTGCTCCCACTCAGGTCCGACTCCCCACATGCTGCAATGTGCTCCCACTAAGGTCCGACTTCTATTGCCCTGGAATGTGCTCCCACTCAGGTACGACTCCCCACGCCCTGGAATGTTTTCCCACTCAGGTCCGATTGCTCACGCCGTGGAATGTGCTCCCACTCAGGTCCGTCTCCCCACATGCTGGAATGTGCTCCCACTCAGTTTCGACTTCCCACGCCCTGGAATGTGCTCCCACTCAGGTCCAATTCCTCACGCCGTGGAATTTGCTCCCGATCAGGTCCAACTCCCCATGCCCTGGAATGTGGTCCCACTCAGGTCCGACTCCCCACATGCTGGAATGTGCTCCAACTCAGGTCCGACTTCTCTCGCCCTGGAATGTGCTCCCACTCAGGACCGACTCCCCACGCCCTCAAATGTGTTCCCTCTCAGGTCCCATTCCTCACGCCGTGGAATGTGCTCCCACTCAGTTCCGACTCCTCACGCCCTGGAATGTGCTCCCACTCAGGTCTGACGCCCCCATGCCCTGGAATGTGTTCCCACTTAGGCCCGACTCCACATGCTGTGGAATATGCTTCCACTGAGGTCCAACTCCCCATGCCCTGGAATGCGCTCCCACTCAGTTCCGACGCCCCTGGCCCTGGAATGTGCTCCCACTCAGGTCTGACTCCACACACGCTGGAATGTGCTCCCACTCAGGTCCGACTCCCCACATGGTGGAATGGGCTCCCACTAAGGTCCGACTTCTCTCACCCAGGAATGTGCTCCCACTCAGGTCCGACTCCCCACGCCCTGGAATGTGCTCCCACTCAGGTCTGACTCCCCCATGCATTGGAATGTGTTCCCACTTAGGCCCGACACCCCATGACCTGGAATATGTTACCACTCAGGTTGTACTCCCCATGCCCTGGAATGTGCTCCCACTCAGGTACGACTCCCTATGCCCTGGAATGTGCTCCCACTCAGGTCTGACTCCCCACCCGCTGGACTGTGCTCCCACTCAGGTCCGACTCATCTCACCCTGGAATGTGCTCCCATTTAGTTCCGACTCCTCACGCCATGGAATGTGCTCCCACTCAGGTCCGACTCCCCACATGCTGGAATGTGCTCCCACTCAGGTTCGACTTCTCTCACCCTGGAATGTGCTCCCAATCAGGTACGACTCCTCACGCCTTGGAATGTGCTCCCGCTCACGTCCGACTCCCCATGCCCTGGAATGTGCTCCCCCTCAGGTCTGACTCCCCACGCCCTGGAATGTGCTCACACTCAGGTCCGACTCTCCGTGTCCTGGAAAGTGCTCCCACTCAGGTCCGATTCCTCACGCCGTGGAATGTGCTCCCACTCAGGTCTGACACCCCACACGCTGGAACGTGCTCCTACTCAGGTCTGACATCTCTCGCCCTGGAATGTGCTCCCACTCAGGTCCGACTCCCCATGCCCTGGCACATGCTCCCGCTCAGTTCCAACTCCCCATGCCCTGGAATGTGCTCCCACTCAGGTCCGACTCCTCACGCCCTGGAAAGTGTTCCCACTCAGGTCCGACTCGCCATGCCCTGGAATGTGCTCCCACTCAGGTCCGACTCCCAATGTCCTGGAATGTGCTCCCACTCAGGTCTGACTCCCCATGTCCTGGAACGTGCTCCCACTCAGATCTGACTCATCTCACCCTGGAATGTGATCACACTCTGGATCGACTCCCCGTGTCCTGGAATTTGCTTCCACTCAGGCCCGATTTCCCATGCCTTGGAATGTGCTCCCACTCAGGTCCGATTCCCCATGTCCTGGAATGTGCTCCCACTCAGGTCCGACTCCCAATGCCCTGGAATGTGCTCCCACTCAGGTGTGACTCCCCCATGCCCTGGAAAATTTTCCCACTCTGACTCGACTCCCCACGCCCTGGAATGTGCTCCCACTCAGGTCCGATTCCTCACACCGTGGAATGTGCACCCATTCAGTTCCGAATCCTCACGCCGTGGAATGTGCTCCGACTCAGGTCTGACTCTCCCACGCCCTGGAATGTGCTCCTACTCAGGTCCGACTCCCAATGCCCTGGAATGTGCTCTCACTCAGGTCTGACTCCCCCATGCCCTGAAATGTGCTCCCACTCAGTTCCGACTCCCAATGACCTGGAATGTGCTCCCACTCCGGTCTGACTCCCCCACGCCCAGGAATGTGCTCCCACTCAGGTCCGACTCCCCATGCCCTGGCACGTGCTCCCACTCAGTTCCAACTCCCCATGCCCTGGAATGTGCTCCCACTCAGGTCCGACTCCCAGTGTCCTGGAATGTGCTCCCACTCAGGTCTGACTCCCCACGCCATGGAATGTGCTCGCACTCAGGTCTGACTCCCCACGTCTTGGAACGTGCTCCCACTCAGATCCAACTCATCTCGCCCTGGAATGTGCTCACACTCAGGTCCGACTCTCCGTGTCCTGGAAAGTGCTCCCACTCAGGTCCGACTTCCCACGCCCTGGAATGTGCTCCCACTCAGTTCCGATTCCCCATGTCCTGGAATGTACTCCCACTTAGGTCTGACTCTCCCATGCCCTGGAATATTTTCTCACTCAGGCCCGAGTCCTCACGCCCTGGAATGTGCTCCCATTTAGTTCCGACTCCTCACGCCATGGAACGTGCTCCCACTCATGTCCGACTCCCCACATGCTGGAATGTGCTCCCACTCAGGTCCGACTTCTCTCACCCTTTAATGTGCTCCCAATCAGGTCCGACTCCCCACGCCCTGGAATGTGCTCCCACTCAGGTCCGATTCCTCACGCCTTGGAATGTGCTCCCGCTCAGGTCCGACTCCTCATGCCCTGGAATGTGCTCCCCCTCAGGTCTGACTCCCCACACCCTGGAATGTGCTCCCACTCAGGTCCGACTCCCCACATGCTGCAATGTGCTCCCACTAAGGTCCGACTTCTATTGCCCTGGAATGTGCTCCCACTCAGGTACGACTCCACACGCCCTGGAATGTTTTCCCACTCAGGTCCGATTGCTCACGCCGTGGAATGTGCTCCCACTCAGGTCTGATTTCCTCATGCCCAGGAATATTTTCCCACTCAGGCCCGATTCCCCACGCCCTGCAATGTGCTCCCACTCAGGTCTGACTCCCCTCGCCCTGGAATGTGCTCCCACTCAGGTCCGACTCCCCACATGCTGCAACGTGCTCCCACTCAGGTCCGACTTTTATTGCCCTGGAATGTGCTGCCACTCAGGTCCGACTCTCCACACCCTGGAATGTTTTCCCACTCAGGTCCAATTCCTCACGCCGTGGAATGTGCTCCCACTCAGGTCTGACTCCCCACATGCTGGAATGTGCTCCTACTCAGGTCTGACATCTTTTTCCCTGGAATGTGCTCCCACTCAGGTCAGACTCCACGCGCCCTGGAATGTGGTCCCACTCAGGTCCGTCTCCCCACATGCTGGAATGTGCTCCCACTCAGTTTCGACTCCCCACGCCCTGGAATGTGCTCCCACTCAGGTCCAATTCCTCACGCCGTGGAATTTGCTCCCGCTCAGGTCCGACTCCCCATGCCCTGGAATGTGGTCCCACTCAGGTCCGACTCCCCACATGCTGGAATGTGCTCCAACTCAGGTCCGACTTCTCTCGCCCTGGAATGTGCTCCCACTCAGGACCGACTCCCCACGCCCTCAAATGTGTTCCCTCTCAGGTCCCATTCCTCACGCCGTGGAATGTGCTCCCACTCAGTTCCGACTCCTCACGCCCTGGAATGTGCTCCCACTCAGGTCTGACTCCCCCATGCCCTGGAATGTGTTCCCACTTAGGCCCGACTCCACATGCTCTGGAATATGCTTCCACTGAGGTCAAACTCCCCATGCCCTGGAATGCGCTCCCACTCAGTTCCGACGCCCCAGGCCCTGGAATGTGCTCCCACTCAGGTCTGACTCCCCCCACGCTGGAATGTGCTCCCACTCAGGTCCGACTCCCCACATGGTGGAATGGGCTCCCACTAAGGTCCGACTTCTCTCACCCAGGAATGTGCTCCCACTCAGGTCCGACTCCCCACGCCCTGGAATGTGCTCCCACTCAGGTCTGACTCCCCCATGCATTGGAATGTGTTCCCACTTAGGCCCGACACCCCATGACCTGGAATATGTTACCACTCAGGTTGTACTCCCCATGCCCTGGAATGTGCTCCCACTCAGGTACGACTCCCTATGCCCTGGAATGTGCTCCCACTCAGGTCTGACTCCCCACCCGCTGGACTGTGCTCCCACTCAGGTCCGACTCATCTCACCCTGGAATGTGCTCCCATTTAGTTCCGACTCCTCACGCCATGGAATGTGCTCCCACTCAGGTCCGACTCCCCACATGCTGGAATGTGCTCCCACTCAGGTTCGACTTCTCTCACCCTGGAATGTGCTCCCAATCAGGTACGACTCCTCACGCCTTGGAATGTGCTCCCGCTCACGTCCGACTCCCCATGCCCTGGAATGTGCTCCCCCTCAGGTCTGACTCCCCACGCCCTGGAATGTGCTCACACTCAGGTCCGACTCTCCGTGTCCTGGAAAGTGCTCCCACTCAGGTCCGATTCCTCACGCCGTGGAATGTGCTCCCACTCAGGTCTGACACCCCACATGCTGGAACGTGCTCCTACTCAGGTCTGACATCTCTCGCCCTGGAATGTGCTCCCACTCAGGTCCGACTCCCCATGCCCTGGCATATGCTCCCGCTCAGTTCCAACTCCCCATGCCCTGGAATGTGCTCCCACTCAGGTCCGACTCCTCACGCCCTGGAAAGTGTTCCCACTCAGGTCCGACTCGCCATGCCCTGGAATGTGCTCCCACTCAGGTCCGACTCCCAATGTCCTGGAATGTGCTCCCACTCAGGTCTGACTCCCCATGTCCTGGAACGTGCTCCCACTCAGATCTGACTCATCTCACCCTGGAATGTGATCACACTCTGGATCGACTCCCCGTGTCCTGGAATTTGCTTCCACTCAGGCCCGATTTCCCATGCCTTGGAATGTGCTCCCACTCAGGTCCGATTCCCCATGTCCTGGAATGTGCTCCCACTCAGGTCCGACTCCCAATGCCCTGGAATGTGCTCCCACTCAGGTGTGACTCCCCCATGCCCTGGAAAATTTTCCCACTCTGACTCGACTCCCCACGCCCTGGAATGTGCTCCCACTCAGGTCCGATTCCTCACGCCGTGGAATGTGCACCCATTCAGTTCCGACTCCTCACGCCGTGGAATGTGCTCCGACTCAGGTCTGGCTCTCCCACGCCCTGGAATGTGCTCCTACTCAGGTCCGACTCCCAATGCCCTGGAATGTGCTCTCACTCAGGTCTGACTCCCCCATGCCCTGAAATGTGCTCCCACTCAGTTCCGACTCCCAATGACCTGGAATGTGCTCCCACTCCGGTCTGACTCCCCCACGCCCAGGAATGTGCTCCCACTCAGGTCCGACTCCCCATGCCCTGGCAAGTGCTCCCACTCAGTTCCAACTCCCCATGCCCTGGAATGTGCTCCCACTCAGGTCCGACTCCCAGTGTCCTGGAATGTGCTCCCACTCAGGTCTGACTCCCCACGCCATGGAATGTGCTCGCACTCAGGTCTGACTCCCCACGTCTTGGAACGTGCTCCCACTCAGATCCAACTCATCTCGCCGTGGAATGTGCTCACACTCAGGTCCGACTCCTCATGCCCTGGAATGTGCTCCCCCTCAGGTCTGACTCCCCACACCCTGGAATGTGCTCCCACTCAGGTCCGACTCCCCACATGCTGCAATGTGCTCCCACTAAGGTCCGACTTCTATTGCCCTGGAATGTGCTCCCACTCAGGTACGACTCCCCACGCCCTGGAATGTTTTCCCACTCAGGTCCGATTGCTCACGCCGTGGAATGTGCTCCCACTCAGGTCTGATTTCCTCATGCCCAGGAATATTTTCCCACTCAGGCCCGATTCCCCCCGCCCTGGAATGTGCTCCCACTCAGGTCTGACTCCCCTCGCCCTGGAATGTGCTCCCACTCAGGTCCGACTCCCCACATGCTGCAACGTGCTCCCACTCAGGTCCGACTTTTATTGCCCTGGAATGTGCTGCCACTCAGATCCGACTCTCCACACCCTGGAATGTTTTCCCACTCAGGTCCGATTCCTCACGCCGTGGAATGTGCTCCCACTCAGGTCTGACTCCCCACAATCTGGAATGTGCTCCTACTCAGGTCTGGCATCTTTTTCCCTGGAATGTGCTCCCACTCAGGTCAGACTCCCCGCGCCCTGGAATGTGCTCCCACTCAGGTCTGACTCCCCCATGCCCTGGAATGTGTTCCCACTTAGGCCCGACACCCCATGCCCTGGAATATGCTTCCACTCAGGTCGTACTCCCCATGCCCTGTAATGTGCTCCCACTCAGTTCCGACTCCCAACGCCCTGGAATGTGCTCCCACTCAAGTCTGACTCCCCACATGCTGGAATGTGCTCCCACTCATGTCCGACTCCTCTCGCCCTGGAATGTGCTCCCATTTAGTTCCGTCTTCTCACCTCATGGAATGTGCTCCCACTCAGGTCCGACTCCTCTCGCCATGGAATGTGCTCCCACTCAGGTCCGACTCCCCACGCCCTGGAATGTGCTCTCACTCAGGTCCGACTCCCCACGCCCTGGAATGCGCTGACACTCAGGTCCGACTCCCCATGCCCTGGAATGTGTTCCCACTTAGGCCCGACTCCCCATGCCCTGGAATGTGCTTCCACTCAGGTCCAACTCCCCATGCCCTGGAATGTGCTCCCACTCAGTACCGCCTCCCCACGCCCTGGAATGTGCTCCCACTCAGGTCTGACTCCCCACACGCTGGAATGTGCTCCCACTCAGTTCCGACTCCTCTCGCCCTGGAATGTGCTCCCACTCAGGTCTGACTCCCCACACGCTGGAACGTGCTCCCACTCAGGAGCGACTCCCCACGCCCTGGATTGTGCTCCCACCCAGGTCTGACTCCGCACACGTTGGAATGTGTTCCCACTCAGGTCTGACTCCTTCCACCCTGGAATGTGTTCCCACTCAGGTCCGACTCCCCATGCCCTGGAATGTGCTCCCACTCAGGTCCGATTCCCCATGTCCTGGAATGAGCTCCCTCTCAGGTCTGACTCTCCCATGCCCTGGAATATTTTCCCATACAGGCTCGACTCCCCACGCCCTGGAATGTGCTCCCACTCAGGTCTGACTCCTCCATGCCCTGGAATATTTTCCCACTCATGCCCGACGCCCCATGCCCTGCAATGTGCTCCCACTCAGGTCCAACTCCCCTTGCCCTGGAATGTGCTCCCACTCAGGTCTGACTCCCCACATGCTGGAAAGTGCTCCTACTCTGGTCCGACTTCTCTCGCCCTGAATTTTGCTGCCACTCAGGTCCGACTCCCCACGCTCTGGAATGTGCACCCAATCAGGTCTGACTCACCCATGCCCTGGAATGTGTTCCCACTTAGGCCCGACTCCCCATGCCCTGGAATATGCTTCCACTCTGGTCGTACTCCCCATGCCCTGGAATGCGCTCCCACTCAAGTCCTACACCCCACGCCCTGGAAGGTGCTCCCACTCAGGTCTGACTCCCCACATGCTGGAATGTGCTCCCACTCAGGTCTGACTCTCCCCTGCCCTGGAATATTTTCCCACAGAGGCCCGTCTCCCCACGCCCTGGAATGTGCTCCCACTCAGGTCTGACTCCCCCATGCCCTGGAATATTTTCCCACTCAGGCCCGACGCCCCACACCCTGCAATGTGCTCCCACTCAGGTCTGACTCCCCTTGCCCTGGAATGTGCTTCCACTCAGGTCTGACTCCCCACATGCTGGAATGTGCGCCTACTCAGGTCCGACTTCTCTCGCCCTGGAATGTGCTCCCACTCAGGTCCGAATCCCCACGCCCTGGAATGTGCACCCACTCAGGTCTGACACCCCCATGCCCTGGAATATGTTCCCACTCAGGTCCGACTCCCAATGTCCTGGAATGTGCTCCCACTCAGGTCTGACTCCCCATGTCCTGGAACGTGCTCCCACTCAGATCTGACTCATCTCACCCTGGAATGTGATCACACTCTGGACCGACTCCCCGTGTCCTGGAATTTGCTCCCACTCAGGCCCGATTTCCCATGCCTTGGAATGTGCTCCCACTCAGGTCCGATTCCCCATGTCCTGGAATGTGCTCCCACTCAGGTCCGACTCCCCATGCCCTGGAATGTGCTCCCACTCAGGTGTGATTCCCCCATGCCCTGGAAAATTTTCCCACTCTGACTCGACTCCCCACGCCCTGGAATGTGCTCCCACTCAGGTCCGATTCCTCACGCCGTGGAATGTGCTCCCATTCAGTTCCGACTCCTCACGCCGTGGAATGTGCTCCGACTCAGGTCTGACTCTCCCACGCCCTGGAATGTGCTCCTACTCAGGTCCGACTCCCAATGCCCTGGAATGTGCTCCCACTCAGGTCTGACTCCCCCACGCCCTGAAATGTGCTCCCACTCAGTTCCGTCTCCCAATGACCTGGAATGTGCTCCCACTCCGGTCTGACTCCCCCACGCCCTGGAATGTGCTCCCACTCAGGTCCGACTCCTCATGCCCTGGCACGTGCTTCCACTCAGTTCCAACTCCCCATGCCCTGGAATGTGCTCCCACTCAGGTCCGACTCCTCAAGCCCTGGAATGTGTTCCCACTCAGGTCCGACTCGCCATGCCCTGGAATGTGCTCCCACTCAGGTCCGACCCCCAATGTCCTGGAATGTGCTCCCACTCAGGTCTGACTCCCCACGCCCTGGAATGTGCTCGTACTCAGGTCTGACTCCCCACGTCTTGGAACATGCTCCCACTCAGATCCAACTCATCTCGCCCTGGAATGTGCTCACACTCATGTCCGACTCTCCGTGTCCTGGAAAGTGCTCCCACTCAGGCCCGAATTCCCACGCCCTGGAATGTGTTCCCACTCAGGTCCGATTCCCCATGTCCAGGAATGTACTCCCACTTAGGTCTGACTCCCTCATGCCCTGGAATATTTTCCCACTCAGGCCCGATTCCCCACGGCCTGCAATGTGCTCCCACTCAGGTCTGACTCCCCTCGCCCTGGAATGTGCTCCCATTCAGGTCTGACGCCCCACATGCTGGAATGTGCTCCCACTAAGGTCCGACTTCTCTCACCCAGGAATGTGCTCCCACTAAGTTCCGACTCCCCACGCCCTGGAATGTGCTCCCACTCAGGTAGGACTCCCCCATGCCTTGGAATGTGTTCCCACTTAGGCCCGAGACCCCATGCCCTGGAATATGTTACCACTCAGGTTGTACTCCCCATGCCCTGGAATGTGCTCCCACTCAGGTCCGACTCCCTACGCCCTGGAATGTGCTCCCACTCAGGTCAGACTCCCCACACGCGGGACTGTGCTCCCACTCAGGTCCGACTCATCTCACCCTGGAATGTGCTCCCATTTATTTCCGACTCCTCACGCCATGGAATGTGCTCCCACTCAGGTACGTCTCCCCACATGCTGGAATGTGCTCCCACTCAGGTCCGACTTCTCTCACCCTGGAATGTGCTCCCAATCAGGTCCGCCTCCCCACGCCCTGGAATGTGCTCCCACTCAGGTCCGATTCCTCACGCCTTGAAATGTGCTCCCGCTCACGTCCGACTCCCCATGCCCTGGAATGTGCTCCCACTCAGGTCCGACTCCCCACATGCTGCAATGTGCTCCCACTCAGGTGAGACTTCTATTGCCCTGGAATGTGCTCCCACTCAGGTCCGACTCCCCACGTCCTGGAATGTTTTCCCACTCAGGTCCGATTCCTCACGCCGTGGAATGTGCTCCCACTCAGGTCTGACTCCCCACACGCTGGAATGTGCTCCCACTCAGGACCGACTCCTCTCGCCCTGGAATGTGCTCCCATTGATTTCCGAATCCTCCCGCCATGGAATGTTCTCCCACTCAGGTCCGACTCCCCTCGCCCTGGAATGTGCTCCCACTCAGGTCCAACTCCCCACGCCCTGGAATGTGCTCACACTCAGGTCCGACTCACCATGCCCTGGAATCTGCTCCCAATCAGGTCCGTCTCCTCATGCCCTGGAATGTGCTCCCCCTCAGGTCCAACGCCCATCACCCCCAGAACATGCTCCCACTCAGATCTGAATCCTCACACCCTGGAATGTGCTGCCACCCATTTCTGACTCCCCACGCCCTGGAATGTGCTCCCACTCAGGTCCGTCTCCCCACATGCTGGAATGTGCTCCCACTCAGTTTCGACTCCCCACGCCCTGGAATGTGCTCCCACTCAGGTCCAATTCCTCACGCCGTGGAATTTGCTCCCGCTCAGGTCCGACTCCCCATGCCCTGGAATGTGGTCCCACTCAGGTCCGACTCCCCAAATGCTGGAATGTGCTCCAACTCAGGTCCGACTTCTCTCGCCCTGGAATGTGCTCCCACTCAGGACCGACTCCCCACGCCCTCAAATGTGTTCCCTCTCAGGTCCCATTCCTCACGCCGTGGAATGTGCTCCCACTCAGTTCCGACTCCTCACGCCCTGGAATGTGCTCCCACTCAGGTCTGACTCCCCCATGCCCTGGAATGTGTTCCCACTTAGGCCCGACTCCACATGCTCTGGAATATGCTTCCACTGAGGTCCAACTCCCCATGCCCTGGAATGCGCTCCCACTCAGTTCCGACGCCCCAGGCCCTGGAATGTGCTCCCACTCAGGTCTGACTCCCCACACGCTGGAATGTGCTCCCACTCAGGTCCGACTCCCAACATGGTGGAATGGGCTCCCACTAAGGTCCGACTTCTCTCACCCAGGAATGTGCTCCCACTCAGGTCCGACTCCCCACGCCCTGGAATGTGCTCCCACTCAGGTCTGACTCCCCCATGCATTGGAATGTGTTCCCACTTAGGCCCGACACCCCATGACCTGGAATATGTTACCACTCAGGTTGTACTCCCCATGCCCTGGAATGTGCTCCCACTCAGGTACGACTCCCTATGCCCTGGAATGTGCTCCCACTCAGGTCTGACTCCCCACTCGCTGGACTGTGCTCCCACTCAGGTCCGACTCATCTCACCCTGGAATGTGCTCCCATTTAGTTCCGACTCCTCACGCCATGGAATGTGCTCCCACTCAGGTCCGACTCCCCACATGCTGGAATGTGCTCCCACTCAGGTCCGACTTCTCTCACCCTGGAATGTGCTCCCAATCAGGTCCGACTCCCCACGCCCTGGAATGTGCTCCCACTCAGGTCCGATTCCTCACGCCTTGGAATGTGCTCCCGCTCACGTCCGACTCCCCATGCCCTGGAATGTGCTCCCCCTCAGGTCTGACTCCCCACGCCCTGGAATGTGCTCACACTCAGGTCCGACTCTCCGTGTCCTGGAAAGTGCTCCCACTCAGGTCCGATTCCTCACGCCGTGGAATGTGCTCCCACTCAGGTCTGACACCCCACATGCTGGAACGTGCTCCTACTCAGGTCTGACATCTCTCGCCCTGGAATGTGCTCCCACTCAGGTCCGACTCCCCATGCCCTGGCACATGCTCCCGCTCAGTTCCAACTCCCCATGCCCTGGAATGTGCTCCCACTCAGGTCCGACTCCTCACGCCCTGGAAAGTGTTCCCACTCAGGTCCGACTCGCCATGCCCTGGAATGTGCTCCCACTCAGGTCCGACTCCCAATGTCCTGGAATGTGCTCCCACTCAGGTCTGACTCCCCATGTCCTGGAACGTGCTCCCACTCAGATCTGACTCATCTCACCCTGGAATGTGATCACACTCTGGATCGACTCCCCGTGTCCTGGAATTTGCTTCCACTCAGGCCCGATTTCCCATGCCTTGGAATGTGCTCCCACTCAGGTCCGATTCCCCATGTCCTGGAATGTGCTCCCACTCAGGTCCGACTCCCAATGCCCTGGAATGTGCTCCCACTCAGGTGTGACTCCCCCATGCCCTGGAAAATTTTCCCACTCTGACTCGACTCCCCACGCCCTGGAATGTGCTCCCACTCAGGTCCGATTCCTCACGCCGTGGAATGTGAACCCATTCAGTTCCAACTCCTCACGCCGTGGAATGTGCTCCGACTCAGGTCTGACTCTCCCATGCCCTGGAATGTGCTCCTACTCAGGTCCGACACCCAATGCCCTGGAATGTGCTCCCACTCAGGTCCAATTCCTCACGCCGTGGAATTTGCTCCCGCTCAGGTCCGACTCCCCATGCCCTGGAATGTGGTCCCACTCAGTTCCGACTCCCCACATGCTGGAATGTGCTCCAACTCAGGTCCGACTTCTCTCGCCCTGGAATGTGCTCCCACTCAGGACCGACTCCCCACGCCCTCAAATGTGTTCCCTCTCAGGTCCCATTCCTCACGCCGTGGAATGTGCTCCCACTCAGTTCCGACTCCTCACGCCCTGGAATGTGCACCCACTCAGGTCTGACTCCCCCATGCCCTGGAATGTGTTCCCACTTAGGCCCGACTCCACATGCTCTGGAATATGCTTCCACTGAGGTCAAACTCCCCATGCCCTGGAATGCGCTCCCACTCAGTTCCGACGCCCCAGGCCCTGGAATGTGCTCCCACTCAGGTCTGACTCCCCACACGCTGGAATGTGCTCCCACTCAGGTCCGACTCCCCACATGGTGGAATGGGCTCCCACTAAGGTCCGACTTCTCTCACCCAGGAATGTGCTCCCACTCAGGTCCGACTCCCCACGCCCTGGAATGTGCTCCCACTCAGGTCTGACTCCCCCATGCATTGGAATGTGTTCCCACTTAGGCCCGACACCCCATGACCTGGAATATGCTACCACTCAGGTTGTACTCCCCATGCCCTGGAATGTGCTCCCACTCAGGTACGACTCCCTATGCCCTGGAATGTGCTCCCACTCAGGTCCAACTCCCCACGCGCTGGAATGTGCTCACACTCAGGTCCGACTCACCATGCCCTGGAATCTGCTCCCAATCAGGTCCGACTCCTCATGCCCTGGAATGTGCTCCCCCTCAGGTCCAACGCCCATCACCCCCAGAACATGCTCCCACTCAGATCTGAATCCTCACACCCTGGAATGTGCTGCCACCCATTTCTGACTCCCCACGCCCTGGAATGTGCTCCCACTCAGGTCCGTCTCCCCACATGCTGGAATGTGCTCCCACTCAGTTTCGACTCCCCACGCCCTGGAATGTGCTCCCACTCAGGTCCAATTCCTCACGCCGTGGAATTTGCTCCCGCTCAGGTCCGACTCCCCATGCCCTGGAATGTGGTCCCACTCAGGTCCGACTCCCCACATGCTGGAATGTGCTCCAACTCAGGTCCGACTTCTCTCGCCCTGGAATGTGCTCCCACTCAGGACCGACTCCCCACGCCCTCAAATGTGTTCCCTCTCAGGTCCCATTCCTCACGCCGTGGAATGTGCTCCCACTCAGTTCCGACTCCTCACGCCCTGGAATGTGCTCCCACTCAGGTCTGACTCCCCCATGCCCTGGAATGTGTTCCCACTTAGGCCCGACTCCACATGCTCTGGAATATGCTTCCACTGAGGTCCAACTCCCCATGCCCTGGAATGCGCTCCCACTCAGTTCCGACGCCCCAGGCCCTGGAATGTGCTCCCACTCAGGTCTGACTCCCCACACGCTGGAATGTGCTCCCACTCAGGTCCGACTCCCCACATGGTGGAATGGGCTCCCACTAAGGTCCGACTTCTCTCACCCAGGAATGTGCTCCCACTCAGGTCCGACTCCCCACGCCCTGGAATGTGCTCCCACTCAGGTCTGACTCCCCCATGCATTGGAATGTGTTCCCACTTAGGCCCGACACCCCATGACCTGGAATATGTTACCACTCAGGTTGTACTCCCCATGCCCTGGAATGTGCTCCCACTCAGGTACGACTCCCTATGCCCTGGAATGTGCTCCCACTCAGGTCTGACTCCCCACCCGCTGGACTGTGCTCCCACTCAGGTCCGACTCATCTCACCCTGGAATGTGCTCCCATTTAGTTCCGACTCCTCACGCCATGGAATGTGCTCCCACTCAGGTCCGACTCCCCACATGCTGGAATGTGCTCCCACTCAGGTCCGACTTCTCTCACCCTGGAATGTGCTCCCAATCAGGTCCGACTCCCCACGCCCTGGAATGTGCTCCCACTCAGGTCCGATTCCTCACGCCTTGGAATGTGCTCCCGCTCACGTCCGACTCCCCATGCCCTGGAATGTGCTCCCCCTCAGGTCTGACTCCCCACGCCCTGGAATGTGCTCACACTCAGGTCCGACTCTCCGTGTCCTGGAAAGTGCTCCCACTCAGGTCCGATTCCTCACGCCGTGGAATGTGCTCCCACTCAGGTCTGACACCCCACATGCTGGAACGTGCTCTTACTCAGGTCTGACATCTCTCGCCCTGGAATGTGTTCCCACTCAGGTCCGACTCCCCATGCCCTGGCACATGCTCCCGCTCAGTTCCAACTCCCCATGCCCTGGAATGTGCTCCCACTCAGGTCCGACTCCTCACGCCCTGAAAAGTGTTCCCACTCAGGTCCGACTCGCCATGCCCTGGAATGTGCTCCCACTCAGGTCCGACTCCCAATGTCCTGGAATGTGCTCCCACTCAGGTCTGACTCCCCATGTCCTGGAACGTGCTCCCACTCAGATCTGACTCATCTCACCCTGGAATGTGATCACACTCTGGATCGACTCCCCGTGTCCTGGAATTTGCTTCCACTCAGGCCCGATTTCCCATGCCTTGGAATGTGCTCCCACTCAGGTCCGATTCCCCATGTCCTGGAATGTGCTCCCACTCAGGTCCGACTCCCAATGCCCTGGAATGTGCTCCCACTCAGGTGTGACTCCCCCATGCCCTGGAAAATTTTCCCACTCTGACTCGACTCCCCACGCCCTGGAATGTGCTGCCACTCAGGTCCGATTCCTCACGCCGTGGTATGTGCACCCATTCAGTTCCGACTCCTCACGCCGTGGAATGTGCTCCGACTCAGGTCTGACTCTCCCATGCCCTGGAATGTGCTCCTACTCAGGTCCGACACCCAATGCTCTGGAATGTGCTCCCACTCAGGTCCAATTCCTCACGCCGTGGAATTTGCTCCCGCTCAGGTCCGACTCCCCATGCCCTGGAATGTGGTCCCACTCAGTTCCGACTCCCCACATGCTGGAATGTGCTCCAACTCAGGTCCGACTTCTCTCGCCCTGGAATGTGCTCCCACTCAGGACCGACTCCCCACGCCCTCAAATGTGTTCCCTCTCAGGTCCCATTCCTCACGCCGTGGAATGTGCTCCCACTCAGTTCCGACTCCTCACGCCCTGGAATGTGCTCCCACTCAGGTCTGACTCCCCCATGCCCTGGAATGTGTTCCCACTTAGGCCCGACTCCACATGCTCTGGAATATGCTTCCACTGAGGTCAAACTCCCCATGCCCTGGAATGCGCTCCCACTCAGTTCCGACGCCCCAGGCCCTGGAATGTGCTCCCACTCAGGTCTGACTCCCCACACGCTGGAATGTGCTCCCACTCAGGTCCGACTCCCCACATGGTGGAATGGGCTCCCACTAAGGTCCGACTTCTCTCACCCAGGAATGTGCTCCCACTCAGGTCCGACTCCCCACGCCCTGGAATGTGCTCCCACTCAGGTCTGACTCCCCCATGCATTGGAATGTGTTCCCACTTAGGCCCGACACCCCATGACCTGGAATATGTTACCACTCAGGTTGTACTCCCCATGCCCTGGAATGTGCTCCCACTCAGGTACGACTCCCTATGCCCTGGAATGTGCTCCCACTCAGGTCCAACTCCCCACGCGCTGGAATGTGCTCACACTCAGGTCCGACTCACCATGCCCTGGAATCTGCTCCCAATCAGGTCCGACTCCTCATGCCCTGGAATGTGCTCCCCCTCAGGTCCAACGCCCATCACCCCCAGAACATGCTCCCACTCAGATCTGAATCCTCACACCCTGGAATGTGCTGCCACCCATTTCTGACTCCCCACGCCCTGGAATGTGCTCCCACTCAGGTCCGTCTCCCCACATGCTGGAATGTGCTCCCACTCAGTTTCGACTCCCCACGCCCTGGAATGTGCTCCCACTCAGGTCCAATTCCTCACGCCGTGGAATTTGCTCCCGCTCAGGTCCGACTCCCCATGCCCTGGAATGTGGTCCCACTCAGGTCCGACTCCCCACATGCTGGAATGTGCTCCAACTCAGGTCCGACTTCTCTCGCCCTGGAATGTGCTCCCACTCAGGACCGACTCCCCACGCCCTCAAATGTGTTCCCTCTCAGGTCCCATTCCTCACGCCGTGGAATGTGCTCCCACTCAGTTCCGACTCCTCACGCCCTGGAATGTGCTCCCACTCAGGTCTGACTCCCCCATGCCCTGGAATGTGTTCCCACTTAGGCCCGACTCCACATGCTCTGGAATATGCTTCCACTGAGGTCCAACTCCCCATGCCCTGGAATGCGCTCCCACTCAGTTCCGACGCCCCAGGCCCTGGAATGTGCTCCCACTCAGGTCTGACTCCCCACACGCTGGAATGTGCTCCCACTCAGGTCCGACTCCCCACATGGTGGAATGGGCTCCCACTAAGGTCCGACTTCTCTCACCCAGGAATGTGCTCCCACTCAGGTCCGACTCCCCACGCCCTGGAATGTGCTCCCACTCAGGTCTGACTCCCCCATGCATTGGAATGTGTTCCCACTTAGGCCCGACACCCCATGACCTGGAATATGTTACCACTCAGGTTGTACTCCCCATGCCCTGGAATGTGCTCCCACTCAGGTACGACTCCCTATGCCCTGGAATGTGCTCCCACTCAGGTCTGACTCCCCACCCGCTGGACTGTGCTCCCACTCAGGTCCGACTCATCTCACCCTGGAATGTGCTCCCATTTAGTTCCGACTCCTCACGCCATGGAATGTGCTCCCACTCAGGTCCGACTCCCCACATGCTGGAATGTGCTCCCACTCAGGTCCGACTTCTCTCACCCTGGAATGTGCTCCCAATCAGGTCCGACTCCCCACGCCCTGGAATGTGCTCCCACTCAGGTCCGATTCCTCACGCCTTGGAATGTGCTCCCGCTCACGTCCGACTCCCCATGCCCTGGAATGTGCTCCCCCTCAGGTCTGACTCCCCACGCCCTGGAATGTGCTCACACTCAGGTCCGACTCTCCGTGTCCTGGAAAGTGCTCCCACTCAGGTCCGATTCCTCACGCCGTGGAATGTGCTCCCACTCAGGTCTGACACCCCACATGCTGGAACGTGCTCCTACTCAGGTCTGACATCTCTCGCCCTGGAATGTGTTCCCACTCAGGTCCGACTCCCCATGCCCTGGCACATGCTCCCGCTCAGTTCCAACTCCCCATGCCCTGGAATGTGCTCCCACTCAGGTCCGACTCCTCACGCCCTGAAAAGTGTTCCCACTCAGGTCCGACTCGCCATGCCCTGGAATGTGCTCCCACTCAGGTCCGACTCCCAATGTCCTGGAATGTGCTCCCACTCAGGTCTGACTCCCCATGTCCTGGAACGTGCTCCCACTCAGATCTGACTCATCTCACCCTGGAATGTGATCACACTCTGGATCGACTCCCCGTGTCCTGGAATTTGCTTCCACTCAGGCCCGATTTCCCATGCCTTGGAATGTGCTCCCACTCAGGTCCGATTCCCCATGTCCTGGAATGTGCTCCCACTCAGGTCCGACTCCCAATGCCCTGGAATGTGCTCCCACTCAGGTGTGACTCCCCCATGCCCTGGAAAATTTTCCCACTCTGACTCGACTCCCCACGCCCTGGAATGTGCTGCCACTCAGGTCCGATTCCTCACGCCGTGGTATGTGCACCCATTCAGTTCCGACTCCTCACGCCGTGGAATGTGCTCCGACTCAGGTCTGACTCTCCCACGCCCTGGAATGTGCTCCTACTCAGGTCCGACTCCCAATGCCCTGGAATGTGCTCTCACTCAGGTCTGACTCCCCCATGCCCTGAAATGTGCTCCCACTCAGTTCCGACTCCCAATGACCTGGAATGTGCTCCCACTCCGGTCTGACTCCCCCACGCCCAGGAATGTGCTCCCACTCAGGTCCGACTCCCCATGCCCTGGCACGTGCTCCAACTCAGTTCCAACTCCCCATGCCCTGGAATGTGCTCCCACTCAGGTCCGACTCCCAGTGTCCTGGAATGTGATCCCACTCAGGTCTGACTCCCATGCCCTGGAATGTGCTCCCACTCAGGTCTGACTCCCCACGCCATGGAATGTGCTCGCACTCAGGTCTGACTCCCCACGTCTTGGAACGTGCTCCCACTCAGATCCAACTCATCTCGCCCTGGAATGTGATCACACTCAGGTCCGACTCTCCGTGTCCTGGAAAGTGCTCCCACTCAGGTCCGACTTCCCACGCCCTGGAATGTGCTCCCACTCAGGTCCGATTCCCCATGTCCTGGAATGTACTCCCACTTAGGTCTGACTCTCCCATGCCCTGGAATATTTTCTCACCCAGGCCCGAGTCCTCACGCCCTGGAATGTGCTCCGATTTAGTTCCGACTCCTCACGCCATGGAACGTGCTCCCACTCATGTCCGACTCCCCACATGCTGGAATGTGCTCCCACTCAGGTCCGACTTCTCTCACCCTTTAATGTGCTCCCAATCAGGTCCGACTCCCCACGCCCTGGAATGTGCTCCCACTCAGGTCCGATTCCTCACGCCTTGGAGTGTGCTCCCGCTCAGGTCCGACTCCTCATGCCCTGGAATGTGCTCCCCCTCAGGTCTGACTCCCCACACCCTGGAATGTGCTCCCACTCAGGTCCGACTCCCCACATGCTGCAATGTGCTCCCACTAAGGTCCGACTTCTATTGCCCTGGAATGTGCTCCCACTCAGGTACGACTCCCCACGCCCTGGAATGTTTTCCCACTCAGGTCCGATTGCTCACGCCGTGGAATGTGCTCCCACTCAGGTCTGATTTCCTCATGCCCAGGAATATTTTCCCACTCAGGCCCGATTCCCCACGCCCTGCAATGTGCTCCCACTCAGGTCTGACTCCCCTCGCCCTGGAATGTGCTCCCACTCAGGTCTGATTCCCCACATGCTGGAATGTGCTCCCACTAAGGTCCGACTTGTCTCACCCAGGAATGTGCTCCCACTCAGGTCCGACTCCCCACGCCCTGGAATGTGCTCCCACTCAGGTAGGACTCCCACATGCCTTGGAATGTGTTCCCACTTAGGCCCGACACCCCATGCCCTGGAATATGTTACCACTAAGGTTGTTCTCCCCATGCCCTGGAATGTGCTCCCACTCAGGTCCGACTCCCTACGCCCTGGAATGTGCTCCCACTCAGGTCAGACTCCCCACACGCTGGACTGTGCTCCCACTCAGGTCCGACTCATCTCACCCTGGAATGTGCTCCCATTTAGTTCCGACTCCTCACGCCATGAATTGTGCTCCTACTCAGGTCCGACTCCCCACGCCCTGGAATGTGCTCCCACTCAGGTCCATCTCCCCACATGCTGGAATGTGCTCCCACTCAGTTTCGACTCCCCACGCCCTGGAATGTGCTCCCACTCAGGTCCCATTCCTCACGCCGTGGAATTTGCTCCCGCTCAGGTCCGACTCCCCATGCCCTGGAATGTGGTCCCACTCAGGTCCGACTCCCCACATGCTGGAATGTGCTCCAACTCAGGTCCGACTTCTCTCGCCCTGGAATGTGCTCCCACTCAGGACCGACCCCCCACGCCCTCAAATGTGTTCCCTCTCAGGTCCCATTCCTCACGCCGTGGAATGTGCTCCCACTCAGTTCCGACTCCTCACGCCCTGGAATGTGCTCCCACTCAGGTCTGACTCCCCCATGCCCTGGAATGTGTTCCCACTTAGGCCCGACTCCACATGCTCTGGAATATGCTTCCACTGAGGTCCAACTCCCCATGCCCTGGAATGCGCTCCCACTCAGTTCCGACGCCCCAGGCCCTGGAATGTGCTCCCACTCAGGTCTGACTCCCCACACGCTGGAATGTGCTCCCACTCAGGTCCGACTCCCCACATGGTGGAATGGGCTCCCACTAAGGTCCGACTTCTCTCACCCAGGAATGTGCTCCCACTCAGGTCCGACTCCCCACGCCCTGGAATGTGCTCCCACTCAGGTCTGACTCCCCCATGCATTGGAATGTGTTCCCACTTAGGCCCGACACCCCATGACCTGGAATATGTTACCACTCAGGTTGTACTCCCCATGCCCTGGAATGTGCTCCCACTCAGCTCCGACTTCTCTCACCCTGGAATGTGCTCCCAATCAGGTCCGACTCCCCACGCCCTGGAATGTGCTCCCACTCAGGTCCGATTCCTCACGCCTTGGAATGTGCTCCCGCTCACGTCCGACTCCCCATGCCCTGGAATGTGCTCCCCCTCAGGTCTGACTCCCCACGCCCTGGAATGTGCTCACACTCAGGTCCGACTCTCCGTGTCCTGGAAAGTGCTCCTACTCAGGTCTGACATCTCTCGCCCTGGAATGTGCTCCCACTCAGGTCCGACTCCCCATGCCCTGGCACATGCTCCCGCTCAGTTCCAACTCCCCATGCCCTGGAATGTGCTCCCACTCAGGTCCGACTCCTCACGCCCTGGAAAGTGTTCCCACTCAGGTCCGACTCGCCATGCCCTGGAATGTGCTCCCACTCAGGTCCGACTCCCAATGTCCTGGAATGTGCTCCCACTCAGGTCTGACTCCCCATGTCCTGGAACGTGCTCCCACTCAGATCTGACTCATCTCACCCTGGAATGTGATCACACTCTGGATCGACTCCCCGTGTCCTGGAATTTGCTTCCACTCAGGCCCGATTTCCCATGCCTTGGAATGTGCTCCCACTCAGGTCCGATTCCCCATGTCCTGGAATGTGCTCCCACTCAGGTCCGACTCCCAATGCCCTGGAATGTGCTCCCACTCAGGTGTGACTCCCCCATGCCCTGGAAAATTTTCCCACTCTAACTCGACTCCTCACGCCCTGGAATGTGCTCCCACTCAGGTCCGATTCCTCACACCGTGGAATGTGCACCCATTCAGTTCCGACTCCTCACGCCGTGGAATGTGCTCCGACTCAGGTCTGACTCTCCCACGCCCTGGAATGTGCTCCTACTCAGGTCCGACTCCCAATGCCCTGGAATGTGCTCTCACTCAGGTCTGACTCCCCCATGCCCTGAAATGTGCTCCCACTCAGTTCCGACTCCCAATGACCTGGAATGTGCTCCCACTCCGGTCTGACTCCCCCACGCCCAGGAATGTGCTCCCACTCAGGTCCGACTCCCCATGCCCTGGCACGTGCTCCCACTCAGTTCCAACTCCCCATGCCCTGGAATGTGCTCCCACTCAGGTCCGACTCTCCGTGTCCTGGAAAGTGCTCCCACTCAGGTCCGACTTCCCACGCCCTGGAATGTGCTCCCACTCAGGTCCGATTCCCCATGTCCTGGAATGTACTCCCACTTAGGTCTGACTCTCCCATGCCCTGGAATATTTTCTCACTCAGGCCCGAGTCCTCACGCCCTGGAATGTGCTCCCATTTATTTCCGACTCCTCACGCCATGGAACGTGCTGCCACTCATGTCCGACTCCCCACATGCTGGAATGTGCTCCCACTCAGGTCCGACTTCTCACCCTTTAATGTGCTCCCAATCAGGTCCGACTCCCCACGCCCTGGAATGTGCTCCCACTCAGGTCCGATTCCTCACGCCTTGGAATGTGCTCCCGCTCAGGTCCGACTCCTCATGCCCTGGAATGTGCTCCCCCTCAGGTCTGACTCCCCACACCCTGGAATGTGCTCCCACTCAGGTCCGACTCCCCACATGCTGCAATGTACTCCCACTAAGGTCCGACTTCTATTGCCCTGGAATGTGCGCCCACTCAGGTACGACTCCCCACGCCCTGGAATGTTTTCCCACTCAGGTCCGATTGCTCACGCCGTGGAATGTGCTCCCACTCAGGTCTGAATTCCTCATGCCCAGGAATATTTTCCCACTCAGGCCCGATTCCCCCCGCCCTGCAATGTGCTCCCACTCAGGTCTGACTCCCCTCGCCCTGGAATGTGCTCCCACTCAGGTCTGATTCCCCACATGCTGGAATGTGCTCCCACTAAGGTCCGACTTCTCTCACCCAGGAATGTGCTCCCACTCAGGTCCGACTCCCCACGCCCTGGAATGTGCTCCCACTCAGGTAGGACTCCCACATGCCTTGGAATGTGTTCCCACTTAGGCCCGACACCCCATGCCCTGGAATATGTTACCACTAAGGTTGTTCTCCCCATGCCCTGGAATGTGCTCCCACTCAGGTCCGACTCCCTACGCCCTGGAATGTGCTCCCACTCAGGTCAGACTCCCCACACGCTGGACTGTGCTCCCACTCAGGTCCGACTCATCTCACCCTGGAATGTGCTCCCATTTAGTTCCGACTCCTCACGCCATGAATTGTGCTCCCACTCAGGTCCGACTCCCCACGCCCTGGAATGTGCTCCCACTCAGGTCCATCTCCCCACATGCTGGAATGTGCTCCCACTCAGTTTCGACTCCCCACGCCCTGGAATGTGCTCCCACTCAGGTCCCATTCCTCACGCCGTGGAATTTGCTCCCGCTCAGGTCCGACTCCCCATGCCCTGGAATGTGGTCCCACTCAGGTCCGACTCCCCACATGCTGGAATGTGCTCCAACTCAGGTCCGACTTCTCTCGCCCTGGAATGTGCTCCCACTCAGGACCGACCCCCCACGCCCTCAAATGTGTTCCCTCTCAGGTCCCATTCCTCACGCCGTGGAATGTGCTCCCACTCAGTTCCGACTCCTCACGCCCTGGAATGTGCTCCCACTCAGGTCTGACTCCCCCATGCCCTGGAATGTGTTCCCGCTTAGGCCCGACTCCACATGCTCTGGAATATGCTTCCACTGAGGTCCAACTCCCCATGCCCTGGAATGCGCTCCCACTCAGTTCCGACGCCCCAGGCCCTGGAATGTGCTCCCACTCAGGTCTGACTCCCCACACGCTGGAATGTGCTCCCACTCAGGTCCGACTCCCCACATGGTGGAATGGGCTCCCACTAAGGTCCGACTTCTCTCACCCAGGAATGTGCTCCCACTCAGGTCCGACTCCCCACGCCCTGGAATGTGCTCCCACTCAGGTCTGACTCCCCCATGCATTGGAATGTGTTCCCACTTAGGCCCGACACCCCATGACCTGGAATATGTTACCACTCAGGTTGTACTCCCCATGCCCTGGAATGTGCTCCCACTCAGCTCCGACTTCTCTCACCCTGGAATGTGCTCCCAATCAGGTCCGACTCCCCACGCCCTGGAATGTGCTCCCACTCAGGTCCGATTCCTCACGCCTTGGAATGTGCTCCCGCTCACGTCCGACTCCCCATGCCCTGGAATGTGCTCCCCCTCAGGTCTGACTCCCCACGCCCTGGAATGTGCTCACACTCAGGTCCGACTCTCCGTGTCCTGGAAAGTGCTCCTACTCAGGTCTGACATCTCTCGCCCTGGAATGTGCTCCCACTCAGGTCCGACTCCCCATGCCCTGGCACATGCTCCCGCTCAGTTCCAACTCCCCATGCCCTGGAATGTGCTCCCACTCAGGTCCGACTCCTCACGCCCTGGAAAGTGTTCCCACTCAGGTCCGACTCGCCATGCCCTGGAATGTGCTCCCACTCAGGTCCGACTCCCAATGCCCTGGAATGTGCTCCCACTCAGGTCTGACTCCCCATGTCCTGGAACGTGCTCCCACTCAGATCTGACTCATCTCACCCTGGAATGTGATCACACTCTGGATCGACTCCCCGTGTCCTGGAATTTGCTTCCACTCAGGCCCGATTTCCCATGCCTTGGAATGTGCTCCCACTCAGGTCCGATTCCCCATGTCCTGGAATGTGCTCCCACTCAGGTCCGACTCCCAATGCCCTGGAATGTGCTCCCACTCAGGTGTGACTCCCCCATGCCCTGGAAAATTTTCCCACTCTAACTCGACTCCTCACGCCCTGGAATGTGCTCCCACTCAGGTCCGATTCCTCACACCGTGGAATGTGCACCCATTCAGTTCCGACTCCTCACGCCGTGGAATGTGCTCCGACTCAGGTCTGACTCTCCCACGCCCTGGAATGTGCTCCTACTCAGGTCCGACTCCCAATGCCCTGGAATGTGCTCTCACTCAGGTCTGACTCCCCCATGCCCTGAAATGTGCTCCCACTCAGTTCCGACTCCCAATGACCTGGAATGTGCTCCCACTCCGGTCTGACTCCCCCACGCCCAGGAATGTGCTCCCACTCAGGTCCGACTCCCCATGCCCTGGCACGTGCTCCCACTCAGTTCCAACTCCCCATGCCCTGGAATGTGCTCCCACTCAGGTCCGACTCTCCGTGTCCTGGAAAGTGCTCCCACTCAGGTCCGACTTCCCACGCCCTGGAATGTGCTCCCACTCAGGTCCGATTCCCCATGTCCTGGAATGTACTCCCACTTAGGTCTGACTCTCCCATGCCCTGGAATATTTTCTCACTCAGGCCCGAGTCCTCACGCCCTGGAATGTGCTCCCATTTATTTCCGACTCCTCACGCCATGGAACGTGCTGCCACTCATGTCCGACTCCCCACATGCTGGAATGTGCTCCCACTCAGGTCCGACTTCTCACCCTTTAATGTGCTCCCAATCAGGTCCGACTCCCCACGCCCTGGAATGTGCTCCCACTCAGGTCCGATTCCTCACGCCTTGGAATGTGCTCCCGCTCAGGTCCGACTCCTCATGCCCTGGAATGTGCTCCCCCTCAGGTCTGACTCCCCACACCCTGGAATGTGCTCCCACTCAGGTCCGACTCCCCACATGCTGCAATGTACTCCCACTAAGGTCCGACTTCTATTGCCCTGGAATGTGCGCCCACTCAGGTACGACTCCCCACGCCCTGGAATGTTTTCCCACTCAGGTCCGATTGCTCACGCCGTGGAATGTGCTCCCACTCAGGTCTGATTTCCTCATGCCCAGGAATATTTTCCCACTCAGGCCCGATTCCCCCCGCCCTGCAATGTGCTCCCACTCAGGTCTGACTCCCCTCGCCCTGGAATGTGCTCCCACTCAGGTCTGATTCCCCACATGCTGGAATGTGCTCCCACTAAGGTCCGACTTCTCTCACCCAGGAATGTGCTCCCACTCAGGTCCGACTCCCCACGCCCTGGAATGTGCTCCCACTCAGGTAGGACTCCCACATGCCTTGGAATGTGTTCCCACTTAGGCCCGACACCCCATGCCCTGGAATATGTTACCACTAAGGTTGTTCTCCCCATGCCCTGGAATGTGCTCCCACTCAGGTCCGACTCCCTACGCCCTGGAATGTGCTCCCACTCAGGTCTGACTCCCCACACGCTGGACTGTGCTCCCACTCAGGTCCGACTCATCTCACCCTGGAATGTGCTCCCATTTAGTTCCGACTCCTCACGCCATGAATTGTGCTCCCACTCAGGTCCGACTCCGCACATGCTGGAATGTGCTCCCACTCAGGTCCGACTTCTCTCACCCTGCAATGTGCTCCCAATCAGGTCCGACTCCCCATGCCCTGGAATGTGCTCCCACTCAGGTCCGATTCCTCACGCCTTGGAATGTCCTCCCGCTCAGGTCCGACTCCCCATGCCCTGGAATGTGCTCCCCCTCAGGTCTGACTACCCACGCCCTGGAATGTGCTCCCACTCAGGTCCGACGCCCCACAAGCTGCAATGTGCTCCCACTCAGGTGAGACTTCTATTGCCCTGGAATGTGCTCCCACTCAGTTCCGACTCCCAATGACCGGGAATGTGCTCCCACTCCGGTCTGACTCCCCCACGCCCTGGAATGTGCTCCCACTCAGGTCCAACTCCCCATGCCCTGGCACGTGCTCCCACTCAGTTCCAACTCCCCATGCCCTGGAATGTGCTCCCACTCTGGTCCGACTCCCAATGTCCTGGAATGTGCTCCCACTCAGGTCTGACTCCCCATGTCCTGGAACGTGCTCCCACTCAGATCTGACTCATCTCACCCTGGAATGTGATCACACTCTGGACCGACTCCCCGTGTCCTGGAATTTGCTCCCACTCAGGCCCGATTTCCCATGCCTTGGAATGTGCTCCCACTCAGTTCCGAATCCCCATGCCCTGGAATGTGCTCCCACTCAGGTGTGACTCCCCCATGCCCTGGAAAATTTTCCCACTCTGACTCGACTCCCCACGCCCTGGAATGTGCTCCCACTCAGGTCCGATTCCTCACGCCGTGGAATGTGCACCCATTCAGTTCCGACTCCTCACGCCGTGGAATGTGCTCCGACTCAGGTCTGACTCTCCCACGCCCTGGAATGTGCTCCTACTCAGGTCCGACTCCCAATGACCTGGAATGTGCTCCCACACCGGTCTGACTCCACCACGCCCTGGAATGTGCTCCCACTCAGGTCCGACTCCCCATGCCCTGGCACGTGCTCCCACTCAGTTCCAACTCCCCATGCCCTGGAATGTGCTCCCACTCAGGTCCGACTCCCAGTGTCCTGGAATGTGCTCCCACTCAGGTCTGACTCCCATGCCCTGGAATGTGCTCCCACTCAGGTCCGACTCCCAGTGTCCTGGAATGTGCTCCCACTCAGGTCTGACTCCCCACGCCATGGAATGTGCTCGCACTCAGGTCTGACTCCCCACGTCTTGGAACGTGCTCCCACTCAGATCCAACTCATCTCGCCCTGGAATGTGCTCACACTCAGGTCCGACTCTCCGTGTCCTGGAAAGTGCTCCCACTCAGGTCCGACTTCCCACGCCCTGGAATGTGCTCCCACTCAGGTCCGATTCCCCATGTCCTGGAATGTACTCCCACTTAGGTCTGACTCTCCCATGCCCTGGAATATTTTCTCACACAGGCCAGACTCCTCACGCCCTGGAATGTGCTCCCATTTAGTTCCGACTCCTAACGCCATGGAACGTGCTCCCAATCAGGTCCGACTCCCCACGCCCTGGAATGTGCTCCCACTCAGGTTCGATTCCTCACGCCTTGGAATGTGCTCCCGCTCAGGTCCGACTCCCCATGCCCTGGAATGTGCTCCCCCTCAGGTCTGATTCCCCACACCCTGGAATGTGCTCCCACTCAGGTCCGACTCCCCACATGCTGCAATGTGCTCCCACTAAATTCCGACTTCTATTGCCCTGGAATGAGCTCCCACTCAGGTACGACTCCCCACGCCCTGGAATGTGCTCCCACTCAGGTCCGACTCCTCACGCCCTGGAAAGTGTTCCCACTCAGGTCCGACTCGCCATGCCCTGGAATGTGCTCCCACTCAGGTCCGACTCCCAATGTCCTGGAATGTGCTCCCACTCAGGTCTGACTCCCCATGTCCTGGAACGTGCTCCCACTCAGATCTGACTCATCTCACCCTGGAATGTGATCACACTCTGGATTGACTCCCCGTGTCCTGGAATTTGCTTCCACTCAGGCCCGATTTCCCATGCCTTGGAATGTGCTCCCACTCAGGTCCGATTCCCCATGTCCTGGAATGTGCTCCCACTCAGGTCCGACTCCCAATGACCTGGAATGTGCTCCCTCTCAGGTGTGACTCCCCCATGCCCTGGAAAATTTTCCCACTCTGACTCGAATCCCCACGCCCTGGAATGTGCTCCCACTCAGGTCCGATTCCTCACGCCGTGGAATGTGCACCCATTCAGTTCCGACTCCTCACGCCGTGGAATGTGCTCCGACTCATGTCTGACTCTCCCACGCCCTGGAATGTGCTCCTACTCAGATCCGACTCCCAATGCCCTGGAATGTGCTCCCACACAGGTCCAATTCCTCACGCCGTGGAATTTGCTCCCGCTCAGGTCCGACTCCCCATGCCCTGGAATGTGGTCCCACTCAGGTCCGACTCCCCACATGCTGGAATGTGCTCCAACTCAGGTCCGACTTATCTCGCCCTGGAATGTGCTCCCACTCAGGACCGACTCCCCACGCCCTCAAATGTGTTCCCACTCAGGTCCGAGTCCTCACGCCGTGGAATGTGCTCCCACTCAGTTCCGACTCCTCACGCCCTGGAATGTGCTCCCGCTCAGGTCTGACTCACCATGCCCTGGAATGTGTTCCCACTTAGGCCCGACTCCACATGCTCTGGAATATGCTTCCACTGAGGTCCAACTCCCCATGCCCTGGAATGCGCTCCCACTCAGTTCCGACGCCCCAGGCCCTGGAATGTGCTCCCACTCAGGTCTGACTCCCCACACGCTGGAATGTGCTCCCACTCAGGTCCGACTCCCCACATGGTGGAATGGGCTCCCACTAAATTCCGACTTCTATTGCCCTGGAATGAGCTCCCACTCAGGTACGACTCCCCACGCCCTGGAATGTGCTCCCACTCAGGTCCGACTCCTCACGCCCTGGAAAGTGTTCCCACTCAGGTCCGACTCGCCATGCCCTGGAATGTGCTCCCACTCAGGTCCGACTCCCAATGTCCTGGAATGTGCTCCCACTCAGGTCTGACTCCCCATGTCCTGGAACGTGCTCCCACTCAGATCTGACTCATCTCACCCTGGAATGTGATCACACTCTGGATTGACTCCCCGTGTCCTGGAATTTGCTTCCACTCAGGCCCGATTTCCCATGCCTTGGAATGTGCTCCCACTCAGGTCCGATTCCCCATGTCCTGGAATGTGCTCCCACTCAGGTCCGACTCCCAATGCCCTGGAATGTGCTCCCACTCAGGTGTGACTCCCCCATGCCCTGGAAAATTTTCCCACTCTGACTCGAATCCCCACGCCCTGGAATGTGCTCCCACTCAGGTCCGATTCCTCACGCCGTGGAATGTGCACCCATTCAGTTCCGACTCCTCACGCCGTGGAATGTGCTCCGACTCATGTCTGACTCTCCCACGCCCTGGAATGTGCTCCTACTCAGATCCGACTCCCAATGCCCTGGAATGTGCTCCCACACAGGTCCAATTCCTCACGCCGTGGAATTTGCTCCCGCTCAGGTCCGACTCCCCATGCCCTGGAATGTGGTCCCACTCAGGTCCGACTCCCCACATGCTGGAATGTGCTCCAACTCAGGTCCGACTTATCTCGCCCTGGAATGTGCTCCCACTCAGGACCGACTCCCCACGCCCTCAAATGTGTTCCCTCTCAGGTCCCATTCCTCACGCCGTGGAATGTGCTCCCACTCAGTTCCGACTCCTCACGCCCTGGAATGTGCTCCCGCTCAGGTCTGACTCACCATGCCCTGGAATGTGTTCCCACTTAGGCCCGACTCCACATGCTCTGGAATATGCTTCCACTGAGGTCCAACTCCCCATGCCCTGGAATGCGCTCCCACTCAGTTCCGACGCCCCAGGCCCTGGAATGTGCTCCCACTCAGGTCTGACTCCCCACACGCTGGAATGTGCTCCCACTCAGGTCCGACTCCCCACATGGTGGAATGGGCTCCCACTAAGGTCCGACTTCTCTCACCCAGGAATGTGCTCCCACTCAGGTCCGACTCCCCACGCCCTGGAATGTGCTCCCACTCAGGTCTGACTCCCCCATGCATTGGAATGTGTTCCCACTTAGGCCCGACACCCCATGACCTGGAATATGTTACCACTCAGGTTGTACTCCCCATGCCCTGGAATGTGCTCCCACTCAGGTACGACTCCCTATGCCCTGGAATGTGCTCCCACTCAGGTCTGACTCCCCACCCGCTGGACTGTGCTCCCACTCAGGTCCGACTCATCTCACCCTGGAATGTGCTCCCATTTAGTTCTGACTCCCCTCGCCCTGGAATGTGCTCCCACTCAGTTCTGACTCCCCACATGCTGGAATGTGCTCCCACTCAGGTCCGACTCCCCACGCCCTGGAATGTTTTCCCACTCAGGTCCGATTCCTCACGCCGTGGAATGTGCTCCCACTCAAGTCCGACTCCCAATGTCCTGGAATGTGCTCCCACTCAGGTCTGACTCCCCACGCCCTGGAATGTGCTCGCACTCAGGTCTGACTCCCCACATCTTGGAACATGCTCCCACTCAGATCCAACTCATCTCGCCCTGGAATGTGATCACTCTCAGGTCCGACTCTCCGTGTCCTGGAAAGTGCTCCCACTCAGGCCCGAATTCCCACGCCCTGGAATGTGCTCCCACTCAGGTCCGATTCCCCATGTTCTGGAATGTACTCCAACTTAGGTCTGACTCTCCCATGCCCTGGAATATTTTCTCACTCAGGCCCGACTCCTCACGCCCTGGAATGTGCTCCCACTCAGGTCTGACTCCCTCATGCCCTGGAATATTTTCCCACTCAGGCCCGATTCCCCACGCCCTGCAATGTGCTCCCACTCAGGTCTGACTCCCCACATGCTGGAATGTGCTCCCACTAAGGTCCGACTTCTCTCACCCAGGAATGTGCTCCCACTCATGTCCGACTCCCCACGCCCTGGAATGTGCTTCCACTCAGGTCTGACTCCCCCATGCCTTGGAATGTGTTCCCACTTAGGCCCGACACCCCATGACCTGGAATATGTTACCACTCAGGTTGTACTCCCCATGCCCTGGAATGTGCTCCCACTCAGGTCCGACTCCCTACGCCCTGGAATGTGCTCCCACTCAGGTCTGACGCCCCACACGCTGGACTGTGCTCCCACTCCGGTCCGACTCATCTCACCCTGGAATGTGCTCCCATTTAGTTCCGACTCCTCACACCATGGAATGTGCTCCCACTCAGCTCCGACTCCCCACATGCTGGAATGTGCTCCCACTCAGGTCCGACTTCTCTCACCCTGGAATGTGTTCCCAATCAGGTCCGACTCCCCACGCCCTGGAATGTGCTCCCACTCAGGTCCGATTCCTCACGCCTTGGAATGTGCCCCCGCTCATTTCCGACTCCCCATGCCCTGGAATGTGCTCCCCCTTAGTTCTGACTCCCCACACCCTGGAATGTGCTCCCACTCAGGTCCGACTCACCACATGCTGCAATGTGCTCCCACTCAGGTCCAACTTCTATTGCCCTGGAATGTGCTCCCACTAAGGTCCGACTCCCCACGCCCTGGAATGTTTTCCCACTCAGGTCCGATTCCTCACGCCGTGGAATGTGCTCCCACTCAGGTCTGACTCCCCACATGCTGGAATGTGCTCCCTCTAAGGTCCGACTTCTCTCACCCAGGAATGTGCTCCCACTCAGGTCCGACTCCCCACGCCCTGGAATGTGCTCCCACTCAGGTCTGACTCTTCCATGCCTTGGAATGTGTTCCCACTTAGGCCCGACACCCCATGCCCTGGAATATGTTACCACTCAGGTTATACTCCCCATGCCCTGGAATGTGCTCCCACTCAGGTCCGACTCCCTACGCCCTGGAATGTGCTCCCACTCAGGTCCGACTCCCCATGCCCTGGCACGTGCTCCCACTCGGTTACAACTCCCCATGCCCTGGAATGTGCTCCCACTCAGGTCCGACTCCTCACGCCCTGGAATGTGTTCCCACTCAGTTCCGACTCGCCATGCCCTGGAATGTGCTCCCACTCAGGTCCGACTCCCAATGTCCTGGAATGTGCACCCACTCAGGTCTGACTCCCCACGCCCTGGAATGTGCTCGCACTCAGGTCTGACTCCCCACGTCTTGGAACGTGCTCCCACTCAGATCCAGCTCATCTCGCCCTGGAATGTGCTCACACTCAGGTCCGACTCTCCGTGTCCTGGAAAGTGCTCCCACTCAGTCCCGACTTCCCACGCCCTGGAATGTGCTCCCACTCAGGTCCGACTCCCCACATGCTGCAACGTGCTCCCACTCAGGTCCGACTTTTATTGCGCTGGAATGTGCTGCCACTCAGGTCCGACTCTCCACACCCTGGAATGTTTTCCCACTCAGGTCCGATTCCTCACGCCGTGGAATGTGCTCCCACTCAGGTCTGACTTCCCACATGCTGGAATGTGCTCCTACTCAGGTCTGACATCTCTTTCCCTGGAATGTGCTCCCACTCAGGTCCGACTCCCCGCGCCCTGGAATGTGCTCCCACTCAGGTCTGACTCCCCCATGCCCTGGAATGTGTTCCCACTTAGGCCCGACTCCCCATGCCCTGGAATATGCTTCCACTCAGGTCGTACTCCCCATGCCCTGTAATATGCTCCCACTCAGTTCCGACTCCCCACGCCCTGGAATGTGCTCCCACTCAGGTCTGACTCCCCACATGCTGGAATGTGCTCCCACTCATATCTGACTCCTCTCGCCCTGGAATGTGCTCCCATTTAGTTCCGTCTCCTCACGCCATGGAATGTGCTCCCACTCAGGTCCGACTCCTCTCGCCATGGAATGTGCTCCCACTCAGGTCCGACTCCTCTCGCCATGGAATGTGCTCCCACTCAGGTCCGACTCCCCACGCCCTGGAATGTGCTCTCACTCAGGTCCGACTCCCCACGGCCTGGAATGCGCTGACACTCAGGTCCCACTCCCCATGCCCTAGAATGTGTTCCCACTTAGGCCCGACTCCCCATGCCCTGGAATGTGCTTCCACTCAGGTCCAACTCCCCATGCCCTGGAATGTGCTCCCACTCAGTTCCGCCTCCCCACGCCCTGGAATGTGCTCCCACTCAGGTCTGACTCCCCACATGCTGGAATGTGCTCCCACTCAGTTCCGACTCCTCTCGCCCTGGAATGTGCTCCCACTCAGGTCTCACTCCCCACACGCTGGAATGTGCTCCCACTCAGGACCGACTCCCCACGCCCTGGATTGTGCTCCCACCCAGGTCTGACTCCGCACACGTTGGAATGTGCTCCCACTCAGGTCCGACTCCCCATGCCCTGGAATGTGCTCCCACTCAGGTCCGATTCCCCATGTCCTGGAATGAGCTCCCTCTCAGGTCTGACTCTCCCATGCCCTGGAATATTTTCCCACACAGGCTCGACTCCCCACGCCCTGGAATGTGCTCCCACTCAGGTCTGACTCCTCCATGCCCTGGAATATTTTCCCACTCAGGCCCGACGCCCCATGCCCTGCAATGTGCTCCCACTCAGGTCCAACTCCCCTTGCCCTGGAATGTGCTCCCACTCAGGTCTGACTCCCCAAATGCTGGAAAGCGCTCCAACTCTGGTCCGACTTCTCTCGCCCTGGAATGTGCTCCCACTCAGGTCTGACTCCCTCATGCCCTGGAATATTTTCCCACTCAGGCCCGATTCCCCACGCCCTGCAATGTGCTCCCACTCAGGTCTGACTCCCCACATGCTTGAATGTGCTCCCACTAAGGTCCGACTTCTCTCACCCAGGAATGTGCTCCCACTCAGGTCCGAATCCCCACGCCCTGGAATGAGCTCCCACTCAGGTCTGACTCCCCCATGCCTTGGAATGTGTTGCCACTTAGGGCCGGCACCCCATGCCCTGGAATATGTTACCACTCAGGTTGTACTCCCCATGCCCTGGAATGTGCTCCCACTCAGGTCTGACTCCCTACGCCCTGGAATGTGCTCCCACTCAGGTCAGACTCCCCACACGCTGGACTGTGCTCCCACTCAGGTCCGACTCATCTCACACTGGAATGTGCTCCCATTTAGTTCCGACTCCTCACGCCATGGAATGTGCTCCCACTCAGGTCGGACTCCCCACATGCTGGAATGTGCTCCCACTCAGGTCCGACTTCTCTCACCCCGGAATATGCTCCCAATCAGGTCCGATTCCTCACGCCTTGGAATATGCTCCCGCTCAGGTACGACTCCCCATTCCCTGGAATTTGCTCCCCCTCAGGTCTGACTCCCCACGCCCTGGAATGTGCTCCCACTCAGGTCCGACTCCCCACATGCTGCAACGTGCTCCCACTCAGGTCCGACTTTTATTGCCCTGGAATGTGCTGCCACTCAGGTCCGACTCTCCACACCCTGGAATGTTTTCCCACTCAGGTCCGATTCCTCACGCCGTGGAATGTGCTCCCACTCAGGTCTGACTCCCCACATGCTGGAATGTGCTCCTACTCAGGTCTGACATCTTTTTCCCTGGAATGTGCTCCCACTCAGGTCAGACTCCCCGCGCCCTGGAATGTGCTCCCACTCAGGTCTGACTCCCCCATGCCCTGGAATGTGTTCCCACTTAGGCCCGACTCCCCATGCACTGGAATATGCTTCCGCTCAGGTCGTACTCCCCATGCCCTGGAATGTGCTCCCACTCTGTTCCGACTCCCCACGCCCTGGAATGTGCTCCCACTCAGGTCTGACTCCCCACATGCTGGAATGTGCTCCCACTCATGTCCGACTCCTCTCGCCCTGGAATGTGCTCCCATTTAGTTCCGTCTCCTCACGCCATGGAATGTGCTCCCACTCTGGACCGACTCCCCGTGTCCTGGAATTTGCTCCCACTCAGGCACGATTTCCCATGCCTTGGAATGTGCTCCCATTCAGGTCCGATTCCCCATGTCCTGGAATGTGCTCCCACTCAGGTCCGTCTCCCCATGCCCTGGAATGTGCTCCCACTCAGGTGTGATTCCCCCATGCCCTGGAAAATTTTCCCACTCTGACTCGACTCCCCACGCCCTGGAATGTGCTCCCACTCAGGTCCGATTCCTCACGCCGTGGAATGTGCTCCCATTCAGTTCCGACTCCTCACGCCGTGGAATGTGCTCTGACTCAGGTCTGACTCTCCCACGCCCTGGAATGTGCTCCTACTCAGGTCCGAATCCCAATGCCCTGGAATGTGCTCTCACTCAGGTCTGACTCCCCCACGCCCTGAAATGTGCTCCCACTCAGTTCCGTCTCCCAATGACCTGGAATGTGCTCCCACTCCGGTCTGACTCCCCCACGCCCTGGAATGTGCTCCCACTCAGGTCCGACTCCTCATGCCCTGGCACGTGCTTCCACTCAGTTCCAACTCCCCATGCCCTGGAATGTGCTCCCACGCAGGTCCGACTCCTCACGCCCTGGAATGTGTTCCCACTCAGGTCCGACTCGCCATGCCCTGGAATGTGCTCCCACTCAGGTCCGACTCCCAATGTCCTGGAATGTGCTCCCACTCAGGTCTGACTCCCCACGCCCTGGAATGTGCTCGCACTCAGGTCTGACTCCCCACGTCTTGGAACATGCTCCCACTCAGATCCAAATCATCTCGCCCTGGAATGTGCTCACACTCATGTCCGACTCTCCGTGTCCTGGAAAGTGCTCCCACTCAGGCCCGAATTCCCACGCCCTGGAATGTGTTCCCACTCAGGTCCGATTCCCCATGTCCAGGAATGTACTCCCACTTAGGTCTGACTCCCTCATGCCCTGGAATATTTTCCCACTCAGGCCCGATTCCCCACGGCCTGCAATGTGCTCCCACTCAGGTCTGACTCCCCTCACCCTGGAATGTGCTCCCACTCAGGTCTGACTCCCCACATGCTGGAATGTGCTCCCACTAAGGTCCGACTTCTCTCACCCAGGAATGTGCTCCCACTAAGTTCCGACTCCCCACGCCCTGGAATGTGCTCCCACTCAGGTAGGACTCCCCCATGCCTTGGAATGTGTTCCCACTTAGGCCCGACACCCCATGCCCTGGAATATGTTACCAGTCAGGTTGTACTCCCCATGCTCTGGAATGTGCTCCCACTCAGGTCCGACTCCCTACGCCCTGGAATGTGCTCCCACTCAGGTCCGACTCATCTCACCCTGGAATGTGCTCCCATTTATTTCCGACTCCTCACGCCATGGAATGTGCTCCCACTCAGGTACGTCTCCCCACATGCTGGAATGTGCTCCCACTCAGGTCCGACTTCTCTCACCCTGGAATGTGCTCCCAATCAGGTCCGACTCCCCACGCCCTGGAATGTGCTCCCACTCAGGTCCGAT